>NC_090414.1:20867783-21198136 GCF_036365525.1 Heterodontus francisci | reverse complement strand
TACGGGTCCCACACACACTGACTCTCACTAGGGTACAGGTCCCACACGCACTGACTGTCACTGGGGTACGGGTCCCACACACACTGACTCTCACTAGGGTACAGGTCCCACACACACTGACTCTCACTGGGGTATGGGTTCCACACACACTGACTCTCACTGCGGTACGGGTCCCACACTGATTCTCACTGGGGTACGGGTCCCACACACACTGACTCTCACTGGGGTACGGGTCCCACACACACTGACTCTCACTGGGGTAGGGGTCCCACACACACTGACTCTCACTGGGGTACGGGTTCCACACACACTGACTCTCAATGCGGTACGGTTCCACACACACACTGACTCTCACTGGGGAACGGGTCCCACACACACTGACTCTCACTGGGTACGGGTCCCACACACACTGACTCTCACTGGGGTCCGGGTCCCACACACACTGACTCTCACTGGGGTACGGGTCCCACACACACTGACTCTCACTGGGGTACGGTTCCACACACACACTGACTCTCACTGGGGTACGGGTCACACACACACTGACTCTCACTGGGGTACGGGTCCCACACACACTGACTCTCACTAGGGTACAGGTCCCACGCACACTGACTCTCACTAGGGTACGGGTTCCACACACACTGACTCTCACTGGGGTACAGGTTCCACACACACTGACTCTTACTGGAGTACGGGTCCCACACACACTGACTCTCACTGGGGTACGGGTCCCACACACACTGACTCTCACTGGAGTATGGGTTCCACACACACTTACTCTCACTGGGGTACGGGGCCCACACACACTGACTCTCACTGGAGTACGGGTCCCACACACACTGACTCTCACTGGGGTACGGGTCCCACACACACTGACTCTCAATGCGGTACGGGTTCCACACACACTGACTCTCACTAGGGTACGGGTCCCACACACACTGACTCTCACTGGGGTACGGGTCCCACACACACTGACTCTCACTAGGGTACAGGTCCCACACGCACTGACTCTCACTGGGGTACAGGTCCCACACACACTGACTCTCAATAGGGTACAGGTCCCACACACACTGACTCTCACTAGGGTACAGGTCCCACACACACTGACTCTCACTGGGGTAGGGGTCCACACACACTGACTCTCACTGCGGTACGGGTTCCACACACACTGACTCTCACTGGAGTACGGGTCCCACACACACTTACTCTCACTGGGGTACAGGTTCCACACACCACTGACTCTCACTGGGGTACAGGTTCCACACACACTGACACTCTCACTGGGGTACAGGTTCCACACACACTGACTCTCACTGGGGTCCGGGTCCCACACACACTGACTCTCACTGGGGTACAGGTTCCACACACACTGACTCTCACTGGAGTACGGGTTCCAAAGACACTGATTCTCACTCGGGTAGGCGCTACTGGATCGCAATAAGGTGTCAAGAACCCTGAACCATTATCCTCTCCCTCGGTGAAATATGTGGGGCTAACCAAAGCCCTGAGTTGAGATGTGTTCAGTGATTACTCTTGAAGGACCCGTGCTGGTCTCTGCCTTGGGTAAGATTTGCCTTCTCACCTGCTCGCTGCTGCTGTGTCTGAAAGAGCTCCTTACGTGTATTTACAGGAGTCAGCAGCTGCTCCTGGAAAGATGGAGGAGGCTGAATTTAACACCCTCTGGACAAGAGGGCCTCCAGCCACAGCTGTTCCTGTTTACTCAATCTATCAGTCTGGTGACCTGCGCTGGTCTCTGCCTCATGCAGCTTTGAATAGCTGGCTGCAGACAGGCATTGTTGACCTGAGCAATCCCCCTTTGCCCTCCCAAGCAAAACCCGGTAGGCTGTAACCGGCCAGCAAAGGGAACCCTCTCCTCCTCCCCACCTCTGTCCTCTTGCAACGGAACAGGCTCGAGGGGGTGAATGGCCTACTCTTGTTCCCGTGTGCGGCCCTCGCTGGGTTATGGGTTTTACAGCTGCCCTCTGCTACCCCACCCAAGTGCTCCATTCTTTTGCAGGCGAGTCCAGGCTGTGAGCTATTCGACTAGAGAGGGGCATCGCACTAGAATCGAATCCTGGTCTCAATTGTCATCAAAACTGATAAGGGGTGGGGTTTCGCTGAGCCGGACCTCAAACTGATTCTGCCTCTCTCCCGGGCCGCAGGGGTCACTAGATAGTGATCGGGATGACCGATTTCCCCCCTCCCTCAAGGCTCAAACGCCCACTGTAGCCTGGGGGAGGGGGCGGGGGTGGGGGTTGAGACTAACGGAGCACGGGGCAGGGAATGGAATGTGGGATCCCGAGGGATGTGCAGCTCGGGATCACAATGGTCGTCGCAACCGTTAATTGCAACCCCCCCTTGTCTCTCCTCCTCAGGTGGGCCTACGACAGTTGGACATGTCCCTCCTTTGCCAGCTCTGGTCGCTGTACGAGTCCATCCAGGAATACAAGGGCCTGTACCAGGACATGACCTCGTCCATGCACTCCTTCGCCGCGGAGAATGGTTACTACGATGACGAGGAGGAGTACGAGGCGGACCAGGCCACTTTGGACCGGGCCAAGGACGACGCAATGCGTAACAGTCTGAAAGTTCCCCTGACCCAGAACTCCCGGGACAAGTGGCTGCAGGATTCCTTCCACATTACAATATAGACCCAAAATCTTTCAAACCCGGGTTCCGCTTTGTTTACAGTCTCCTGTTTTTTTATTTTTACTTCTTTTAAATTCGTTCACAAGATGTGGGCATTGCTGGCAAGGCATTTACTGGCCCATTCCCCCAATTGCCCTGGAGAAGTTAAATACAAATGAGTGTCTGGCTCGGCCATCTCAGAGGGCATTTTAAGAGCCAACCACATTGCTGCGGGGTCTGGAGTCACGCTTAGGCCAGACCAAGAAAGGATGGCAGATTTCCTTCCCTCTTAAGGACTGTGAGTGAACCAGGTGGATTTTCACAATGATCCAGCCGTTTCATTCATTTTACTCGCTTTCAAATTCCAGATTCATTTAAATGACGACATTTTAATTCCCCAGCTGTCGTAGTGGGAATTGAACTCGTGTCTCCAGATCGTTAGTGCGGCCTCTGGATCACTAGTCCAGTAACACAGGGGTAAAGTGGGCGATGAGTTTCAGAAAAGGATCTGGACCCTTCCCGGCCTTATCTCCTCCAGGGTAAATAGATTTGCTTCGTGTTTCTGGCCAATCTTGCTTTTTTTATGCACTCTGTTTAATTTTGACTAAAAAATGCCCAGTCGCCTCCAATCTCCTGACTTTTCTCGATCTGCTGCTTGGGAAACTTAAACCAAAGATTTATTTTTTTCCAACGCTCTTCCCCCCACACCAGCCATTTTTTCCTTATCCACAGTTACGCCAAAACGGAGGTCAATTCTCCTCCTTTGAGAATCAGAACTCATTAAAACCTGTACCCCAGTGAGAGTCAGTGTGTGTGGGACCCGTACCCCAGTGAGAGTCAGTGTGCGTGGGACCCGTACCCCAGTGAGAGTCAGTGTGTGTGGAACCCGTACCCCAGTAAGAGTCAGTGTGTGTGGAACCCGTACCCCAGTGAGAGTCAGTGTGTGTGTGGAACCTGTACCCCAGTGAGAGTCAGTGTGTGTGGAACCCGTACCCCAGTAAGAGTCAGTGTGTGTGGAACCCGTACCCCAGTGAGAGTCAGTGTGTGTGGAACCCATACCCCAGTGAGAGTCAGTGTGTGTGGGACCCGTACCCCAGTGAGAGTCAGTGTGTGTGGAACCCGTACCCCAGTAAGAGTCAGTGTGTGTGGAACCCGTACCCCAGTGAGAGTCAGTGTGTGTGGGACCCGTACCCCAGTGAGAGTCAGTGTGTGTGGGACCCGTACCCCAGTGAGAGTCAGTGTGTGTGGGACCCGTACCCCAGTGAGAGTCAGTGTGTGTGGGACCCGTACCCCAGTGAGAGTCGGTGTGTGTGGGACCCGTACCCCAGTGAGAGTCGGTGTGTGTGGGACCCGTACCCCAGTGAGAGTCGGTGTGTGTGGGACCCGTACCCCAGTAAGAGTCAGTGTGTGTGGAACCCGTACCCCAGTGAGAGTCAGTGTGTGTGGGACCCGTACCCCAGTGAGAGTCAGTGTGTGTGGAACCCGTACCCCAGTGAGAGTCAGTGTGTGTGGAACCCGTACCCCAGTGAGAGTCAGTGTGTGTGGGACCTGTACCCCAGTGAGAGTCAGTGTGTGTGGGACCCGTACCCCAGTGAGAGTCAGTGTGTGTGGGACCCGTACCCCAGTGAGAGTCAGTGTGTGTGGAACCCGTACCCCAGTGAGAGTCAGTGTGTGTGGAACCCGTACCCCAGTGAGAGTCAGTGCGTGTGGGACCCGTACCCCAGTATGAGTCAGTGTGTGTGGGACGCGTACCCCAGTGTGAGTCAGTGTGTGTGGAACCCGTACCCCAGTGTGAGTCAGTGTGTGTGGAACCCGTACCCCAGTGTGAGTCAGTGTGTGTGGAACCCGTACCCCAGTGTGAGTCAGTGTGTGTGGTACCTGTACCCCAGTGAGAGTCAGTGTTTGGGACCCGTACCCCGGTGAGAGTCGGTGTGTGTGGGACCCGTACCCCAGTGAGAGTCGGTGTGTGTGGGACCCGTACCCCAGTGAGAGTCAGTGTGTGTGGGACCCGTACCCCAGTGAGAGTCAGTGTGTGTGAGACCCCTACCCCAGTGAGAGTCAGTGTGTGAGACCCCTACCCCAATGAGAGTCAGTGTGTGTGAGACCCCTACCCCAGTGAGAGTCAGTGTGTGTGGGACCCGTACCCCAGTGAGAGTCAGAGTGTGTGAGACCCCTACCCCAGTGAGAGTCAGTGTGTGAGACCCCTACCCCAGTGAGAGTCAGTGTGTGTGAGACCCCTACCCCAGTGAGAGTCAGTGTGTGTGAGACCCGTACCCCAGTGAGAGTCGGTGTGTGGGACCCGCACCCCAGTGAGAGTCGGTGTGTGTGGGACCCGTACCCCAGTGAGAGTCGGTGTGTGTGGGACCCGCACCCCAGTGAGAGTCAGTGTGTGTGGGACCCGTACCCCAGTGAGAGTCGGTGTGTGTGGGACCCGCACCCCAGTGAGAGTCAGTGTGTGTGGGACCCGTACCGCAGTGAGAGTCGGTGTGTGTGGGACCCGCACCCCAGTGAGAGTCAGTGTGTGTGGGACCCGCACCCCAGTGAGAGTCGGTGTGTGTGGGACCCGTACCCCAGTGAGAGTCGGTGTGTGTGGGACCCGCACCCCAGTGAGAGTCAGTGTGTGTGGGACCCGCACCCCAGTGAGAGTCAGTGTGTGTGGGACCCGTACCCCAGTGAGAGTCGGTGTGTGTGGGACCCGCACCCCAGTGAGAGTCAGTGGCTTCCTTCTGTTCAACTCTCCAGAACAATCTGCTCCGGATTTCAGTCCTGTTCTACTCCTGGAGCATGTTCTACCATGTGATTGCTGACAGCAATCATACAGCACTGGGGAAAGGTTCCATGGGTTGGATGTAGATTTGTTGGAATTCTGAGACCCATGTTAAAAAGCAGGCTTTTTATTAATAATAAGTATTTAAAGGGAACTTATTTTGAATCCCTTCATTTTTTAGCTTAGCAGTAAGACATATTAAATTATACACCATATTATTTTATCCCACTGCACCTGTGGCCACTTAATTACAAATGGCTCTTTTACAATAACATTTCAAATACACAGTTTGAATAAAATGAGTTTGACTGAGCTGTGTTTCTTGGCTGTGCTTTTTGCTACCGGATCTTTGTGCTCAAGGTGAGGGATATGGGTATGATTTAGTGGTGATTACTGAGACGTGGTTGCAGGGAAACCAGGTTTGGGAATTGAATATCTAAGGGTACTCAGTATTTCGGAAGAATAGGCAGCAAGGAAAAGGAGGTGGTGTAGGTTTGTTAGTAAAGGAAGAGATCAGTGCTGTAGTGAGAAATGATATGGGCACTGGAGATCAAGAGGTAGAATCAGTCTGGGTAGAAATAAGAAATAGCAAGGGAAAGAAGACCCTGGTGGGAGTAATCTATAGATCCCCAAACAGTAATTCCGCAGTGGGGCACACTATAAACCAGGAAATACTGGGGGCTTGTAAGAAAGGCACGGCAATAATCATGGAGGATTTTAATATGCATCTCGACAAGATTAATCATATTGGCAAGGGGAGCCTCAAGGGAGAGTTCATTGCATCTATTAGAGATTGTTTTTTGGAGCAATATGTTGTGGAACCAACCAGGGAGCAGGCTATTCTAGATTTGGTGTTGTGTAATGAGGTGGGATTAATTAATGATCTCATATTTAAGGATCCTCTAGGGAAGAGTGATCATAGCATGCTAGAATTTCAAATTCAGTTTGAGGGCGAGACACTGGAGTCCCACACTAGCGTCCTGGAGTTAAACAAAGTTAATTACATAGGCATGAGGACAGATTTGGCCCTAGTGGACTGGGCAGGAAGACTAAAAGGTAGGACAGTTGATGAGCAGTGGCAGATGTTTAAGGAGATATTCAAATCCTCCCAACTAAAATCTATTCTAGAGAGGAAGAAAGATTGTAAGAGGGGGGAAAACATGGCTAAGCAAGGAAGTTAAGGGTAACATAAAGACAAAAACTAAGGCATACCATATTGCAAAGGCCAGTGGCAGGCTGGAAGATTGAGAAACTTTTAATGATCAACAAAGGGTTACTAAAAAAGTAATAAAAAGAGCAAAGGTAAATTATGAAAGAAAACTAGCACAAAATATAAAAACAGATAGCAAAAGCTTCTATAAGTATATAAAAGGGAAGAGAGTAGCTAAAGTGAATGTTGGTCCCTTGGAGGATGAGACTGGGGAGTTAATGGTGGGGAACACAGAAATGGCAGAGACACTAAATCAGTATTTTGCCTCAGTTTTCATGGTGGAGGAGACATCCCAATAGTAACAAGGAATGCAGAGGTTATAGGGAGGAACTTAGAACAATCATCATCACTAAGGAAAAAATACTGAGCAAACTATTGGGATTGAAGGCAGACAAGTCCCCAGGGCCTGATGGCCTACATCCTAGGATCTTAAAGGAAATGACAGCAGAGATAGTGGGTCCATTGGTTATAATATTCCAAAATTCCCTGGATGCGGGGAAGGTTCCAGTGGATTGGAAAAATGCTAATATAACGCCCTTATTTAAAAAGGGAGGGAGGCAGAAAGTAGGAAACTATAGACCAGTTAGTTTAACATCTGTTGTTGGGAAATTGTTAGAATCCATTATTAAGGAAGTAACAACAGGACATTTAGAAAGTCAAAACGCAATCCATCAGAGTCAGCAAGGTTTTATGAAGGGTAAGTCGTATTTGACTAATTTGCTAGAGTTCTTCGAAGATGTAACAAGTAAAGTGGATAATGGGGATCCTGTAGATGTAGTATATCTGGACTTCCAGAAGGCATTTGATAAGGTGCCACAAAATGGTTAATACACAAGGTAAGATCACATGGGGTTAGGGGCAATTTATTAGCTTGGATAGAGGATTGGCTAACCAACAGAAAACAGAGAGTCGGGATAAATGGGTCCTTTTCTGGTTGGCAAGATGTAACTAGTGGAGTGCCAGAGGGTTCGGTCCTCAGGCCCCAACTATTTACAATCTATATTAATGACTTGGATAGAAAGTACTATAGCCAAATTTTGCAGATGACACTAAAATAGGTAGGATAGTAAGTTGCAATAAAGAAATAAGAAATTTACAAATGGATATGGATAGGTTAGGTGAATGGGCCAAAATTTGGCACATGGAGTTTAATGTGGACAAATGTGAGATTATCTATTTTGGTCGGAAGAGTAGAAAGGCAAATTATTATCTAAATGGAGAGAAACTTCAGAGTGCTTCGGTGCAGAGGGATCTGGGTGTCCTCGTGCATGAATCGTAGAAAACTAGTATGCAGGTGCAGCAGGTAATAAGGAAGGCAAATGGAATTTTGGCATTTATTGCTAAAGCAATATAGTATAAAAATAGGGAAGTGTTGCTGCAACTTTCCAAGGCATTAGTGAGACCGCACCTGGAGTATTGCATACAGTTTTGGTCCCCTTACTTGAGGAGGGATGTAGTTGCATTGGAGGCAGTTTAGAGGAGGTTCACTAGATTGATTCCAGAGATGAGGGGTTTGTCTTATGAAGAGAGATTGAGCAGTTTTGGCCTTTACTCTCTAGAGTTTAGAAGAATAAGAGGTGATCTAATTGAATAAGATGATTAAGGGGATTGACAAAGTAGACGTAGAGAGGATGTTTCCTCTGGTGGGGAAATCTAGAACAAGAGGTCATAGTTTTAGGAAAAGGGGTAGCAGATTTAAAACCGAGATGAGAAGAAATTACTTCTCTCAAAGGGTCGTGAGTCTATGGAATTCATTACCCCAGAGTGCGGTGGATGCCGGGACATTGAGTAAATTTAAGGAGGAGCTAGACAGATTTTAATTAGTAAAGGGTTGAAGTGTTATGGAGAACTGGCAGGAAAGTGCAGTTGAGGCCGAGATGAGATCAGCCATGATCGTATTGAATGGCGGAGCAGGCTCGAGGGGCTGAATTGCCTACTCCTGCTCCTAGTTCTTATATCGGTATACAGAATGGGCCATTTTCCACTTCAGGCACTCACTGTCCCCATCAAACACTCCCAGGACAGGTACAGTACGGGGGTTAGATACAGAGTAAAGCTCCCTCTACACTGTCCCCATCAAACACTCCCAGGACAGGTACAGTACGGGGGTTAGATACAGAGTAAAGCTCCCTCTACACTGTCCCCATCAAACACTCCCAGGACTGGTACAGCACGGGGGTGAGATACAGAGTAAAGCTCCCTCTACACTGTCCCATCAAACACTCCCAGGACAGGTACAGCACTGGGATTGGCTGCCCACTGATTTGGGAGCCTGAGTGCATCAACGAGGTGCAGCTGAGAGTGCTGGTGGCAGTTGGAGGTTGCAGAGGTGGAGAGAGGAGCTACACTGAGCAAGGGAGAGCAGCTACCAACAAGCAGTGGAAAACTCCAACAACAGTCTCCATTAAAGAGAAGAAAGGGACATTTTGTGGAAACAAGGCTTTGTCTGGAGGTGGGTGCTGAACACCAGTAATTTACTTTGGACTGTTGGGGGAGGAACAAGTGGCTGGAACAACAAGGGGTGGGGCTGCCAATTCAACAGGAATCTGTGCTGCTGCAAAAGCACACAGGGAAGCTCCCTCCCCACCCCAATTGCCAAGCCTGGGTCAGCTGAAGCTGCCCAGCTAAACAGACGGAAGGGGATAGATAGTGCCTGGGCAGCTTCAGCTGACCCAGGTGAAGACGACTCCCCCAACCAGAAGACCGGAAGACCAACTTCAAAGACTGTTTTAAGTGTACTGTGAGCACCACCTCCAGAAAGCAAGTCATCCCTTCCAGCCTGTCTTTACCTCTCCTCTCTTACCTCAGCCTCTCCACTAACCTGTTGTTTGTTTGTTTGTCTTTTCAAATTTTTCTGTGAATCTGTAATTTAGTGTGCAAGTCCACAATTTGGGGTGGGTTTAGCTCTTGGACCCATGGCAAGCCCTTCATCACCGGTGGCGGGGCCCTCTACTACCTACGCAGCTGCAGCTTCTGTGGCTGCCCACGTGGCCCCGTCACCCTTTAAATTATTGACATGCAGCCATGGGGTGAAGAGCTATCCCCACCCCAACATGTCTATTGAGGCCTGCGTTAAGGCAATGGCCGTGGTTGTCGGCCCCTCGGCCATTGTTGCGGCCTCAAAGATGTATGGGAAGGCTGTGTTCTTTTTGAAGACCGAGCGGGCGGTGTCCCTGGCCCTGAGTAAAGGGCTCACTGTGGGGGGGACCTTCCTGCCAGTGGACCCTCTGGGGGCCACTGCGCATCGGATAATGTTGTCCAACGTCCCACCCTTCATTCCCAGTGAGCTTCTCCTCCCCCACCTGCACCATCTGGGGGAGGTGAGGTCGGGGATCACCCCAGTCCGGCTTGGTCTTCGGGAGCACAGCCTCCAACATGTCTACTCCTTCCGCCGCCAGTTATTTATGCAGCTGGCGCGGGAGGAGGACACGGAGGGCCAATTTAATGTGGAGTTCCAGGGGACGGCCTACCGCGTCTTTTGGACCTCGGACGGGGCGCGGTGCCACGTCTGCAAGGGGGTGGGGCATGTTCGGAAGAACTGCCCCAACCTCCCGGCCGCCAGCTCCACCTCGGCGGCCCAGAGTGGTTCCACAGCACCTCCTCCCACTCCCCCCGCACATCCAACAGACACCGCTCAGTCGGTTCCGGAGGCTGTGGTTTTCACAGCCTCTGGCGGGGAGGGGAGCGTCCGTCCGAGCGGAAGGAAGACGCGGGGAAAAAAGAAACATCGTGAGGCGCGTCCCCTGGACACTTTGACTCAACCCGAGCCTGAGCTCAGCCCAAAGCCCATTCCCATGGAATCCACCTGTCCCAGGGCTGGGCTCAGGCCCAGGGTGACTAAAAAAGGAAAAAAGGGTGCGGAGGCGGAGGCCTCTGATGACATGGAGGTCTCTGAGTCTCCGCGCCCAAGTGCGAAAAAGAGGAGAAGGCACCCCTCCACAGAAATAACACAGGGCCCTGAGATGCAGGGCCCATCTGTTGGAGGGGAGCTGCCTCCTGTTTCTGGTCCTCAGGTGCCCCCTACCGCCACCACCAAGGCTGCAAAGTCCGGGCAGGTGCTCCCTATTCCTCAGGATGGAGGGGAGGGGATGGCCCCGGTACGTGAGGCCCCTCCTGAAGGAGTAAGTGGG
This sequence comes from Heterodontus francisci, assembly GCF_036365525.1. Lineage (NCBI taxonomy): Eukaryota > Metazoa > Chordata > Chondrichthyes > Heterodontiformes > Heterodontidae > Heterodontus > Heterodontus francisci. Next base: position 21,187,401 of record NC_090414.1, on the reverse strand, counting down.
GCCCTGCTTGTGGTGGGGGAGCCTGGGGAAACCGCCCATTCCGCCACTGCGACTGGGTCGGGTGTCCTGAATGAAGGGGAGGGCGAGGCCCCAGAGGGTCGGGCCTCCCAGCCGGAGTCCACCACCAACCAGGAGACACCCGACCCAGTTATAACTGAGAATGCTGCCCCATCTGCTGGGCCTGTGGGTGCTGGCGGAGCGGGAGATGGCCTCCTCTCGCCGCCTCCAGTCTCGGCTCCGGCTGGTTTCCCGGAGTCCGGAACTTCTGTCTCCCCTGGACCAGTCATTGGCTTGGGGATGGAGGTGGAGGGGGGTCCTGAACCGCTGGCGCCCACAGGCTCCAGTTTCACAATAGAACCCAGAGAGGACTCCTCCGCCATCGATCCTGGGGGTGGGATCGTGACGGAGGCGGGACCAGCTGGCGCGGCCGGGACGTCCGCCCCACAGTGTGTGGTGGATGTGTCGGCCGCTGGCGGTGACGACCCGGAGGAGGATGGGGATTCGGTGCGGGGCACGGAGGATGATCTTGATTCCATCGCCAGTGAGGTGGTGGAGTCCCTCGTGCCTCCCACCGAATCTCCTCTCATCCCCACGGCGGAACTCCGGGATTTCCTCGCGGCTTGCAGAGGTTGCCGCAATAAAGTTCAGCTGGCCCTCGACCGTTGGTCGAATCTGGCGCTGATCATCCAGTCCGTCCGTGCCGCCCTTAAGATAGCGGGCAAGCGCGCGGACGTGAAACTGGTTGAGAGGCGCCGTTTTAATGTGTTCCTCAATGGGTTGCTGGGGGAGTGGAGGGCCAGGTGCACTTCCACTCCCTCCTCACAGTGAGCTGTTGGTGACGGGTTTAAGTACCTTTGACATGAAGATAACCATAGCCAGCCTCAACATCAACGGCAGCAGAGGGGCTCACCGCAGATTTCACAATCTCTCAGTCCTTAGGGAAGGGAGATACGCGGTGAGCTTTCTGCAGGAAACCCACACCGTTCCGGGAGACGAAGCCACCTGGCTCCTGGAGTGGCAGGGTGGGGTCTACATGAGTCACCTCACCCCTATTTCTAGTGGGGTGGCTATCTTGTTGGCCCCGACTTTTCAGCCGGAGATCTTGGGGGTCAAGGAGCTAGTGCCGGGCCGCTTGCTCCACCTCGCCGTTCGCCTGGGTAGTGTGCCGCTCCACTTTGTGAACGTGTACGCGCCCAGGCCCGGCGCGTTGCAAGCGCGCTTCTTTGAAGAAGTGTCCGCTCTCTTGAGCTCCATCGATAGCGGCGAGTGCATCATCCTCGGGGGGGATTTTAACTGCACCCTCGAGGTGGGGGATCGCTCCGGTCCCCAGCGCGGCCAAGCGTCGGTGGAGAAGTTGAGGGGACTGATCAGCTCCCTTAACTTGGTGGACGTCTGGCGGAATCTCCATCCCGACTCCAGCGCCTTCACGTGGAGGTCTGGAGGAGGGGGGTCGCGAATCGACCGCCTCTACATTTCGCAGGCGTACGTCTCCCGCGTTTCGGCGGCCTCCATGCGGCTGGTGCCGTGCTCGGACCACCGCCTGGTGTGGGCGGAGTTCACTCCGCTCCGCACGCGGGCGGGGTCCGCGTACTGGCACTTTAACAACCGGCTGCTGGAGGACGTGCGATTTCGGGACTCGTTCTGTCGATTCTGGGCCGACTGGAGAAGGAAGCAGGGGGGCTTCCCCTCCTTGAGGCTATGGTGGGATGTGGGCAAGACTCACATCCGCGTCTTCTGTCAGGAGTACGCGAAGGGGTCGACCAAGAGGCGGGATGCCGAGATCGGGCGCCTTGAGAGGGAGGTGCTCGACTTGGAGTCCCGCCTCGGTCATGCCGTCGCGGACCCGGCTCTGTGGCAGGCGTACAAAGAGAAGAAGGGCGCGCTGAGGGACCTGCAGCTCATAGCGTCCCGAGGCGCGTACGTGAGGTCGCGGATCCAGATCCTGGAAGATTTGGACCGCGCCTCTCCCTTCTTCTACTCGCTGGAAAAATGGCGGGGGGTCCGTAAGCAGCTCGTCGAGCTGCTGGCCGACGACGGATCCTCCATCACGGATCCGGAGGGAATGGGCCTCCTGGTCCGGACTTATTACAGTGCGTTGTTCTCTCCGGATCCGTCCAGCGAGGATGCGCGCAGAGTTTTGTGGGAGGACCTGCCGCAGGTCAGCCCGGAGGGCGCCGAAGGATTGGAGGCTCCGCTCACGTTGGCGGAGCTGACTGGCGCCCTCCACCAGCTCTCGAGGGGCAAATCCCCAGGGCTGGATGGGTTGACCGTGGAGTTCCTCAGGGCGTTCTGGGACGTCCTGGGGGACGATTACGCGCGGGTCCTGGGGGAAAGCCTGGCGACCGGGGAGATGCCCCTTTCGTGGCGCAGGGCGGTCATCGTCCTGCTGCCGAAGAGGGGCGATCTCCGCCTGCTTAAAAACTGGCGTCCGGTCTCCCTCCTCAGCACAGATTATAAGATCTTTGCCCGGGCTATGTCTACCCGCCTGGGCTCCGTGCTGGCCCACATGATCCACCCCGACCAGTCCTACACGGTCCCGGGCCGGTCCATCCAGGACAACATCCACCTGGTCCGGGACCTGATCCATCTTTCCCAGAGGACTGGTCAGTCGGTCGCCTTTCTCTCCCTCGATCAGGAGAAGGCGTTCGACAGGGTGGATCACGATTACCTTTTCGGGACTCTGCGCGCTTTCGGACTCGGGCCGCATTTCGTGGCCCGGGTCCGACTTTTATACGCCGCCGCAGAGTGTCTAGTCAAAGTTAACGGGTCCTTGACGGCGCCCCTTCGATTTGGGAGAGGAGTGCGTCAGGGGTGCCCCATGTCCGGCCAATTGTATACCATCTGCGTGGAGCCCTTCCTGTGCCTGCTTCGCAGGAGGTTGACGGGATTGGCTCTGCGCGAGCCGGCCATGCGGGTCGTCCTCTCGGCTTACGCCGACGACGTGCTCCTCGCAATCACAGATCCCGTTGACTTGCGGAGGATGCGCGACTGCCAGCAGACCTTTTCTGCCGCGTCCTCCGCGAGGATCAATTGGGAGAAATGTTCCGGACTCCTGGTTGGTCAGTGGCGGGTGGGCTCCCTGCCGGAGGAGATGACACCTTTTGCGTGGAGCACCACGCACCTCCTCTATCTGGGAGTCCGCCTTAGCCCCGCTGAGGAAGCCTGGCCGGCAAACTGGCAGGAGTTGGAGGCGAAAGTCACCGCTCGGCTGGGGCGCTGGACAGGACTGCTCCGAGTGCTTTCCTACAGGGGCCGAGCGTTGGTCATAAACCAACTGGTGGCCTCCATGCTGTGGTACCGGTTGGTCACTTTGGCCCCGCCCCCTGTATTTGCCACCAAGATCCAGAAGAAACTCGTCGATTTCTTCTGGGGCAAGAGGAAACACTGGGTCTCTGCCGCGGTCCTGAGTCTCCCGATCGAGGAGGGCGGTCAGTCGCTGGTGTGCGTCCGCACCCAGGCTGCGACTCTCCGCCTTCGGACCCTGCAGAGATACCTGTACGTCGAGCGTCCTCCCAGATGGTGTGCGCTGGCGACGTATTTTTTCCGCCAGTGTCACTGCCTTCAAGACGACACGCAGCTCCCGGTGGAGTCCGTTAGCCGCGCCTCTCTGAGGGAGTTGCCTGTCTTTTACCGGGATCTTTTCCGAGTCTGGAACATGGTCGCCTCCAGTCAGGGCGCTCCCCCGCCGGCGGAGGAGAGCGCCTCGGCTGTCCGGGCGGCCGACTCCGGGGACGGTCCGGCGGGCGGAGGAGTAGCCGAAACCCCCGGGACGCCCCTCACTGCGGGTGGCGAGGGGGCTCGGGAGTGCGGAGCGATCCCGGCCGAGCTGACCCCCGCTCGGCCGGAACTGCTCATCGGACCCAGGCCCCGAAACCCTCCTCGGGAGCCGGTCCCGCACAACCCGAGCCGCCTCTCGGAAATGCCCTCCGTGCCATTCCAATCGGCGCGGAGGGGTTTCCTGTACGGGCTGTTCCTGCACACTCTCCACTTCCTTGCCCTCGTCAGCCGGCCGGACACGCCCTGGCGGTCCGCGTTGCCATCTGGCGGCGAGGGGAAACCCCGATGGAGGTCTCTCTACGCGGGAGTCTTCCCCCTTTACATCGGGGACCTGGGGTGGAGGGTGCTGCACAGAGCAGTCCCGTGCAATAGGCTTTTAAGTAGGTTCACGGACTCCCAGGCCAGCTGTACTTTCTGTGGCCTGGACGAGTCCGTGTTCCACATTTATATGGAGTGTGCGAGGTTGCAGCCCCTATTTGAGTATCTGAAGGGGCTGCTCCTCAAATTCTGGCTGCACTTCAGTCCCACGCTCCTGATCTTTGGGCACCCGGTGCGGAGGGGCTCGGGCCGGGAGGAGGATCTCCTCGTCGGTCTGCTCCTGGGCCTGGCCAAGGTGGCAATTCACAGGTCCAGGTTGCGGGCCGTCGGGGGGTCTGTCCTCCCCGATTGCCTGCCCCTCTTCCGCGGTTACGTTCGCGCCCGGGTGTCCCTGGAAAAGGAGCATGCGGTGTCCGCCGGTACGCTTGAGGCCTTCCGCGACCGGTGGGCACCGCAGGGACTGGAGTGCATCGTCGACGCCGAGAATGGCATTTTAATTTGAGTTTTTTGTTTATTTATCTGGTTTTAATAAAGTTATTTTAAAAATATAAGTGTGTATATAAAGGGGGCCTGAGGAATAAAGGCCCCCTCGACATAAAAAATAAAAAAAAAAAAAAAAAAAAAACGGGGTTGGCTGTTGCTTGATTGGAGGTGCTGATTGCACAACGAGCCTCAGCAGTGTTGGTGGCAGTAGGAGGTTGCAGAGGTGGAGAGAGGAGCTACACTGAGCAGAGGGAGGGCAATTACAACTAAGCAGAGGGAAAGCTTGATTAGCAATCACCTTTACAGTGAAGAAAGGGGCAGCGCAGTGGTTAGCACCGCAGCCTCACAGCTCCAGCGACCCGGGTTCAAATCTGGGTACTGCCTGTGTGGAGTTTGCAAGTTCTCCCTGTGTCTGCGTGGGTTTCCTCCGGGTGCTCCGGTTTCCTCCCACATGCCAAAGACTTGCAGGGTGATAGGTTAATTGGCCATTATAAATTGCCCCTAGTATAGGTAGGTGGCAGGGAAATATAGGAACAGGTGGGGATGTGGTAGGAATATGGAATTAGGGTAGGATCAGTATAAGTGGGTGGTTGATGGTCGGCACAGACTCGGTGGGCCGAAGGGCCTGTTTCAGTGCTGTATCTCTAAAAAAAAAGAGACTCTATTTTTGGAAACAAGGCTTTATTTGGAGGTGGGGGCTGAACACCAGAAGTTTGCTTTGGATTGTTGGGGGAGGAACAAGTGGCCGGAACAACAACTCAGGAAAGCAAGTCATCCCTTACAGCCTGTCTTTCCCTCTCCTCTATTTTTGGATCAGCGATAGTGCGAGCAAGGTGGCAGCTGGGAAGGTGAGTTTCAGTTTGAAGTAACTTACCTTTTGTTTCGGCGGACACAGGGACTGCTGGGTAAGTAAATTTATATATTCGGGCAGTGGCTAAACCCGAAACAATACACATGTAGTGTCTCCCACCCATCCTCCTCCTCTAACCAAAAAAAAAGGACTCTTGTGTGGAGGGTTTGGTAAGGTAAGGTTTACCTTTTTCTTTAATCTCTGTTGTCAATTTAGTGCAGAGGGGATGGAAGCTAGGACAGTTGCATGCTCCTCTTGCAGGATGTGGGAGGTAAGGGTCACCACTTGTGTGCCTGCTGACTTCACCTGTGAGAAGTGCACCCAACTCCAGCTCCTCGCAGACCGCGTTAGGGAACTGGAGCTGGAGCTGGATGAACTTCGGATCATTCAGGAGGCTGAGGGGGTGATAGAGAGCAGTTATAGCGAAGTAGTGACACCTAAGTTACTGGATAAAGGTAGCTGGGTGACCGTCAGGGGAGGGAAAGGGAATAGGCGCACAGTGCAGGGATCCCCTGTGGCCATTCCCCTCAATAATAAGTATACTGTTTTGGATACTGTTGGGGGGAACGACCTACCAGGGGAAAGCCACTGCGGCCAGGTCTCTGGCACTGAGCCTGGCTCTGTGGCTCAGAAGGGAAGGGGGGAGAATAGGAGAGCGATAGTGATAGGAGATTCAATGGTTAGTGGAACAGACAGGAGATTCTGTAGTCGCGAACGAGACTCCCGGATGGTATGTTGCCTCCCGGGTGCCAGGGTCAGGGATGTCTCGGATCGAGTCTTCAGGATTCTTAAGGGGGAGGGGGAGCAGCCAGAGGTCGTGGTACATATCGGTACCAATGACATAGCTAGGAAAAGGGACGAGGACCTGAAAAGCGAATATAGGGAGTTAGGTTGGAAGCTAAAAGGCAGGACGAGCAGAGTAGTAATCTCAGGATTGATACCTGTGCTACGTGCTAGTGAGGCTAGAAACAGAGAGCGAGTGCAGCTGAACACGTGGCTACAGAGCTGGTGTAGGAGGGAGGGATTCAGATATGTGGATCATTGGGATACCTTCTGGGGAAGGTGGGACCTGTACAAGAAGGACGGGTTGCATCTGAACTGGAGGGGCACCAATATCCTGGGCGGGAGGTTTGCTAGAGCTCTTCGGGAGGGTTTAAACTAGTTTGGCAGGGGGATGGGAACCGGAGCTACGGATCAGTGGATGGGGTAGCTGTTGAACAGGCAGATACAGAGTGCAGAGAGTCTGTGAGGAAGGTTAGACAGTTGACAGGGCGAAGTTGCAGCCAGTACGATGGGTTGAAGTGTGTCTATTTTAACGCAAGAAGTGTCAGGAATAAGGGTGATGAACTTAGACCATGGATCAGTACTTGGAGCTACGATGTTGTGGCCATTACGGAGACGTGGATATCACAGGGGCAGGAATGGATGTTGGATGTTCCGGGGTTTAGATGTTTCAAAAGGAATAGGGAGGGAGGTAAAAGAGGTGGGGGAGTGGCATTGCTAATCAGGGATAGTATCACAGCTGCAGAAAGGGAGGTCGTCGAGGAGAGTTTGTCTACTGAGTCATTATAGGTGGAAGTCAGAAACAGGAAAGGAGCAGTCACTTTGTTGGGAGTTTTCTATAGACCCCCCAATAGCAACAGAGACACGGAGGAACAGATTGGGAGGCAGATTTTGGAAAGGTGCAGAAGTAACAGGGTTGTTGTCATGGGTGACTTCAACTTCCCTAATATTGATTGGAACCTCCTTAGTGCAAATAGTTTGGATGGAGCAGTTTTTGTCAGGTGTGTCCAGGAAGGTTTCCTGACTCAATATGTAGATAGGCCGACTAGAGGGGAGGCTATGTTGGACTTGGTGCTTGGCAACGAACCAGGCCAGGTGGCAGATCTCTCGGTGGGAGAGCATTTCGATGATAGTGATCACAACTCCCTGACCTTTACTATAGTCATGGAGAGGGACAGGAGCAGACGGGAAGGGAAAATATTTAATTGGGGGAGGGGGAATTACAATGCGATTCGGCAGGAACTGGGGAGCATAAATTGGGAACAGATGTTCTCAGGGAAATGCACGACAGAAATGTGGAGGTTGTTTAGGGAGCACTTGCTGCGACTGCTGGATAGGTTTGTCCCGATGAGGCAAGGAAGGGATGGTAGGGTGAAGGAACCTTGGATGACAAGAGATGTGGAACAGCTAGTCAAGAGGAAGAAGGAAGCTTACTTAAGGTTGAGGAAGTAAGGATCAGACAGGGCTCTAGAGGGTTACAAGGTAGACAGGAAGGAACTGAAGAATGGACTTAGGAGAGCTAGAAGGGGACATGAGAAATTCTTGGCGGGTATGATTAAGGAAAATCCCAAGGCGTTCTACACTTATGTGAGGAACAAGAGGATGGCCAGAGTGAGGGTATAGTGGAGGGAACTTGTGCCTGGAGTCAGAGGAGGTTGGGGAGGTCCTAAATGAATACTTTGCTTCGGTATTCACTAGTGACAGGGACCTGGTCATTTGTGAGGACAGCGTGGAACAGGCTGATATGCTCGAACAGGTTGAGTTTAAGAGGGAGGATGTGCTGGAAATTTTGAATGATATGAGGACAGATAGGTCCCCGGGGCCAGACGGGATATACCCAAGGATATTACGGGAAGCGAGGGAAGAGATTGCCGCGCCTTTGGCGATGATCTTTGCGTCCTCACTGCCCACTGGAATAGTACCGGATGATTGGAGGGTGGCAAATGTTATTCCCTTGTTCAAGAAAGGGAATAGGGATAACCCTGGGAATTATAGACCAGTCAGTCTTACGTCGGTAGTGGGCAAATTATTGGAGAGGATTCTGAGAGACAGGATTTATGATTATTTGGAAAAGCATGGTTTGATTAGAGACAGTCAGCATGGCTTAGTGAGGGGCAGGTCATGCCTCACAAGCCTTATTGAATTCTCTGAAGATGTGACAAAACACATTGATGAAGGAAGAGTAGTGGATGTGGTGTATATGGATTTTAGCAAGGCGTTTGATAAGGTTCCCCATGGTAGGCTCATTCAGAAAGTAAGGAGGCATGGGATTCAGGGAAAGTTGGCTGTCTGGATACAAAATTGGCTGGCCCATAGAAGACAGAGGGTGGTAGTAGATGGAAAGTATTCAGCATGGAGCTCGGTGACCAGTGGTGTTGCACAAGGATCTGTTTTGGGACCTCTGCTCTTTGTGATTTTTATAAATGACTTGGATGAGGAAGTGGAAGGCTGGGTTAGCAAGTTTGCCGATGACACGAAGGTTGCTGGAGTTGTGGATTGTGTGGAAGGCTGTTGTAGGTTGCAACGGGACATTGACAGGATGCAGAGCTGGGCTGAGAAGTGGCAGATGGAGTTCAACCTGGAAAAGTGTGAAGTGATTCATTTTGGAAGGTCGAATTTGAATGCAGAATACAGACTTAAAGACAGGATTCTTGGTAGTGTGGAGGAACAGAGGGATCTTGGGGTCCATGTCCATAGATCGCTCAAAGTTGCCACCCAAGTTGATAGGGTTGTTAAGAAGGCGTATGGTGTGTTGGCTTTCATTAACAGGGGGATTGAGTTTAAGAGCCGCGAGGTTATGTTGCAGCTCCAAAAGGCCCTGGTTCGACCACACTTGGAATATTGTGTTCAGTTCTGGTCGCCTCATTATAGGAAGGATGTGGAAGCTTTAGAGAGGGTGCAGAAGAGATTTACCAGGATGCTGCCTGGACTGGAGGGCATGTCTTACGAAGAAAGATTGAGGGAGCTAGGGCTTTTCTCACTGGAGCAAAGAAGGATGACAGGCATAGATAGAGTGGATAGCCAGAGACTTTTTCCCAGGGTGGAAAGGGCTATCACCAGGGGGCATAATTTTAAGGTGATTGGAGGAAGGTTTCGGGGAGATGTCAGAGGTAGGTTCTTTACACAGAGAGTGGTGGGTGCGTGGAATGCGCTGCCAGCGGTAGTAGTAGAAGCAGATACATTAGGGGCATTTAAGCGACTCTTGGATAGGTACATGGATGATAGTAGAATGAAGGTAGGTAGGTAGTTTGATCTTACAGTAGGTTAAAGGTTCGGCACAACATCGTGGGCCGAAGGGCCTGTACTGTGCTGTACTGTTCTATGTTCTATACCCTCAACCTCTCCCCTAACCTATTATTTTTTTTCCCAGTATCTCCTGTGAACCTTTCATTCTGTTCGATTTGCAATCCTGCAATTCGGGGTGGGTTTAGCTCTTGGACCCATGGCAATCCCTTCATCACCGGTGGCAGGGCCCTCTACTACTTATGCAGCTGCAGCCTCTGTGGCTGCCCATGTGGTCCCTTCACCTTTTAAATTAATAACATCCAGCCATGGGGTGAAGAGCTATGCCCAACCCAACATGTCCATTGAGGCCTGCATAAAGGCAATGGCTGAGATTGTCGGCCAGTTGGCCATTGTTGCAGCCTCGAAGATTTACGGGAAAGGCTGTGTTCTTCCTGAAGACTGAGTGGGCAGTGTCCCTCTGGGGCCACTGCGCAGAGCATCAAACGTCCTGTCCTTCATTTCCAGTGAGCTCCTCCTCCCCCATCTACACCATCTGGGGGAGATGAGGTCAGGGAACACCCCAGTCCTCGGGAGAACAGCCTCCGGCATGTGTACTCCTTCTGCCGCCAGCTCATTATGCAGCTAGTGCGGGAGGAGGGCTTGGAAGACCACTTCAATGTGAGGTTCCAGGGGGTGACCTACCGCATCTTCTGGACTTCGGACGGGGCGCAGTGCCATGCCTGCAAGGGGATGGGGCACATTCGTAAGAACTGCCCCAACCTCCCGGGCACCAACTCCACCTCGGCTGCCCAGGGTGGTGCCGCTGCAACCCCCTCTGTTCCCCTAACACCTGCAACAACCACCACACAGGTGGTTCCGGAGGCACGCCCCCTGGACGTAACAGGGCAACCTGAGCCTGAGTTTAGCCCTAGGCCCAATGCAGGGGAGCCCACTTGCCCTGCGGCTGAGCATGGGCCCAAGGAATCTAGGCAGGGGGATGCGGGGGCAGAAGCAGAGGCCTGTATTGAGAAGGAGGTCTCTGAGCGTCCACACCCCTCCCAGAAAATGAGGCAGAGGCACCCCTCCTCTGAAGAAGGCCAGGAGTTGCAGGGTCCATGTCCTGGCGCGGGTCCTCGGGCTTCCCCCACCACGAACACCATCGGGGCCTCGAGCCCTAGGCGACAACCCTCTGTCCCTCAGGATGGAGTGGGAAAAGCCCTTGTAAATTTGGCAACTCCGAATGAGGAGGGAGAGGGCTCGCCTGTGGTGGAGGAGCCTGTGGACCCCATGGGAGAAGTCTCTCCTTTGACCAATGGGTCGGCTGTCCTGGATGGGGGTGAGACCTGTGAGTGTCAACCCTCCCAGCAGCCCAGGATGTACCCGACCCTGAGGCCAATTTGCATAATTCCCCATCTGCTGGGTCTGTGGGTGCTGTCGGAGCGGGAGATAGCCTCCTCTCTCCGCTTCTGGTCTCGGCTCCGGCTGGATTTCCGGAGTCGAGAACTTCCATCTCCCCTGGGCCGCTCAATGGCCTGGGGATGGAGGTGGAGGGGGATCCTGAACCGCTGGTGCCCATAGGCTCCAGTTCCACAGAAGTGCCAAGTGAGGACTCATCCGCTATCAATCCTGGGGGTGGGACCAGCTGGCGCGGCCAGTACGTCGACCCCACAGTGTGTGGTGGGCGTGTCGGCCGCTGGCAGTGGGGACTCAGTGTGGGGCATGAAGGACAATGTAGAATCCATCGCCAGTGAGGTGGTGGACTCCCTCGTATCTCCCACCGAGTCTCCTCTCATCCCCACCGCGGAACTCCAGAACTTCCTTGCGGCTTGCAGGGTTTGCCACAATAAAGTTCAGCTGGCCCTCAGCCGTTGGTCGAATCTGGCGCTGATCATCCAGTCCGTCCGTGCCGCCCTGAAGAAAGCAGGCAAGCACGCGGGCGTGAAACTGGTTGAGAGGCGCCGTTTTAATGTGTTCCTCAATGGGTTGCTGGGGGAGTGGAGGGCAGGTGCACTCTCGCTCCCTCCTCACAGTGAGGTGTCGGTGGCGGGATTCTCAGTACCTTTGACATGAAGATAACCATAGCCAGCCTCAACATCAACGGCAGCAGGGGGTCTCACCGCAGATTTCACAATCTCTCAGTCCTCAGGGAAGGGAGATACGCGGTGAGCTTTGTGCAGGAAACCCACACCGTTCCGGGAGACGAAGCCACCTGGCTCCTGGAGTGGCAGGGTGGGGTCTACATGAGTCACCTCACCTCTATTTCTAGTGGGGTGGCTATCTTGTTGGCCCCGACTTTTCAGCTGGAGATCTTGGGGGTCAAGGAGCTAGTGCCGGGCCGCTTGCTCCACCTCGCCGTTCGCCTGGGTAGCGTGCCGCTCCACTTTGTGATCGTGTACGCGCCCAGGCCCGGCGCGTTGCAAGCGCGCTTCTTTGAAGAAGTGTCCGCTCTCTTGAGCTCCATCGATAGCGGCGAGTGCATCATCCTCGGGGAGGATTTTAACTGCACCCTCGAGGTGGGGGATCGCTCCGGTCCCCAGCGCGGCCAAGCATCGGTGGAGAAGTTGAGGGGACTGATCAGCTCCCTTAACTTGGTGGACGTCTGGCGGAATCTCCATCCCGACTCCAGCGCCTTCACGTGGAGGTCTGGAGGAGGAGGGTCGCGAATCGACCGCCTCTACTTTTCACAGGCGTACGTCTCCCGCGTCTCGGCGGCCTCCATGTGGCTGGTGCCGTGCTCGGACCACCACCTGGTGTGGGCGGAGTTCACTCCGCTCCACACGCGGGCGGGGTCCGCGTACTGGCACTTTAACAACCGGCTGCTGGCGGACAAGCGATTTCGGGACTCGTTCTGTCGATTCTGGGCCGACTGGAGAAGGAAGCAGGGGGGGCTTCCCCTCCTTGAGGCTATGGTGGGATGTGGGCAAGACTCACATCCGCGTCTTCTGCCAGGAGTACGCGAAGGGGTCAACCGAGAGTTGAGAAGCCGAGATCGGGCGCTTTGAGAGGGCGGTGCTCGACTTGGAGTCCCGCCTCGGTCATGCCGTTGCGTTCCTGGCCCTGAGACTGCACACAAAGAGAAGAAGTGTGTGCTGAGGGACCTACAGCTCATAGGGTCCCGAGGCGCTTACGTGAGGTCGCGGATCCAGATCCTGGAAGATTTGGACCGCGCCTCACCCTTCTTCTACTCGCTGGAAAAATGGCGCCGGGTCTGTAAGGAGCTCATCGAGCTGCTGGCCGACGATGGATCCTCCATCACGGATCCAGAGGGAATGGGCTTCCTGGTCCGTACTTATGACAGTGCCTTGTTCTTTCTGGATCCGTCCAGCGAGGACGCGCGCAGAGTTTTGTGGGAATACCTGTCGAAGGTCAGCCCGGAGGGCACCAAAGGATTGGAGGCTCCGCTCACATTGGCGGAGCTGACTGGTGCCCTTCACCAGCTCTCGAGGGGGAAATCCCCGGGGCTGGATGGGCTGACGTGGAGTTCCTCAGGGCGTTCTGGGACGACCTGGGGGACGATTACGCGCGGGTCCTGGGGGAAAGCCTGGCGACCGGGGAGATGCCCCTCTCGTGGCACAGGGCGGTCATCGTCCTGCTGCCGAAGAGGGGCGAACGCCACCTGCTTAAGAACTGGCGTCCGGTCTCCCTCCTCAGCACGGATTATAAGATCTTTGCCCGGGCTATGTCTACCCGCCTGGGCTCCGAGCTGGCCCACATGATCCACCCCAACTAGGCCGGTCCACCCAGGACAATATCCCCTGGTTTGGGACCTGATCCATCTTTCCCAGATGACTGGTCTGTCCGTCACCTTTCTCTCCCTCGATCAGGAGAAGGCGTTCGACTGGGTGGATCACAAATATCCTTTCGGGACTCTGCGCACGTTTGGACTCAGACCGCATTTTGTAGCCCGGGTCCAACTTTTATACACCACTACAGTCTGGTTAATGGGTCCTTGACGGTGCCCCTTCGCTTTGGGAGAGGAGTGCGTCAGGGATGTCCCATTCCGGCCAATTATATACCATCTGCATTGAGCCATTCCTGTGCCTGCTTCGCAGGAGGTTCACGGGTTTGGCTCTGTGCGGGCCGGCCATGTGGGTCGTCCTCTCGGCTTACGCCGATGATGTGCTCCTCGCGGTCACAGATCCCGTTGACTTGCGGAGGATGTGCAAGTGCCAGCAGATCTTTTATGCCATGTCCTCCACAAGGATCAATTAGAAGAAATGTTCCAGTCTCCTGGTGGGTCAGTGGCAGCTGGACTCTCTGCCTGAGGAGTTAACAGTTTTTGCGTGGAGCACCATACACCTCCACTATCTGGGAGTCCACCTTAGCCCCACTGAGGAAGCCTGGCCGACAACTGGCAGGGGTTGGAGGCAAAAGTCACCACTTGGCTGGGGTGCTGGACAGGACTGCCCCTGAGTGCTTTCCTACAGGGGCCAAATGCTGGTCATAAACCAACTGATGGCCTCGATGCTGTGGTACCGGTTGGTCACTTTGGCCCAGCTCCCTCCATTTGCCACCAAGATCCAGAAGAAGCTCGTCGATTTCGTCTGGGGCAAGAGGAAACACAGGGTCTCCCGATTGAGGCGGGCAGCCAGTCGCTGGTGCGTGTCCGCACCCAGGCTGCGACTCTCTGCCTTTGGACCCTGCAGAGATACCTGTACGTCGAGTGTCCTCCCAGATGGTGTGCACTGGCGACGTATTTTTTCTGCCGGGGCACTGCCTTCAGGACGACATGCAGTTCCCAGCGGAGAACGTTAGCTGCTCCTGCACACTCTCCACTTCCTTGCCCTTGTCTGCCACCCGGACATGCCGTGGTGGTCCGTGTTGCCATCTGGCGGCAATGGGAAACCACGATGGAGGTCTCTCTATGCGGGATTCCTCCTCCTTTACATCAGGGACCTGGGGTGGATGGTGCTGCACAGGGCAGTTCCATGCAATAGACTGTTAAGCCGGTTCACAGACTCCGAGGCTGCCTTTAATTTCTGCAGCCTGGACGGGTCCGTGTTCCATGTATACATAGAATGTGCGAGGTTGCAGGCCCTGTTTGAGCATTTGAAGGGGCTGCTCCTCAAGTTTTGGCTGCACTTGAGCCCCATGCTCCTGATCTTTGGGCACCCGGTGCGGAGGGGCATAGGCCGGGAGGAGGATTTCCTCATCTGCTCCTAGGCCCGGATAAGGTGGCAATTCACAGGTCCAGGTTGCGGGCCAACGCCGGTGGGGTGAGGGGGGGGAGCGGTCCGTCCGCCCTGATTGCCTGCCCCTCTTCTGTGGTTACGTTCGTGCCTGGGTGTCCCTGGAGAAGGAGCATGCGGTGTCTTGAGGCCTTCCGCGACCGGTGGGCACCGCAGGGGCTGGAGTGCATCATCGATGCAGACAATGCTGTTTTAATTTGAGGTTTTGCTTTATTTATCTCTTTTTAATAAATTTATTTTAGAATGTATATAAAGGGGGCCTGGGAAATAAAGGGCAACTTATTAAAAAAAATGGCGTTAGATACAGAGTAAAGCTCCCTCTACACTGTCCCCATCAACCACACCCAAGGCAGGTACAGCATGGGGTTAGATACAGAGTAAAGCTCCCTCTACACTGTCCCCCATCAAACACTTCCAGGACAGGTACAGCATGGGGTTAGATACAGAGTAAAGCTCCCTCTACACTTTCCCCATCAACCACTCCCAGGACAGGTACAGCACGAGGTTAGATACAGAGCAAAGGGCAGTGGAAGCAGATTCAATGGTAACTTTCAAAAGGAAATAGGATAAATACTGGAAAAAGAGAATTTTGTAATGCTGTGAGGAAAGAAAAGGAGGATAGTGGGACTAATTGGATATTTCTTTCAAAGAGCTGGCACAGTAACGATGGGCTGAAGGGCCTCCTTCCGTACTGTATGATTCTGTGATCACCAAAAGAATTCAATGGGGCCATTCAGCGCCTCAAGCCTGTCCCATCATTCAATCAGATCGCAGCTGATCTGTATCTCAATTCCATCTACTCGCCTTGGTTTCAATACCCTTAATACCTGTGATATAGTGCCACACAACAGACTTGTGAGCAAACGTGTAGCTCATGGAATGAAAGGGACGGTAGCAACATGGATACAAAATTGGCTGAGTGACAGGAAACAGAGAGTAGCAGTTAATGGATGTTTTTCAGGCTGGAGGAAGGTTTGCAGTGGTGTGCCTTCGGGATCAGCGTTGTGACCCTTGCTTTTCCTGATATATATTATTGACCTAGACCTTGGTATACAGGGCACAATTTCAAAGTTTGCAGATGATATGAAACTTGGAAGCATTGTGAACTGTGAGGAGGAGAGTGTAGAACTTCAAAAGGACATAGACAAGTTGGTGGAATGGGCAGTCAGGTGGCAGATGAAGTTCAAAGCAGAGAAATGTGAAGTCATTCAGTTTGGTAGGAAGAACATGGAAAGACAATATAGAATAAAGGGTACAATTCTAAAGGGGGTGCAGGAGCAGAGGGACCTAGGTGTACATGTCATTGAAGTTAATAAACAGAGCAGTTAATAAAGCGTACAGTATCCTGGGCTTTATTAATAGGGGCATAGAGTACAAGAGCAAGGAAGTTATGTTGAACTTGTCATAGACACAAGTTCGGCCTCAGCTGGTGTATTGCGTCCAATTCTGGGAGCCATACTTTAGGAAGGATCTGAGGGAATTGGAGAGAGTGCAGAAAAGATTCACGAGAATGGTTCCAGGAATGAGGAATTTCAGTTATGAAGATAGATTGGAGAAGTTGGGACTGTTTTCCTGGAACAGAAGGATGAGGGGTCTGGACAGAGTAGATAGAGAGAAACACTCCCCACTCGTGAAAGGATCAAGAACGAGAGGGGCACAGATTTAAAGTATTTGGTAAGAGAAGCAAAAGTGACATGAGGAAAAACTTTTTCACGCAGCGAGTGGTTAAGATCTGGAATGCGCTGCCTGAGAATGCGGTGGAGGCAGGTTCAATTGCAGCATTCAAAGGGGAATTCGACAGTTATATGAAAAGGAAGAATGTGCAGGGTTACGGGGAGAAGGCTGGGGAATGGCACTAAGTGAATTGCTGTTTCAGAGAGCTGGTGCGGACACGATGGGCCGAATGGCCTCATTCTGCGCTGTAACGATTCTGTGAATAACCTGACTAAACAAAAATCTATCAATCTTGGTTTTGATGTTTTTAATTGACTCCCAGACTCAACAAATTTTGGGGAGAGTTTTCCAGATTTCCACTCCCCTTTGTGTGAAGAAGTGCTCCTTGAAATCAGCCCTGAATGACATCCCCCTCTCTTCTTCTAAATAGCCCCCACCCCCTCTCTTCTTCTAAATAGCAGAACAGGATCGGATTTGAACAGACGTGGGAATTGGGCAGACCGGCTGCAGATGAAATTCAAGGTAGAGTAATGCAAAGTGCTTCACATGGGGAGAAGTAATTCAGGAAGGAAATATTAATTAAATGGAAAACAAAAATACGTACAGAAGACAAGAGACCCGGGGTGGGGTGGTCGGGGGGAGGTGTTGGTCCTGACTGACAATAAATTGAAGCTATCGCCACAATCCTCAGTGGCAACGAGAGAAGGAAACCAGATGATGGAATGTATTAAAAGGGCAACATTGAGTCGAAATAGTGAATTAATCTGCCACTTTACAAATCATTGACCCTGACCACCATTAGATTAGAGTGTACAGTTCTGGTCACCACAGTACAAGAAGTATATTGTAATTATTGAACAGATAACGAGTAGCCAGAAATGATTGAGGGGTTGGCAGAGTTGGATTATGAGTGTTACGAAAGTGCCTCTGTGTTTTGTTAAATATATTTTTTGAGGATTCGTTTTTGAAAGAGTGAAGAAATGTTAAACTTTGGGGTTTTCAAAGGGGGTCGTGTAAAGGTCACTTGACTTCGAAAAAAATAGTCCCTGGAAATGTTTTTTAAAAGGGTCACTGAAAGGTCTTAGGAAAACCAAGCCTTTCCGGGAAACCACCTGACTTCCAGCTCAATAAACAACAGAGAACTCTGGACACCTGGAGAAGTTTACGAAGAAGTGACAGGTCAAGATTGATGGAGGTCAAAAGGTTGATCTCCTGTTGTCAGTTTTGCCTTTGAATTGTTTTGAGTTAGGGTTGGGATGTATAAAAAGGGAGAGAACTTCCAAGGAGAGAATAGAACTTCCAAGGAGAGAATTCCCAAGGAAGGAGAGAAAACCACAACCCAGCTCAGCTTTCCAGCAGCAGTCTAAAAGACCCTGAGAAGTCCACTGTGTCAACTCACCTCGTCTCCAGTCTTTGAAGAAAAGCCTGCTAAATTCTCAACGCTGCTTGAAAAGAACTGCTCTAAAAGATCCCAGTGACTCATCTATGTGTACAAGACTGTATGCCAGTTTTGGAACACAACATATCTCATCTGCTGTTTCTTCAAGAATGAGTAAGTGCCCAAGTGTTTTTTTGTTTGTAATAGAGCTCTAAAAACAAAAATCCCTTTATTATTCCGGTTCGGTGTATGTGTGTGTGTTCGGGGCTAAGGTAAAAAGGGAACTTTAATATTTCAATCTGTATGTTTATGCTTTACCTCATTACTTGTTAAAACTTGTTTTATAATAAACTGATAATTTTGGTGTTTATTAAAGAAACCTAGTTTGTGTGTTTTATTCTGGGATAAAAAGAGTCCACGATCGACCGTATTAGTCAGTGGGAAAAAATTTAAATATGTTATGACCTATGGAGAGGTGGGACTAGAATAAACAGCACACCCCTCCCACCTCAGTTGTAACATGAGGAGCAATTATGTAAATAATGTATGTTCTCACTGGGAAAGGGGTTGTGGGGTGATATAATTGTTGATTTTAGGATGGTAAAGAGACAGGATAATATAGGCCATGGTGAACTATTTCATCTTGTCCAGAACAGTTGAACCTGAGGGCATGGTCTGTGCTTGCGAGGAGGATTAATTATAAACGAACCCGCCGAAACATTATTTCAGTGAGCGCGTGATCAATCTATGGAGATGGTGGAAGCCTTTAGTTTTGAGTCACTGATTGCAAATTAGACACAATTCTTTTAGGAAATAACATTTCCAGGTGTATTATGAGTCATTTGAGACATGGCAGGCGTGAAGTGTAGTAAGGTTCGGGAGGAACAGGCAACTTTATATTTACGATTATCGTTGTATCACGCATCTGCCAGGTTGGCAGGTAGATGGGCCTTCTCGATGATCTTTATTTTCTAGCAATTCCCATGTTCCAGCATGCCCCCTAGTCAAATGGCGTAGTGGTAATATCACTGGACTAGTAATCCAGAGGTCCAGGCTAATGTCCCGCGGACACGGGCTCAAATCCCACCAGGGCAGCTGCTGGAATTGAAATTCAATTAAAAATCTGGAATTGTAAGCTGGTCCCAGTAATGGTGCTATGAAACTATCATTAATTGTCAGGGGAAACGCCATCTGGTTCCTTTAGGGGAGGAAATCTGCTGTCCTTTTCTGGTCTGGCCTACGTGTGACACCAGACCCACAGGAATGTAGCTGACTCTTAATTGCCCTCTGAAATGGCCTAGCAAGCTGCTCAGTTGCCAAGGGCAATTAGGGATGGGCAAAATATGCTGGCTTTGCCCATATCCCATGAAAGAATTTAAAGGAGGTCTCCCAGTTGCTGTTTGTTTCCTCCACATTTTCTCCCCTGGAGACGCTGACCCTTGCTGGTATCCAGTTCCATGGGCTGTCCTTTATGCCGAGTTTAAACATTGTTCACAGGCTTGGTTGTCATTGGCGGGAGCATCACAGCCGGGTCTCAAAAGTTCATGCATTTGCTGGTTGTGACACAAGAGCTTGGTTATTTCCCTTAGGTTCAGTCCTTTTCCGTTGCTGGACAGAATTCAGCCCTCATCAACAGCAAGACCTAGCATGAGTTGTGAATGTCCTACATTGCTGCTAATTGCTTTGCCTTTTAAAAAAAAAAGTTTCCACTCAAAACGGGACGGTAGTTATTAGACTGCAAAACATTTAATCTTCTTTATTCAACAAAAACCACAAGAACTCAAGTCCCTGGGGTCTGAAAGAGATGTGAGTGCACCTGAAGATTTGCAAGTACAGAAAGGTAACACAGATAAGTTTCACAATTCCGTTGTGACCCGCGTTCATGTTTCTTGTTCATTACCCTCAGGTTAATAACAGAACAAGGCAGCGACTGGAAAAAAAAATTGTAAAAGTTATTTTGAGTGATTTCTTTGGTCCTTGGTCGCTGTTTGCTGGTTGGTAGTTTTTGGACCTTCTTAGTTACTTGCTTGGTGGTTTTTCATCCTACTTGCCACTTGCTGATTGGTAGGTGCCCTGGCCGTTCCGTTGCTGTTTTATGAATGGCATCTGAGTCAGGCAATCGGGTAGTAGAAATGTGACACGTTATGTGATGGCCATGCACCAGTTACAAGGCAGAGATGCATGTGGATATAAGATACACCGTCACCCCAACAAGGTCTAATGCCCAGTCCTGCTCGTAAAGGCACTGCACAGTACCACTATATAAAAAAAAATACATGGAGACGACAAGATCCCGAGTTAGATACCAGACCTGTGCTTACTTAGCTGATCTTGGCCAGGACATCACAGCTGGCTTGAACACTCTTGAGGTACAGACGTAACAAATTAGACTCACAGCATGGGTGGAGGCCACTCAGCCCATCGTGCCTGTGCTAGCTCTATGGAAAAGCTATCCAATTAGTCCCACACCCCCTATGACCCTGCAATTCTTTTCCCCCCCTTCCAGTTTTATTTTAAATGGGGAAAAGAGTCCTTGCTCCTGGATGTTATCCAGTGACGGAGCAGCAGAGGAGGGAGAGAGCGGCCCAAAATGAATGCACCAAGCCTCCCATATCCTTAACGTGGATGAAATCAATCTGTGACAACCCCACCCCCGCCAGCCCTGCTCACAAGTAATGCAGATTTTCAAGAGCACAGCTATGAGTAGGACTTGTAGACAGTCTGTCCCTATTAGCACTGTGCCAGGCAGATGCGATACCTAAAATTGCTGAGGCAAGTCCCCACAACAGCCTTGTTCATAAGGGCCATGTGTGAGCACATGAAAGCAAGTCAGAAGTTCCCAGATGTGGTTTCGGGTCACCTCTCAGTCTTCTATCTTTTTAAGGGAAGAGAAAAGGCCCAGTCTATTCAGTCTTTCCTGAAAAGTTAAAGCCTCTAAGTACTGGTATCATCCATTTTGCACCTTCTCCAATGCCTCTATACCTCTTTTTTTTTAAATATGGAGACCAGAACTGTGCTTAGTATCAGAGACTAGAACCATATGCAGTATCGGACTGCACACAGTCTCCAGTGACTCTTGCTCGAATGTAACACGTGTGTGAGGAACCGGCTGCGGAAAACCCTGCCAGTAGCCAACTGATGCTGTGCGTTGCCTCATGTATGAAGAACCAGAAGCCAGACAGGCAGCACCTTCACACGGGAACGACCGATCAGAGATGAGTTGAAAGAAAAATATGTTCACAAGAGAAAACTTATGAACGGGCGAGCAAGAAATAAGGTTCAAAAAGTGCATTTAAACGTCAGTTTTTGGTGGTTTACACCACGTTAAAAGCAACTCATTGTGCGGTGATCATTACTATGTATGCAGGGCATATTTACTGCAGTTTCACGCTGGCCAAGTCGGTGATGCCCCTGATCTTGCAGGAACAGAAATGCTTTATCATTTAACTCACAATGTGTTATTCTGTTGGCAAGATGCAGCTGCGAACAAGGTTTAAATGTTAAGGAAGGGGAAACTTGGGTCATTCAGAGATTAAATTGTCTTTTCGGCCCAATAACTTCGCAAACTGGAACGTGACCGTGTTGATTTCAGGTTGACGCGGAGAAGCAAGTAACTGTTCAGGACTGTTTTGAGCCTCTGGTGATGTGTAACGCCTGACGTGTAGAAGCACGCATTGTACTGTGTAGGCCATTGAGACCATGTGTTGTTAAATAAACATAGTGCAATCTGATTTGATTTGTTTGGGCAGTGATTTTGCAGATTGAAAAATGTGCCCATTTCAGGCTTTAGGTCAATATTTAAGAGTGTGATAGCTGTGTGTTGAAATACCATTTAATATATTTAAAAAAAATACTAACAAATATTCAATGGCATTGCTCAAACAAGTCGAATCAGATGCCATTTTAAAAGAACAGGAGCGTTATACCATGTAATACAGAATTAATTGTTCTATAGGTCAAGTGGTAACATGTTGGATTGATAGTGCAAGTCTAACGTTGTTAAGTAAACACAGATTGGGCCAATTAGAGTTTAATTGCAGATTGGAACGCATTGATCAAGTTCTGGTTGTAGCCACGAACTTGCAGCTCCTCTTGAAGCGTCTGTAACAAACTACAATTTCTACAAGCAGGCGTGCAATTTCTAACAATGTGGATTTCTAGAAATAATTTATTACAGTGTACAAGTTTGACTTTGCTGGAACGCTTAGGCAAGAAATGAACACATCATTCCTGGCCCTTGGGATTTGAGACGGTTAACTCCCGCGATCGAAATTATGCAGGGACCAAATAGCCATAGAGAAATACAGGATCTTAGTAGAAGAGGGAATGGATTGGAGAGCATAGTTGATATGGCCAAAAGCATTTTGATTTAATTTGATCAGTCTTTTAAGTATGAATTTGGGTCTATTGTTTCTGACTTACTTTGAGTTGACAGCCACTGCTTCCATAGAGATAAGCACTGTAATGTTTAATTCATTCCATAAAGCTTTTGTGTGCAGTTGGTTAAATTGGATCCCATCAGTTTGGTGTTAAGAGGAACGGCATATATCAGATCTCGCTGAGAGCAGCAGGAATTGCGAGTGCCCCTTAGTGCCAAGGAATGATCAGGCAGGTCAAAACCACATGACAGTTTAAGATCCAGCCAAACCACACAATGCAGCGCAGTGGCGGCTTGCTGTGGACCCTGGGGGAGAAGGAGTTGGGGGGGCTGTTACACTCACCCAGTGCCCTCAGATCGGGAGTGGCAATCGCTGCCATTTGCCTTGAGCACAAGATCTTTGGTGTGCGTGGGAGGCAGCCTTCACTATGACAGATTGCACAAAAAGCGGGACAGCGAGAGGACAGAGCGAGGAAATAACACGCCGACAGAAAGGCAAGAAGATGTTACTGTAACCGGGTTTGGGGGTGGGGGGGGGGGGGGGGGGGCTGGTGGCTGGAAAACAAATCTTTATTTCTAAGCAGGATCAGTTCCTATGTTGTATGTAAACATAACAATCCTTGGTGTGACAAAATAACAGCTAAAACTCCAGAACGGTAACACAGTATACATACGAGAGGTGGAAAATCAACACGTGACTCTGGAAAGAAGTGGGGACAATTAGACACTACTGCTATTTAGTATTATTTTTACACCACAGGGGTGCAGGAACTGACAGCTCGCTTGGGAGGTACAGAATAGTGGGGAGCACGATCCAGCAAGTACATCCTCGGGTGAGCAGAGGCATAGACAGAGGGCTTGTGTGACAGACCAAATGGGGCACTCATTCCCAGGATGGGTTTATTTAACAGGCCAGGTCGGTTTGGGCTCTCTCGCAGAGCGAGAGTATTTAACAGGCTGGGTCGAACACTCTCTCCCAGGGTGGGTGAATTTAACAGGCCGGACCGGGCTCTCTCTCCGAGGGTCAGGGTATTTAACAGGCCGGACTGGGCTCTCTCTCCCAGGGTCGGGGTATTTAACAGGCCGGACTGGGCTCTCTTTCCCAGGGTGGGGGTTTTTAATAGGCCGGACTGAGCTATCTCTCCCAGGGTCGGGGTATTTAACAGGCCAGATTGGGCTCTCTTTCCCAGGATCGGGGTATTTAACAGGCCGGACTGGGCTCTCTTTCCCAGGGTGGGGGCTTTTAATAGGCCGGACTGGGCTCTCTCTCCCAGGGTCGGGGTATTTAACAGGCCGGACTGGTCTCTCTCTCCCAGGGTCGGGGTATTTAACAGGCTGGACTGGGCTCTCTCTCCTAGGGTGGGGGTTTTTAATAGGCCAGACTGGGCTCTCTCTCCCAGGGTGGGGGCATTTAACAGGCCAGACTGGGCTCTCTCTCCCAGGGTCGGGGTATTTAACAGGCCGAACCGGGCTCTCTCTGCCAGGGTGAGGGTATTTAACAGGCCGGATTGGGCTCTCTCTCTCAGGGTGGGGGTATTTAACAGGCCGGACTGGGCTCTCTCTCCCATTGTGGGGATATTTAATAGACTGGGTCGGACACTCTCTCCCAGAACGGGTGAATTTAACAGGCCGGACTGGGCTCTCTCTCTCAGGGTGGGGGTATTTAACAGGCCAGACTGGGCTCTCTCTCCCATTGTGGGGATATTTAATAGACTGGGTCGGACACTCTCTCCCAGAACGGGTGAATTTAACAGGCCGGACTGGGCTCTCTCTCTCAGGGTGGGGGTATTTAACAGGCCGGACTGGGCTCTCTCTCCCATTGTGGGGATATTTAATAGACTGGGTCGGACACTCTCTCCCAGAATGGGTGAATTTAACAGGCCGGACTGGACTCTCTCTCTCAGGGTGGGAATATTTAACAGGCCGGACTGGGCTCTCTCTCCCAGCGTGGGGATATTTAATAGACTGGGTCGGACACTCTCTCCCAGGATGGGTGTATTTAACAGGCTGGTTCGGACATTCTCTCCCTGGGTGGGGGTATTTAACAGGCCAGATTGGGCACTCTTTCCCAGGGTGTGTCTACTTAACAGGCCTGGTCGGATACTTTCTCCCAGGGTGGGGCTTTTTAACAGGCCGGATTGGACTCTCTCACCCAGGGTGGGTCTATTTAACAGGCCTGGTCGGACACTCACTCCCAGGGTGGGGCTTTTTAACAGGCCGAATTGGGCTATCTCATCCAGGGTGGGTCTATTTAACAGGCCTGGTCGGACACTCTCTCCCAGGGTGGGGCTTTTTAACAGGCCGGATTGGGCTATCTCATCCAGGGTGGGTCTATTTAACAGGCCTGGTCGGACACTCTCTCCCAGGGTGGGTCTATTTAACAGGCCTGGTCGGACACTCTCTCCCAGGGTGGGGCTTTTTAACAGGCCGGATTGGGCTATCTCATCCAGGGTGGGTCTACTTAACAGGCCTGGTCGGACACTCTCTCCCAGGGTGGGGCTTTTTAATAGGCCGGATTGGGCTATCTCATCCAGGGTGGGTCTATTTAACAGGCCTGGTTGGACATTGTCTCCCAGGGTGGGGCTTTTTAACAGGCCGGATTGGGCTCTCTTTCCCAGGGTGGGTCTATTTAACAGGCCTGGTCGGACACTCTCTCCCAGGGTGGGGCTTTTTAACAGGCCGGGCCAGGCTCCCTCTCCCAGTGCAGGTGTATTTAACAGGCTGGGTCGGACACACTCTCTCAGGGCAGGTGTATTTAACAGGCCGAATTGGGCTCTCTCTCCCAGGGTGGGGGTATTTAAAAGGCCGGATTGGGCTCTCTCTCCCAGGGTGGGGGTATTTAACAGGCCAGATTGAGCTCTCTCTCCCAAAGTGTGGGTATTTACCAGAGAGGTGCGGGCCCTTTTGCCGAAGGCCAGTTTATCCTGCGGCACCTTCCTCTTCATGGGTTTTCTGTTTTCCAGCTTTGGAGATGGAGGAAGACGGAAGCGATTGTACTGGGTCGTGCTTGGCCACCGGAGTGGGCTGTCCCCAGACGCACTGCAGACGGCTTTGGGCTGTGAGTGAAGCTGAGGCTCAGGCAGGAGCTTCCGCTGGAGTAGAAGCTGTGGCCGGGGAGGAAGCTGTTTGTAATAACTGACGTACTGCCTGGTAGCACTGTCATATCCACAATGCTGGCCATAGAGAGGGTAGCATGAAGTTTGGGGGCCATACCTATCTAGGGAATCATAAGGAGCCCAGAAGCATTCTATTGCCTGGTGGCTTGGTCTTCTGCCGTCCTGGCAATTTTCCACAGGACCACCGCCGGATTCTGGCTTGGCACTTGTCTTGGATGGCTGTACCCTAATCTTCCTTCCCTTAACGTCAGTGAGATCCATCTTGTTAATGGCTTTCAGTGCTTCCTCCTTGTGTTCCATGTGTACAAAGGCCTAAACTGAGAGAGAGGAGAAGGATTAATTAGTTACACACTGACCAGGTTTGATCCTTGATCTCTGCTGGTTTCTGACTAGTTTGGTACGGTAATCTTATGCTAAACCTTTATAAACTACGGGTCAGGTCTCAGCTGGAATACTGTGTCAAACTCTAGGCACCACATTTTAGAAAGGAGTTCAAGGCCTTGGAGAGGGCGTAGAGAAGATTTGCTAGAATGATACCAGGGATGAAGGAAATTATGTGGAGACACCAGACAGAGTGCAGCATAGATGTACCAGAATGATAGCTGGACTCCAAGAGAGATTACACCAGCCAGTTCTGATGAAAGGTCACAAACCTGAAACGTTAACTCTGCTTCTCTCCCCACAAATACTGTCTGACATGCTGAGTATTTCCAGCACTTTCTGTTTTTATTGTTGTGTAAAAATGCTTCTTTTGCCAATCTCCTTAAATGTCTGTCCTCTGGTTCTCAACCCTTCCGCCAATGGGAACAATTTCTTTCTATCTACTCTGCCTCAACGCATGATTTTGAAAACCTCTATCAAATTTCCTCTCGACCTTCTCTAAGAACAACTCCAGTATCTCCAGTCTATCCTCGTAACTGAAGTCGCTCAACCCTATTCTCATAAATCTTTTCTGCATTCTCTCCAAAGCCTTCACATCCTTCCTAAAGTGTGGCACCCAGAATTGGCACAATGCTTCAGTTGAGGCCGAACCAGTGTTAAAAGGTTCATCATAAAACTCCCTGTCTAAATACTAGGTCAATTGAAAATTTCAAAAGCAAGATCTCCCACGAAAGCAAAGGAGATGCTAGCTCAATCAATAAATAAGATTATTGCTAGCCAAGGGTATTAAGGAGTGTGGGGCTAAGGCGTGAGAATGGACTTAGGATACAGAATCGCCTTGCTTTCATTGAGTGGCAGAACAGCCGCCTCCTACAGAGTAATGGCGGCGGTTCGCGGCTACCCGTGACGTCACTGTGAAATCCTTCCACATGGCCACCTAAAGATGGGCGGAGCCAAGCGACATCTCACCTCTGACGACTTGCACCCAGTCACTCGGCCGAACACCCCGAAGCGGGCCTGAAGCACGTTGCTGCTGCTGTCCAGCGACACGTTGGCGATATAGATATATCTTTTTGGCGGCCTTGCTGCTACCTCCGGGGCTGGGCGTGGATAGCGCGCCCGGCGGTCTCCCCTGCACGCTAAGCCGGGCCTTTTGATCACATTCCCAGGCTCCCACCCCGCCTTCCGCCCGCTGCAGTCCGAGAGGCAACACAAAATGGCCGCCGCCCGCGCTGCCCATCCTGAGCGGCAGGTCGTGACACCAATCGGATCACGGGTCGGCCGAGCGCCAGCCAATCAGGGGGGGCTCGCATCCCGTCGCCAGGCGCCCGCCCCCCTCGGCCGGAAGTGGCGGAAGAGGGGCGTGCTTTGGCAAAGCCCGGATGCGACATTTGATTGGTTGTCCGTCTGAGGCGCCCTGACTCTGATTGGCCGGAACAGCTGTCAGTTAAAGAAAGACGGCCTCCTCCCCCCCCACCCGTTTTAACGAACGTTAGGATCGGCGCCATTTTGTGTAGACGGCGGCATAGTCGCCGTGAGGTGAGGAGGGGGAAAAACAGAGAGATAGCGATTTAAACCGACCGGCCAAAAACTGGGGGAAAAAATGAAGATCTTCGTGGGTAATATACCCAGCGAAGGCACGGTGGAGGAGCTGCGCACGCTGTTCGAGTACTACGGCACGGTGCGGGAGTGCGATATCATCCGGCACTACGGTTTCGTGCATATGGACAGCGCCGAGGAGGCGAGCCAGGCCATCGCGGCGCTCAACCAGTATGAGCTGCACGGCAAGAAGCTCAACGTGGCCGAGTCGCGGCCCCGGCCGGCCGCCGTCACCAAGGTCTACGTCGGCAACCTGGCGCCTGGCTGCACCAACCAGGAGTTGAGGGCCAAGTTCGAGGAGTACGGCCGGGTGGTGGAGTGCGACATCGTCAAAGGTGAGGCGGCGCGGGGGGGGGGGCTTTCCCAGTGACGTCACGGCGTCACGCAGGCGGTGCCATTGCACGTCGGAGGCCATTCAGCACCTCCAGGCAGGAGGCCATTCAGCCCCTCCGGTCTGTTTCTATATCGGAACCAGAGGAGGCCATTCAGCCCCTCCGGTCTGTTTCTATATCGGAACCAGAGGAGGCCATTCAGCCCCTCCGGTCTGTTTCTATATCGGAACCAGAGGAGGCCATTCAGCCCCTCCGGTCTGTTTCTATATCGGAACCAGAGGAGGCCATTCAGCCCCTCCGGTCTGTTTCTATATCGGAACCAGAGGAGGCCATTCAGCCCCTCCGGTCTGTTTCTATATCGGA
The DNA here is from genome assembly GCF_036365525.1 of Heterodontus francisci. Lineage (NCBI taxonomy): Eukaryota > Metazoa > Chordata > Chondrichthyes > Heterodontiformes > Heterodontidae > Heterodontus > Heterodontus francisci. The sequence continues at coordinate 21,159,555 of NC_090414.1, read as the reverse complement.
ACCAGAGGCGGCCATTCAGCCCCTCCGGTCTGTTTCCGATAAACAAGAGGAGGCCATTCAGCCCCTCCAGTCTGATTCTATATTGGTACCACAGGAGATTGTCCAGCCCTTCCAGTCTACTGTTTATAGCAGTGTTTCTTACACATCAGCCCTGAACAACCCAGTGCTGTTTGAAGGTTAGACCCCCGTCCCCCGTTCTGGATTCCTCCACCAGAGGAAATTGTTTTTCTCTATTTACCCTCGCAAATCCGTTTAGTTTAGTTTAGTTTAGAGATACAGCATTGAAACAGGCCCTTCGGCCCACCGAGTCTGTGCTGACCATCAACCACCCATTTTATACGAATCCTACACTAATCCCATATTCCTACCGCATCCCCACCTGTCCCTGTATTTCCCTGCCACCTACCTATACTAGGGGCAATTTATAATGGCCAATTTACCTATCAACCTGCAAGTCTTTTGGCTTGTGGGAGGAAACCGGAGCACCCGGAGAAAACCCACACAGACACAGGGAGAACTTGCAAACTCCACACAGGCAGCACCCAGAATTGAACCCGGGTCGCTGGAGCTGTGAGGCTGCGGTGCTAACCACTGCGCCACTGTGCCGTTAATCATCTTAAAACAGTTCAAATTCAGTTTTCAGTGCTTGATGGCCAGTATAGACATGATGGGCCGAAGGGCCTGTTTCAGTGTTGTATAACTCTAAAAGGTTCACCCTTAAACTTCCAAACTCATGCCTCATTGTAATTTAATGCTTTTAGCCCCAGCACAGTAAGATCCCACAATAATGTGATAATGACCAGTGAATCCATTTTAATGATGTTGGTTGACAGATAAGTATTGGCCGGGACACTGGGGAGACATCCCATACTCTTCAAAATAGTGGCCGTGTCTCTTATAAGGCCACCTAATGGGGCCTCCGTTTTTAATGTCCCATCTGAAGAGGCATCGCCTCGCTCAGTGCTGCACTGGAATGAGGCTATGGAGAGACAAACCAGAATGTAAATGCTTGGGGCGTGGGACACCAAAGTGAGAAATTGGAGAGGGAGTGAAAAGGTTTCAAATGAAATAAAACACTGGTGAAGCCCAGTTGGTCTACCAGTTTGAGGAGAAAGTTCTGTCTTCCCTGTGTCTCTTTTCCCCTCCCCAAATCCACCGTCCTAGCCATCCTGATAATATTGAAGTGTTTTATATTTGTGGGAGCTGTTTAGAGACCTATATCTCATAGAGGTAAATCCCTGTGTTTTGCATTTGAACCTTTGTTGTCAAACATTTTACTTCGTGTTCTGATGGCACTAACTCTCGCAGATCTGTCACTAAATAGCAGAACCCAATCCTGTGTGTGCACGCGCACACACACTTTCCAATGATTGGGGTGCAGGGGGGGTGGAGAACTCCACTGTAAACGCTTTTACTTTGCTTCCGACTATTTCTGCCTTTTTTTTGTTTTGAAGTTGCTAACCGCAAACCTACATAGCTGAAGCCAGGTGATTGGGATCAAGTGTTTTGTTGGCAAAAGTGTTATACAGTTGATCAACTGTGTCCTTTTTTACAGGACAGGCTGCAGAAAGAAATGGTGCTACCGCAACCGAAGTGAATTCCACTGTGTGGAATTACATAGTATTTGCAGCAGAGAAATGGGCCATTCGGTCCAACAGGTTCAAGCCAGTGTTTATGCTCCACATGAGCCTCCACTCACCCTCGAGAATATTCTTTATTCCCTTCTCCCTTGGACCTATCGATCTTCCCCTAAAATGTCGACAGGCACCATGTTAAAAGGTGTTAAGTGTGACTCCTTTCCGATAGTGTGCTGGCACCTGTGCTGTAAGTAAGATTTGGTTAACATGAACTCTATTCTTCTCGCTTTGCAGATTACGCCTTTGTGCACATGGAGAAGGAGGAAGATGCAGTCCAAGCAATTACCAACCTGGACGAGAAGGAATTCAATGGGAACAGGCTCAGGGTCCAGCTCTCCCGGTCGACCTACGGGAAATCTGGCGGGCAGCGGGATGTGTGCCAGCGCTGTGGAAGGCAGGGCCACCAAGCGAGAGATTGCCACTCCGCGCGTTACAATCAGTATAGCCAGTACCAGTTCCCGACTCAATATTACCCCTCTTACTATTCGTATTACGATTACGACTATGGTCACGCCTCCTATTACGACTATTATGAAGATTACCAGACCGCGGCTCCCGCAGCAAGTTACATGGCGCTCAATTATGTGAGGGAGAGGAGCCCTAACCGCCTAAGCACATCAGCAGCAGCAGCGGCCAACAGCTGCACTCTGTACGAGCGCACCCGTCTCTCACCGCTCACTGTGCCAAAATATCAGAACGAGAAATTCATAGACGATAGCATCAGTAGGTATGTATCCATTACAGACAAAAACCCGGGGAGTGAGGGGGGCTGCCAGGCTTCTCGATTAGGGGCAGGGGAGGAAAGTTCAACCTCGCCTGCGATTAATTTAACTTGTCTCTCCACTCCCACATGGAATTCAGAGACGCCCGTTGAAGACTCTTCCCTTGGCAGTGCCCTGGTTTCCGAGCAATAATGCCAGCTGAGGAATGCTGTGGGCTCCGCAGTAAGTAACGCAGATCCAAATGCTGGCATGGAGCGGTATACGTTGTGTCGGGGAAGAGGTCAAACGCCAAGTCTCCTTATCCTCTAGCCATGGGTGTTTTTGCTTTTTTACTTTTGAATGTGTTTTAATAATTTGACCAGATCCTTTCATGTTTGTGCAATTCGGGGACGCATGCCTGGTTGTTGTCGGATTTCGGGGAATAATTGTGGGCCAGTTCAGTCGAACTGCGGGGGAATAGCCAGCAGCTCTTGTGTAGCTTCTTGAATCATTTAAGCCGAGGTGGTGTCTGGAGAGAGTGATGTGAGCTGTGTAATATAAAGGCAGTACTTCTGTGAGGCATTGGTGTACAAATTTTGATACCCTTCCAGCGAACTCCTTTCTTGGGAGTTGCTGGACTCAAGACCATCTCGTTTCCTCTCAACCATCCTGAAGCAATGATACAAAGAGTTGTTGACTAATTATAGCAATCAATTTCTATCAGTCTACTACAAACCCAGACACGATGTGAGGAAAACCCCCAGTGGTGGAGAACTTTGGGATGTCAAAGCTTCAGAGAGGGTGTAGAACAGATTTACTCAAATGCTATCAGGGATGACCGACTTCGGGTCGGACCAGAGAACTGGGATTGTTCTCCTTGGAGCAGAGGAGGTTAAAGAGAGATTTGATAGAGGTGTTCAAAATCATGAAGGGTTTTGACAGTAAATACGACAGGACTGACTGGATAACTGATCAGATAATGGCACAGGCACGATGGACCGAATGGCCTGCTAAATGATTTTATGATGGTGTGGTTGTTTCATCGCATGTCCTGAATGAGCTTTGCTTTTTGCGAAGTATTTGTATTATGAAGGACTGGACATGATTGCTTAGAGACCCCCATCTGGTTTTTATCACAAGCGTCTCAACTGCAGAAGGGATTTTGTCAGAGCCGCTAGAGTGGAATTAGACATGTTCCTAATTCCAGAGATTCGTGGAGACCTCACCTTGTTTTCTGCCCTTGTTAGAAGCATCACCTCCTTAATATGTCTTCTGCTAACCCAAAAGTCTTGTGAGATGACAGCAAGTTTCAGAAGAGCTGATAGACTTAAGAAAACTCTCTGAAGCGTAACAGATGAGTGACTGTATAATTTGCCATGACTGCGGCAGTCAACAGTAAAACCCTAGACAGCAGCACTGTCTCGATGCCTTCAGTGAAATGAAATGGGGAGTGTGTGAAATCTTTTGCTCTCTGCCTGCGTGAACTCAAATGATATAGTTCTGGACCAACTTACCAAAGGCGGGTTGCATCTAGATGTGAAAAGACAAGATAAGTCTTGGTGTGGGGGCCCCTTGTTAATTCTGCAAAGCCAAAGTCTAATCCATTGCAGTACCTTGTCTCGCTGATCAGTTCTAAAACGTGTGACTACCTCAGAGAATCTCATACAGACTATTATTTTTGCAGAAAATGTCTGTTCCCCTGGGTGGGTTGCTCCTGAACTTTGGCCTCATTTGAAAATGGTTGGTTTTTTTTTGACCTTCCATTTACCCTTGGTTTCACTCTTTGGGATCTTGCCATGAGCTACCCGGCTATATATATATTTTTGGCTGTGTTTAAAAGATCAGGATATTCTGTTCTTTTACAAAATAGTTAGAAGCACGAAGACCTTTCCCAAGTACAAGTTACTAAAGAAAGTGCAAACTTTGCAGCTTTGAGGGACTCGATCATGTTAGGTGTGGGTGAGCTGTTAATGAAGAGGATGAGAGGTTTCTGGGGGCAGGTACCTTCCCTAACGAGGAATCTGCTTGCCATTTGTGGTATCAGATTGGCCCACACAATGGCACTGTGAACAGTTGTGACTTCCTTCATCATTCTGCTTCGAATGATGAAGGGAGGTAACATCAGTGAGCTTGTTTCTGTAACTGGCGCACCTCCTGGGGCTGAGTGCAGCAGTTGTTGTTCCAGTGTTCAAATAATATCTTTTGTATCAGGTGCTTCTTTATCCCCCATCTCCCAGATGGGTTTTGTGTATTGTGTCAGGAACCTGTCTGCCTTAACTACCCCTGTCCACTCCAGGATGTTGCAGCCGAGCATCCTCCATGATCAAATCCATTCGCTTGCAAAGCTGCTTGCTTACGTACCCCTCCTCCTAACCGCCTGTCCGCAAACACAATTCTCAGTACACGGGTGTGTGACGCACTTGGATTTCCCCAAGGTATGATCGATAAAATAGGGGAACGGCCCATCAGCTTCATTCATTCTCCCCAACCCCCTGAACCACACGCCACTCGCAGACTGAGAGCAGGCAGGTGATTTTGTACCCAGGCCTCTGCCACTGCTGGCGTACCCTTCGCTTGTCAGCACAACACAGGGGGCCTGGGTTTGTTCCTCTCCACTGACCGACATCTCTTCCTCACGTGCGCTCAGCAAGTTGAGCATCCCACTTCCTGTCGTCTTCACTGTACAACCACACCACTTGTTACATTATTAAAGGTCGCAAGACAGTTTAATAGGATTGTGAATTAATGATGGGGTTCGCTCAGTGCTTATAGCTGGGTAAAATAGATCCGAGTGCTTCTCAGCCAATTAAGTATTTATGAGGTGTGAACGCCTGCAGCGTGGGGATAGATGGCAGATGGGTTATACACAGCAAGCTCCCTGCTTTGTGGACCCAAATCCTGGTTGTAGCCTGTGGGGAGGCAGCTGGACAGAATGGTGCTGGGATGTCCGTTATCTCTCTCTCCAGGTTTTCCAGGTGAAAGTATGTGTGCCGCAGCCTTTTGGCTGTTTAATCAAAGCAGGTGGAGGGATGAAGAGCTGATGGATAATTTACCTTCTGAAATAAGTGGGCTTCTGAATGACTGACTGGGTGGGTGGGTGGGTGAGCTCCATAATCAATGTCGCTTTCAGCTACTGGAAAACAAGGCCCCCGGTACAGTCACATAACCTGATCAAATACCATACTTAAAATTTCTCATTTCGATGGCGGGAGGCACATTTTAAAACATAAAACTCACCCCCCACCCTGCCCCCGTCGTCTGAAGCCCTGCCACATCTGGTTCCGGCCTGGCTCCCTCTCAGTGAATGCATGAGAGACTTTCCTTTCCGCCCACCCTGTATTGACATGATGTGCTTTTTCTCTTAGGTATGATCAGTTCGACTACGATAATTCCACCGAAACCCGCTATGCCCAATGAACCGACGATTTCCTCTTCCTCCTCCTCCGCCGCCGCCGTCCGACCAGAAGTTTGCTCTCTCCAGACGAATACACGACCCGCTCAATCGCGGCACGACAGCGCGTGGCATTTAACAAAATATATATCTCTCAAAAAAAAATAATAATCTCTGCAGCTCAGCCTTGTGATCTGTAGGTTCTGCAAACACTCTTAACGCTCTCTTTCTCACTGATGATTGTGATCAGATGCGACTCACCAGAATTTTTTTTTTGTTTCTTTCCCGAACACTTACCTTCCCCACTTCCCACCAATCCCCACCCCTTCCCTCCCCTCTCCCCCCCCCCCCCCCCCCTCCGAAAAAACCAACGAACCTCCCTTCGTACAAGTCCTGCTAATCGCCTCACCAAACGCAAGTGCTTTCTCCATGTGGCAAAGGCCACCTTAACACTGACGTTCTCCCGCACGACGCTGCCTTTTAAAGGGGGGAAGCCTGTTCTGATTTGCCTTGCAGTCCCTCGAGAGAGAGAGAGAGAGAGCAGCGGTTGTAATTACTCCTGCAGTCTCTGGTCATCCCTCACGACTTGAGTGCAGGCTGCTTCTCGGGGGCTGGCCGTCTTGTGAAGGGCCCAGTTCACACGAGTGCAGAGCTCGAGGGATGGTGCAGGGGCATCGAGGCATTTGCCCCGCTGCTGTGTCGCTCCTCCTGCCTCTGCAAAGCGGCAGCCCTCGAGGTATTAAAAAAACAGCAGCTAGAGACGGCTGAGGCGCGTGGTACAGTTTCAGGGATTGTACAGTGAAGCGGAACAGACTCCCACCTTTTAAATTATCCTCGCCCTTAACTATGCCGCCGCAAATAATTAAAAACGAATTAAAAGCTGCTTTTCAGTCTCCCTGCCTCAGTTGGGTGCTGCATTCCTACGCTTGCCGACGCTGCTCAGCTACTGGCTGCTGAGGGACGCACAAGAACGGATGATCCACCTTCTGCACTTGTGCTTTTATTTTGGTCCTTTATCTTCCTGCAGCCTCGGCTCTGCTCAGTGTGGTGGTGGCACAGTCGCAGAGTGCGTAACCCGTACATTACTGGCCAGGTTTAGAGATAACAGTTCGTACCGCCTGACTTCCCTGAGAAACAGGCCCGTCCCCTTTTACTGCTAAAAGCGACGTGCTGTGACCAGTGCCATCGCACTGACACAAAAGGGAAAGCTGGTGAGGTTACAGCTGTCGGTGCCACTGCAGGTTGCGCACCGAGAGGAAGCCAGGGTGGAAAGTTGGTTGGCTTCCAGAATATTTCCATGTCTGGCTGCTGGATTTGCTGCGAGAGGGCACAGTGTACCTTTTCCAGATGGAGTGAGAGTGTGTGTGTGTTTATCTGTGGGTATGTGTGCATTTTATATGAAGACCATGGCAAAACTGCAAACAAAGCTGTACTCAATACTTTTTAATCTGGTAGGTAGGGTGCACTACTCACGTGCACGCACCTATTTGCGTTCATGTGCTAGAGCTTTGGTAGAGGGAGCTGCGTCTTGCAAAATGTGTAGCTCCCCTGGTGATCCAGTCTGTAAATGTACCATGCGGTTTGCCGCTGAGCCGTACAGAGCAGGAGGCTCGACACTCATGCCCTGGTCTATGATGAGTGCTCTGTGGGAGGGGACTGCATCCCTGCCTGCGGAGGGACCAGGTCTGGCAGAACTCCAGCACCCGCTGGCTAGCTGCTGACTCCTGAAGCCGATGCGTTTTGCAGGTAGTGAGGATAAATTCTAGTTGCAACGCCCTCCCCATGGTCGAACTGCTGGTCAACATTGAATATACCACACTTTAAAGCATGACCATCTGGTGTGTTGCTGATGGGGAGCTGTCATCTGTGGGACTGTGCCTTCGGTAGGATGGATGGTGAGAGAGAAAGAGCAAATAAAGGTTTTCTTTAGGCTGGGGGAGGGATAGGATAGGAGAGGAATGGGATTGGGGGAGGTGAGTTTACACGTCTGGTGTTACATAAAACAAAAATGAGGCTCATTTAATTTACTTGTAGTATGACAAATAATTTAGTAGTTTATGTAATAATTGCCTACACTAGAGAACCAGTGTCTGAAATTAAAGAGTTGGAAGGGGGTGGGGAGGGGTGTTTGTAACGTAACGTGTAGCTGAGATTCAATAAAACTAATCTGAATTACCTTCTTTGTGTGTGTCTGGATGTTTGCACTTGTCAAATGTTGTCATACAACTGTGTTCCCTTCCCCAGGGGCCCAGACAATCTGGTTCTCAAACCCCATTCACCTAAGTCCTGTTGTGCCCATTTTTCTTCTTCAAACTCGCTAGTCTGACATGTTTGAAATGCATAGCTGTTGAGGTCTGATCTTGTTGTTAGCCAGGGTGTCAGCCTTGCTATCTCTTGCCTCTCAGTCGGAAGGCTGTGGGTTCAAGACCCACTCCAGAGACTTGGACGCAAAATCTCGGTTGAAGCTGCAGTGCAGTGCTGAGGGAGCACTGCGGGTCTTTCAGATGGGACCCTGTCTGCCCTCTCTGGTGGATGTATAACATCCATACTTAGCCCTCAATCACCGAGACATCTAGTCATTATCACATTGCTGTTTGGGGGATCTTGCTGTGCACAAATTGGCTGCTACATTACAACGCTGACCACACTAGCTGTAAGGTATTTTGGGACATCCTGATTTGGTGATGTGCGCTGTATAAATGCGGACACCATAAATTAAGGTGAGTAACATTGATACACCACATCACTGGGTGCAGGCATCTGACCTGAGGCATAGAATTAATGATGGAGACATTTAAAGAAAAGGTCAGCTGTGATGTTTGTGTACAGTTGGCAGTGCCTGACTCAAAATCATGATGGAGGTGGGGGCTGTATCAGCAAGAACGAGATTGGGGAAAGTCATATATTAATAAACAGGCACCCTATTTTTTTTTTTGGTGGGATTTGGGCATTACTAGCTCGGCCAGCATTTATTGCCCTTGCCATTTCAAGAAGCAACCACATTGCTGGAGTCACAGGTAAAGACGACAGCAGACTTCCCTCTCTAAAGGGCATTAACAACAATGATTTCATGGTCATCATTAGACTAGCTTTTTAAATTCCAGATTTATTCATTCAAATTTTGCCATCTACCGTGGTGGGATTTGAACTCGTGTCCCCAGAGCATTAAACTGGGCCATGAATTAGTTCAGTGTCATTACCACTTTCCCATAGCGATAGTTACCTCCTATTTTCTTTGATTCCTGTGTCCGTTGCCACAGGAGACCAATTTTAAAATATATATACATGTACGCTAATAAATCTGTCGAGGGACTTTTCTGAGTGAGGATAACTTTTACAATAGCAATGCTCTCAGCCCAAGTATGATGGCAGAAAGTGTTAGAGGAAGTCAGCATGACACAAATCTAAGAGTAAAGGCAGAGAGTGAGAGTAGATAAAATGGGATATTAAATGTTACAGGGAGTGAGTAGGATTAGGTTGGGTGGGCTTTAAAGGGTTTGGAAAGTGAACGGGAGAGTGGGATTAGATTTTGTGGGATATTAAAGGGTATGAGGTGGGAGAGGGATTGAATTTGGGATATTAAAATATATGGGGATAGAGTAGGATTAGACTTGGGATATTAAAATATATGGGATAGATTGGGATTAGACTGGGTGGGATGCTAAAGGATGAGGGGGAGAGTGGGATTAGACTGGGTGGGATATGAAAGGGTGCGGGGAGTGAGCTGGAGAGTGGGATTAGACTGGGTGGGATATTAAAGGGTGCAGGGATTGAGGGGGAGAGTGGGATTAGACTGGGTGGGATATTAAAGGGGGAGAGTGGGATTAGACTGGGTGGGATATGAAAGGGTGCGGGGAATGAGCTGGAGAGTGGGATTAGACTGGGTGGGATATTAAAGGGTGCAGGGATTGAGGGGGAGAATGGGATTAGACTGGGTGGGATATTAAAGGGTGAGGGGAGAGTGGGATTAGACTGGGTGGGATATTAAAGGGTGAGGGGGAGAGTGGGATTAGACTGGGTGGGATATGAAAGTGTGCGGGGAGTGAGCTGGAGAGTGGGATTAGACTGGGTGGGATATTAAAGGGTGTGAGAAGGAGAGTGGGATTAGACTGGGTGGGATATTAAAGGGCGTGGGGAATGAGAGGGAGAGTAGGATTAGACTGGGTGGGATATTAAAGGGTGTGGGGAGTGAGCTGGAGAGTGATTAGACTGGGTGGGATATTAAAGGGTGAGGGGATTGAGGGGGAGAGTGGGATTAGACTGGGTGGGATATTAAAGGGTGTGGGGAGTGAGCTGGAGAGCGGGTTTAGACTGGGTGGGATATGAAAGGGTATGGGGAGTGAGGGGCAGAGTGGGATTAGACTGGGTGGGATATGAAAGGGTGTGGGGAGTGAGGGGGAGAGTGGGATTAGACTGGGTGGGATATTAAAGGGTGCGGGGAGTGAGGAGGAGAGTGTGATTAGACTGGGTGGGATATTAAAGGGTGTGGGGAGTGAGCTGGAGAGCGGGTTTAGACTGGGTGGGATATTAAAGTGTGCAGGGAGTGAGGGGGAGAGTGGGATTAGACTGGGTGGGATATTAAAGGGTGCGGGGAGTGAGGGGGAGAGTGGGATTAGACTGGGTGGGATATGAAAGGGTATGGGGAGTGAGGGGCAGAGTGGGATTAGACTGGGTGGGATATGAAAGGTTACGGGGAGTGAGGGGGAGAGTGGGATTAGACTGGGTGGGATATTAAAGGGTATGGGAGATTAGACAAAATGGCTTTTGAAAAGGAAAATCTCTGGCAATAACCTGATGGGCCATTGTAGAACATAACACCAATCGTGGCTCAGTGGGAGCACTCAGTGTCAGAAGCTGGTGGACTCCAGTCCCACTCCAGAGATTTACACACATAATCCAGGCTGGTACTCCCAGTGCAGCACTGAGTGATGAGACATTAAACTGAGGCCCCCGTCTACCCTCTCAGGTGGATGTCAAGAATCCCATGGCACTATTCCGAAGAAGAGCAGGGGAGTTCTCCCCAACGTCCTGAGTCAAAATGTATTCCTCAACCAGCATCAATAAGAACTGATTACCAGCTCATTTTCGCATGTGGGATCTTGCTGTGTGCAAATTGGCTGCTCTGTGTCTCATACATTTACAACAGTGAGCACACTTCAGAAGTACTTAATTATCAGTGAGGCACCCGAGGACGCGGAAGGTGCTAAGTTTAAATTTTTACCCTTTGCATAAAAAAAAGTCTCAACCTGTTCCCTTACATATAAACTAACGTTAAATCTTGCCCTAACAGAATAAAAGCACTTCAAACATGTTATATCGCTGTCTTTCAGCAATAGAGGTGCCCGGGGAGACATGAAATGTCTTGCAGGTCAATGTTGCTTTAAGAATGTTGAGTTAAGAGATTCTTCAAACAAATTAGCTGAGAGACAACAGCTGGAAAGGATTTACTACCAGGTCAGAGGGGGAAGTTCAAGTGTAACATTCAACATGGCAGCAACCAGCAGCTCAGATAGCAGTAAGGTATGAATATGTCCAGGGATAAGCAATATTTGTCGCTGACAAATGCTTGCAAAAGAGGAAAACCCCAATTATTCTCCTATTCAGTGTTTGCCTCGCCACAGCATGTCGGCTGCATCCCTTTCTTGCCCTTTGCCTGTTTTTGACGCAGTCTGCCGCCTGTTTCATTATTTCCTTTGGGTTTGTTGTTACCTTCCTGGTTTGGTGGAGGGGCAAACCGTTTAAAGCCTCTTCCCCCGCTTTATCTGCCGCCCCTCTCTTGTGTGTTTTCCGGGGGCGGGGGGTGCTTTCAGGAAAATTACGTTTTTTTTTTAAAGAAAAATGTTGCAGAGATTGTGCTGAGTCATAGTTTGCACAAGGCTCGCACAGGGTACAAACAGACCCGTACAGCTGGACCACGATAAGAAACTTGCGTACGTACGTAATCCAGGACGACACTCCCCAGGTGCAGGTGCTGCACTGTCGGAGGTGCCATCTTTCGGTTCAGACGTAGCTCTCCCTGCGGGCGGGGTGCTAAACAGCCCACTGCCGCTAAGAGCGGGGCAGTTTCTCCCTGGTGTCCTGGGACCAACATTTATCCTCAATCACCATCGCGAAAAAAGAAAACAAAAATGATCTGGGTCATTATCACTTTGCTGTTTGTGGGATCCTGCTGTGCGCAAGTCGGCTGCCGTGTTTCCTACTTTACAACGGTGACTGCGCTTCAGAAGTACTTCATTCGCTGTAAAGCGCTTTGGGGCGTCCCGAGGTGGTGATAGGTGCTATATAAATGCAAGTTCTGTCTTTCTCATCGCCTTACTAGCCTTGGGACGCAGTACCGCTCTGTTATGACTGTATCTGGAGCCGTCTGCTCTCCGAAGTCCTTTTCGTCAGGGCTAGAAGGTCACGTGATGGTACCGAGTTGGCTAATTTCAGCCCGGGTGACCACATCGGCTGATCAACCATGAAAGGCATCAACAAATCTGTAGCGGACGGTTTTTGTTGGGGTGGGGGGAGCAGGAAGGGCCCGATCGATCACCAAGAGCATTCCATCAACACCCATGTAGAATTGTACGGCATAAAGGGAGACCATTCGGCCCATCCTGCCTGTGCTGGCTCTTTGAAAGAGCTCTGTGATTTGTCCCGCTAAACATCAGCCCCCGCTTGTTCTACTCAGCCCGACAGAAGATTTCCCTCCAATTATTTCTCCAATTTCCTTCTGAAAGTTACTGCTGAGTTTTGCTTCCATTGGTTTCTAAGGCTGTGTGTTCCAGATTGTAATAACTCACACTGTTTATATATATTTGTTTAAATTCTCCTCATCACCTTGCTCCAGTTCTTTCGCCACGTATCTTTAATGTGTTTCCTCTGAACACCGACCCTCCTGGGAGCAGGAAAAGCAGTGAGTTCCTGCTCCGGGTCATAAGTCGGTGACTCCTGCTGGAGAATACCTGCACGTGTACAGTTGGGCAGATTGCCATTGTGTGATGCCCTACACAGTTGAACAGCCCACCAGTTCACACATTGAGAATGGCTAATTGGAGGTCATTCGTGGAAGCGGGACCCCCCAGTGAGAGCCACCTTGGAAGGGAGAGAGATGATAAAGAAAAACATTGGAGAGCTGTATGTAGACCTGTTCGTTTGACTTGCCGTTATAATGTTGACGCAGCGTGTGGCAGTATTTGAAGGGTGCGTGTCTTCGCTCCCCACCACGTACCCTGTTCTGCCTGGCCATTCTCTCAAAACTGAACGGTCTGGTTCAAACCCCCGGCGTCCTATTTAACCCTGAGATGAGCTTCCGAATCCCCCTGTATCCCCTCCGTCACCAAGATCGCCAACTTCCATCTCTGTGACATCGCTCGTGTCCGCCCCTGCCTCGGCTCATCCAGGACTTTGTCACCTCTGACCGGCTTCCCATTTTCCGCCATCCGTAAACCTAACTCGCAGCAAGTCCCATTCATCCACCACCCCCTGTTAATTTTAGAATTCTCTTCCTTGTTTTTCAATCCCTCTATGGCCTCGCCCCTCCCTATCTCTGTAACCTCCTCCAGACTCTACAACCCTCCCTATCTCTGTAACCTCCTCCAGACTCCACAACCCTCCCTATCTCTGTAACCTCCTCCAGACTCCACAACCCTCCCTATCTCTGTAACCTCCTCCAGACTCCACAACCCTCCCTATCTCTGTAACCTCCTCCAGACTCCACAACCCTCCCTATCTCTGTAACCTCCTCCAGACTCCACAACCCTCCCATCTCTGTAACCTCCTCCAGCCCCTACAACCCTCCGAGATCTCTGCGCTCCTCCATTTCCGCCCTCTTGTCCATCCCCCGACTCCCATCGCTCCACCATTGGCGGCCGTGCCTTCAGCTGCCCTGGGGGGCCCTAAACTCTGGAATTCCCTCCCTAAACCGCTCCGCCTCTCTCTCTCTCTCCTCCTTTAAGACGCTCCTAAAGACCTGCCTCTTTGAGCCAGCTTTGGGTCGCTTCTAATATTTCATTATGCAGCTCGGTGCGGCGTTTTTGTCTGATAATGCCCCTGTGAAGAGCTTTGAGATGCTTTACTACATTGAAGGTGCTAATTAAATGCAAATTGTTGTTGTTTTCAGCTGGAGTTTGCGGTGCAGATGAGTTGTGAGAGTTGTGCCAATGCGATCCGAAATACCCTGAAGGGGGTTAACGGTAGGTTCTACCCTGAGATTGTGTCCCTCCAAATTATTGTTCAAAATTCCCTTTTCTGGCACAAGGCGGAACATAGCAGGCGCCAATCACCGGCCATGGTGTGTGGGGGGGGTTTGTGGGAGACAAGAGATATACTAATAACTGTGAGATCCCCCCCCTTCAGTTGTTAGGATGGTCTGTGCCATGGGGGAAGGATACTGATGGTGCAGCAGCTGTACTGTTAATGACTGACCTCTGATTCCTTACAGGAATCCACTCGGTGGATATTAATGTGAGCACGGAGCAGGTTCTGATCGACACTACGTTGACGTCTGGGGAAGTGCAGGCACTGATAGAGAGCACGGGGAGACGGGCTGTGCTGAAAGGAATGGGCCCGACCACTCTCGGTAAGTAGAATGACCAGATGTTGTTAGAGTCCTGGGCTATGGGTTGAGGACACCCTGGGAGTGTTCGATGGGGACAGTGCGGAGGGAGCTTTACTCTGCATCTAACCCCCGTTTTTTTTTTATCAAGGGGGCCTTTATTCCTCAGGCCCCCTTTATATACACACTTATATTTTTAAAATAACTTTATTAAAACCAGATAAATCAACAAAAAACTCAAATTAAAATGCCATTCTCGGCGTCGACGATGCACTCCAGTCCCTGCGGTGCCCACCGGTCGCGGAAGGCCTCAAGCGTACCGGCGGACACCGCGTGCTCCCTCTCCAGGGACACCCGGGCGCGAACGTAACCGCGGAAGAGGGGCAGGCAATCGGGGAGGACGGACCCCCCGACGGCCCGCAACCTGGACCTGTGAATTGCCACCTTGGCCAGGCCCAGGAGCAGACCGACGAGGAGATCCTCCTCCCGGCCCGAGCCCCTCCGCACCGGGTGCCCAAAGATCAGGAGCGTGGGACTGAAGTGCAGCCAGAATTTGAGGAGCAGCCCCTTCAGATACTCAAAGAGGGGCTGCAACCTCGCACACTCCGTATAAATGTGGAACACGGACTCGTCCAGGCCGCAGAAAGTACAGGTGGCCTGGGAGTCCATGAACCTACTTAAAAGTCTATTGCACGGGACTGCTCTGTGCAGCACCCTCCATCCCAAGTCCCCGATGTAAAGGGGGAAGACTCCCGTGCAGAGAGACCTCCATCGGGGTTTCCCCTTGCCGCCAGATGGCAACGCGGGCCGCCAGGGCGTGTCCGGCTGGCTGACGAGGGCGAGGAAGTGGAGAGTGTGCAGGAGCAGCCCGTACAGGAAACCCCTCCGCATCAACTGGAATGGCACGGAGGGCATTTCCGAGAGGCGGCTCGGGTTGTGCGGGACCGGCTCCCGAAGAGGGTTTCGGGGCCTGGGTCCGATGAGCAGTTCCGGCCGAGCGGGAGTCAGCTCAGCCGGGATCGCTCCGCACTCCCGAGCCCCCTCGCCACCCGCAGTGAGGGGCAACCGGGGGTTTCGGCTACTCCTCCGCCCGCCGGACGGTCCCCAGATTCGGCCGCACGGGCAGCTGAGGCGCTCTCCTCCGCCGGCAGGGGAGCACCCTGACTGGAGACGACCATGTTCCAGACTCGGAATAGATCCCGGTAAAAGACAGGCAACTCCCTCAGAGAAGCGCGGCTAACGGACTCCACCGGGAGCTGCGTGTCGTCTTGAAGGCAGTGACACTGGCGGAAAAAATACGTCGCCAGCACACACCATCTGGGAGGACACTCGACGTACAGGTATCTCTGCAGGGTCCGAAGGCGGAGAGTCGCAGCCTGGTGCGGACGCACACCAGCGACTGGCCACCCTCCTCAATCGGGAGACTCAGAACCGCGGCAGAGACCCAGTGTTTCCTCTTGCCCCAGAAGAAATCAACGAGTTTCTTCTGGATCTTGGTGGCAAATACAGGGGGCGGGGCCAAAGTGACCAACCGGTACCACAACATGGAGGCCACCAGTTGGTTTATGACCAACGCTCGGCCCCTGTAGGAAAGCACTCGGAGCAGTCCTGTTTAGCGCCCCAGCCGAGCGGTGACTTTCGCCTCCAACTCCTGGCATTTGCCGGCCAGGCTTCCTCAGCGGGGCTAAAGTGGACTCCCAGATAGAGGAGGTGCGTGGTGCTCCACGCAAAAAGTGTCACCTCCTCCGGCAGGGAGTCCACCCGCCACTGACCCACCAGGAGTCCGGAACATTTCTCCCAATTGATCCTCGCGGAGGACGCGGCAGAAAAGGTCTGCTGGCAGTCGCGCATCCTCCACAAGTCAACGGGAACTGTGACCGCGAGGAGCACGTCGTCGGCGTAAGCCGAGAGGACGACCCGCATGGCCGGCTCGCACAGAGCCAATCCCGTCAACCTCCTGCGAAGCAGTCACAGGAAGGGCTCCACGCAGATGGTGTACAATTGGCCGGACATGGGGCACCCCTGACGCACTCCTCTCCCAAAGCGAAGGGGCGCCGTCAAGGACCCGTTAACTTTGACTAGACACTCTGCGGCGGCGTATAAAAGTCGGACCCGGGCCACAAAATGCGGCCCGAGTCCGAAAGCGCGCAGAGTCCCGAAAAGATATTTGTGATTCACCCTGTCGAACGCCTTCTCCTGATCGAGGGAGAGAAAGGCGACCGACTGACCAGTCCTCTGGGAAAGATGGATCAGGTCCCGGACCAGGTGGATGTTGTCCTGGATGGACTGGCCCGGGACCGTGTAGGACTGGTCGGGGTGGATCATGTGGGCCAGCACGGAGCCCAGGCGGGTAGACATAGCCCGGGCAAAGATCTTATAATCCGTGCTGAGGAGGGAGACCGGACGCCAGTTTTTAAGCAGGCGGAGATCGCCCCTCTTCGGCAGCAGGACGATGACCGCTCTGCGCCACGAGAGGGGCATCTCTCCGGTCGCCAGGCTTTCCCCCAGGACCCGCGCGTAATCGTCCCCCAGGACGTCCCAGAACGCCCTGAGGAACTCCACGGTCAACCCATCCAGCCCTGGGGATTTGCCCCTCGAGAGCTGGTGGAGGGCGCCAGTCAGCTCCGCCAACGTGAGCGGAGCCTCCAATCCGTCGGCGCCCTCCGGGCTGACCTGCGGCAGGTCCTCCCACAAAACTCTGCGCGCATCCTCGCTGGACGGATCCGGAGAGAACAACGCACTGTAATAAGTACGGACCAGGAGGCCCATTCCCTCCGGATCCGTGATGGAGGATCCGTTGTCGGCCAGCAGCTCGTCGAGCTGCTTACGGACCCCCCGCCATTTTTCCAGCGAGTAGAAGAAGGGTGAGGCGCGGTCCAAATCTTCCAGGATCTGGATCCGCGACCTCACGTACGCGCCTCGGGACCCTATGAGCTGCAGGTCCCTCAGCGCGCCCTTCTTCTCTTTGTACGCCTGCCACAGAGCCGGGTCCGCAACGGCATGACCGAGGCGGGATTCCAAGTCGAGCACCTCCCTCTCAAGGCGCCCGATCTCGGCTTCCCGCCTCTTGGTCGACCCCTTCGCGTACTCCTGACAGAAGAGGCGGATGTGAATCTTGCCCACATCCCACCATAGCCTCAAGGAGGGGAAGCCCCCCTGCTTCCTTCTCCAGTCGGCCCAGAATCGACAGAACGAGTCCCGAAATCGCTCGTCCTCCAGCAGCCAGTTGTAAAAGTGCCAGTACGCGGACCCCGCCCGCGTGCGGAGCAAAGTGAACTCCACCCACACCAGGCGGTGGTCCGAGCACGGCACCAGCCGCATGGAGGCCGCCGAGACGCGGGAGACGTATGCCTGTGAAAAGTAGAGGCGGTCGATTTGCGGACCTCCTCCTCCAGACCTCCACGTGAAGTCGCTGGAGTCGGGATGGAGATTCCGCCAGACGTCCACCAAGTTAAGGGAGCTGATCAGTTCCCTCAACTTCTCCACCGACGCTTGGCCGTGCTGGGGTCCGGAGCGATTCCCCCACCTCGAGGGTGCAGTTAAAATCCCCCCCGAGGATGATGCACTCGCCGCTATCGATGGAGCTCAAGAGAGTGGACACTTCTTCAAAGAAGCGCGCTTGCAAAGCGCCGGGCCTGGGCGCGTACACGTTCACAAAGTGGAGCGGCACGCTACCCAGGTGAACGGCGAGGTGGAGCAAGCGGCCCGGCACTAGCTCCTTGACCCCCAAGATCTCCGGCTGAAAAGTCGGGGCCAACAAGATAGCCACCCCACTAGAAATAGCGGTGAGGTGACTCATGTAGACCCCACCCTGCCACTCCAGGAGCCAGGTGGCTTCGTCTCCCGGACCGGTGTGGGTTTCCTGCAGAAAGCTCACCGCGTATCTCCCTTCCCTAAGGACTGAGAGATTGTGAAATCTGCGGTGAGCCCCTCTGCTGCCGTTGATGTTGAGGCTGGCTATGGTTATCTTCTTGTCAAAGGTACTTAAAACCGTCACCAACACCTCACTGTGAGGAGGGAGTGGAAGTGCACCTGGCCCTCCACTCCCCCAGCAACCCATTGAGGAACACATTAAAACGGCGCCTCTCAACCAGTTTCACGCCCCCACCCTTGCCCACTTTCTTGAGGGTGGCACGGACGGACTGAATGATCAGCGCCAGATTCGACCAACGGCCGACGGCCAGCTGAACTTTATCGCGGCAACCCCTGCAAGCCGTGAGGAAATCCCGGAGTTCCGCCGTGGGGATTAGAGGTGACTCGGGAGGCACGAGGGACTCCACCACCCCACTGGCGATGGAATCAAGATCACCCTCCGTGCCCCACACCGAATCCCCATCCTCCTCCGGGTCGTCACTGCCAGCGGCCGACACGCCCACCGCACACTGTGGGGCGGACTCCCGACCGCGCCAGCTGGTCCCGCCTTCGTCACGATCCCACCCCCAGGATCGATGGCGGAGGAGTCCTCTCTGGGTTCTGCTGTGAAACTAGAGCCTGTGGGCGCCAGCGGTTCAGGACCCCACTCCACCTCCGTCCCCAGGCCAATGAGCGGCCCAGGGGAGACAGAAGTGCCCGACTCCGGAAATCCAGCCGGAGCCAAGACTGGAGGCGGAGAGAGGAGGCCATCTCCCGCTCCGCCAGCACCCACAGGCCCAGCAGATGGGGCAGCATTCTCGGTTATAACCGGGTCGGGTGTTTCCTGGTTGTGAGTGGATTCTGGCTGGGAGGGCCGACCATCTGGGGCCTCGCCCTCCCCTCCACTCAGGGCACCCGACCCAGTGGCAGAATGGGAGGCGTCCCCAGGCTTCCCCACCACAAGCAGGGCTCCACTGGCTTCCCCCAGAGGGGCTGCATGTACAGGTGTCTTCCCCTCCCCTCCATCCTGAGGAATAGGGTGCTCCTGCCCAGACTTTGTAGCCTTGGTGGTGGCGGTAGGGGGAACCTGGGGACCTGAACCAGGAGACAGCTCCCCTCCAACAGATGGGCCCTGCACCTCAGGGCCCCTCGTTACCTCAGTGGAGGGGTGCCTTCTCCTCTTTTTTCCCACTAGGGCACGGAGGCATAGAGACCTCCATGTCATCAGAGGCCTCCGCACCCTCCTTCTTTTTCATTACTCTGGGCCTGAGCCCAGCCCTGGGACAGGTGGATTCCGTGAGAACGGGCCTTGGGCTGAGCTCAGGCTCGGGTTGTGTCATGGTGTCCAGGGGACGCGCCTCTCAGTGTTTATTTTTCCCCGCGTCTTCCTTCCACTCGGACGGGCACTCCCCTCCCCGCTGGAGGCTGTGAAAACCACAGCCTCCGGAACCGACTGAGCTGTGTCTGTAGGATGTGTGGGGGTAGTGGGAGGAGGTGCAGCGGCATCAACCTGGGCCGCCGAGGTGGAGCTGGCGGCCGGGAGGTTGGGGCAGTTCTTGCGAACATGCCCCACCCCCTTGCAGACGTGGCACCGCGCCCCGCCTGAGGTCCAGAAGACACGGTAGGCCGTCCCCTGGAACTCCACATTAAATTGGCCTGCCGTGTCCTCCCGCGCCAGCTGCATAAATAACTGGCGGCGGAAGGAGTAGACATGTTGGAGGCTGTGCTCCCGAAGACCGAGCGGGATTGGGGTGATCCCCGACCTCACCTCCCCCAGATGGTGCAGATGGGGGAGGAGGAGCTCACTGGGAATGAAGGGTGGGACGTTTGATAGCATTATCCGCTGCACAGTGGCCCCCAGAGGGTCCACCAGCAGGAAGGTCCCCCACCCCCCCCACACACAGTGATCCCTTTACTCAGGGCCAGGGACACCACCCGCTCGGTCCTCAAAAAGAACACAGCCTTCCCATACATCTTTGAGGCCGCAACAATGGCCGAGGGGCCGACAACCTCGGCCATTGCCTTTACGCAGGCCTCAATAGACATGTTGGGGTGGGGATAGCTCTTCACCCCATGGCTGGATGTTAGCAATTTAAAGGGTGACGGGGCCACGTGGGCAGCCACAGAGGCTGCAGCTGCATAGGTTGTAGAGGGCCCGGCCACCGGGGTTGAAGGGCTTGCCATGGATCCAAGAGCTAAACCCACCCCAAATTGTGGGCTTGCAAACCGAATAACAAAAGATTCACAAAAGATATTGGATATGTATTAAAAAAAAAACAAACAACAGGTTAGTGGAGAGGCTGAGGGAATAGAGGAGAGGTAAAGACATGTGGTAAGGGATGACTTGCTTTCTGGAGGTGGTGCTCACAGTACACTTAAAACAGTCTTTGCACTTGGTCTTCCGATCTTCTGGTTGAGGGAGGTATCTTCACCTGAGTCAGCTGAAGCTGCCCAGGCACTATCTATCCCCTTCCGTCTCTTTAGCCGGGCAGCTTCAGCTGACCCAGGCTTGGCAATTGGGGTGGGGAGGGAGCTTTCCTGTGTGCTTGTGCAGCAGCACAGATTCCTGCTGAATTGGCAGCCCCACCCCTTGTTGTTCCGGCCACTTGTTCGTCCCACAACAGTCCAAAGTAAAGCAAATTACTGGTGTTCAGCCCCCACCTCCAGACAAAGCCTTGTTTCCAACAAAAAATATCTCTCTCTTCTCTTTAATGGTGATTGTTGTTGAAGCTTTCCCTCTGCTTGGTTGTAACTGCTTTCCCTTGCTCAGTCCAGCTCCTCTCTCCACCTCAGCAACCTCCAACTGCCACCAGCACTCTCAGCTGAGGCTCGTTGCTGCAATCAGCAGTCAACACCCCAATTAGACAGCAGCCAACCCCCGTTTTTTTTTCTAAACCCCGTTTTTTTTTTAAAGGTGGCCTTTATACCCCAGGCCCCTTTTATATTTTTCACATCGAGAGGGCCTTTATTCCTCAGGCCCCCTTTATGTACATATTTACAGTTTTAAAATAACTTTATTAAAACCAGATAAATAAACAAAAAACTCAAATTAAAATGCCATTCTCGGCGTCGACGATGCACTCCAGTCCCTGCGGTGCCCACCGGTCGCGGAAAGCCTCAAACGTACCGGCGGACACCGCATGCTCCTTCTCCACGGCCACCCGGGCGCGAACGTAACCGCGGAAGAGGGGCAGGCAATCGGGGAGGACGGACCTCCCGACGGCCCGCAACCTGGACCTGTGAATTGCCACCTTGGCCAGGCCCAGGAGCAGACCGACGAGGAGATCCTCCTCCCGGCCAGCCAACCCCCGTGCTGTACCTGTCCTGGGGAGTGTTTGATGGGGACAGTGTAGAGGGAGCTTTACTCTGTATCTAACCCCCGTGCTGTACCTGTCCTGTGAGTGTTTGATGGGGACAGTGTGGAGGGAGCTTTACTCTGTATCTAACCCCGTTTTTTTTTTTGTTTTTTTTGAGGGAGCTTTTCTCTATATGTAACCCATGCTGTACCTGCCCTGGGAGTTTATGATGGGACAGTGCAGAGGGAGCTTTATTCTGTATGTAACCCGTGCTGTACCTGCCCTGGGAGTTTATGATGGGACAGTGTAGAGGGAGTTTTACTCTGTATCTAACCCCCATGCTGTACCTGCACTGGGAGTTTATGATGGGACAGTGTAGAGGGAGTTTTACTCTGTATCTAACCCCCATGCTGTACCTGCACTGGGAGTTTATGATGGGACAGTGTAGAGGGAGCTTTACTCTGTATCTAACCCCCATGCTGTACCTGTCCTGGGAGTGTTTGATGGGACAGTGTAGAGGGAGCTTTACTCTGTATCTAACCTGTGCCCTTGTGCCATTTCTCCATAGAGGACCTGGGTGCTGCTGTGGCGATGCTGGGCCCAGAGGGTGACATCAAGGGCGCAGTGCGGTTCCTGCAGCTGTCAGAGAAGCAGTGTGTCATCGAAGGGACAATCGACGGTCTGAGACCAGGCCTGCACGGTTTACATGTGCATGAGTTTGGGGACCTGAGCAGTTCCTGCTTCAGGTAGTGTGTCGCCCGTGAATGTGTGTGAGGGAGATACTGAGGTGGATTCCACAGGTGACGGGCAGCAAAGTTGGGGGCCCAGCTTTTTTCTCCCGTCCCCGGTTCCCGACTTTTGCTGCGCCATCTGATTCCCAAGTCTGGGCACTTGACACCGGCTGGCTATTTGGCCACGGTAGGAATCACAACCAAACCCAATTTTCTTCTTCGCTCGTTCTTAGGATACAAGCACTGCTGGCAAGGCCCAGCATTTGTTGCCCATCCAATAATTGCCCCTTGAGGTGGGGAAGCTACCTGCTTGAACCGCTACAGCCCGTGAGTCGAAAGTGCTGTTAAGTGGTTGGAGACAACTGAGCTGCTTGCTCAACCGTTTCAGAGTCAACCACATTGGCGTGTGACGGGAGTCACATACAGGCTGGGGCCGGTCGGGTATTTTTTTAGGACAATCCAACAGTTTTGTGGCTCCTTTCATTGGCGACATATCTCCAGTTCCAGAATGGTTTTGGAAAGTGGCACCGTTGTGCACAAGCCAGTTATCCCACTGGCAGCGGCCAAACTGTACACAGCAAGATCCCATAAACTGCAGTGACCAGATCATCTGGGTTTTTTTTTCATTTAAGTGTTGTTAGTTGAGGAATAAATATTGGCCAGAACTCCGGGGAGGGGCTCTCCTTCCAAAGGGATCTTTTACGTCCTTGAGAAGGAAAACGGGGCCTCGGTTTTAGTCTCGTCCAAAAGACGGCACCTCCGACAGTGCGGCACTGGGAGCGCCAGCCCGGAAGCGAGTGGGAGTGGGATTCGAACCCACGGCCTTCGTGAATCAGAGGCAAGGGACGTAACCGTTGAGCCACCCTTTGTGACATCCTCGCTGCAGATTAATGTTTGCATGTGATTCCTCCACAGCTGTGGCAACCACTACAATCCAGGAAAAAACAGGCACGGCGGTCCGCAGGATGTAGACCGGGTAAGTGAGGTCTGTGTTGCTCCGTGCCCACCCAGGGAGTTGCAGTGAGGGTGACTCGCACAGTATGTCCGAGGGATGTTTCAACAGTTCTCCTCAACAGGGAGCCCAGGAGGCTATAAATAATTGGGGGCAATCTCTTCCCATGTCACAGAGGATCGGATCTCCCCACAAAATAAATACCTTCCAATTCGGTAATCTCACTCAGAAAGGCAGTTGGACGGCAGGTATAAGATACAGGAAAGTATCACTCTCCAGTTGGATCCCAAACGCATTATTCAGGTGGGTATCTAACCCCGTGCTGTACCTGTCCTGGGAGTGTTTGATGGGGACAGTGTAGAGGGAGCTTTACTCTGTATCTAACCCCGTGCTGTACCTGTCCTGGGAGTGTTTGATGGGGGACAGTGTAGAGGGAGCTTTACTCTGTATCTAACCCCCGTGCTGTACCTGTCCTGGGAGTGTTTGATGGGGGACAGTGTAGAGGGAGCTTTACTCTGTATCTAACCCCGTGCTGTACCTGTCCTGGGAGTGTTTGATGTGGACAGTGTAGAGGGAGCTTTACTCTGTATCTAACCCCCGTGCTGTACCTGTCCTGGGAGTGTTTGATGGGGACAGTGTAGAGGGAGCTTTACTCTGTATCTAACCCCCGTACTGTACCTGTCCTGGGAGTGTTTGATGGGGACAGTGTAGAGGGAGCTTTACTCTGTATCTAACCCCCGTACTGTACCTGTCCTGGGAGTGTTTGATGGGGGCAGTGTAGAGGGAGCTTTACTCTGTATCTAACCCCCGTACTGTACCTGGGGTTACCTGTCCTTCATCTCACTCTACACAGATGACCTTTGGACAGGAGATGAGTTGGTGTGTAGTTTCATCGTACTATATTGTACATCCTCAGGGTTCCTGTGTTGATGTGTGCATTATGTGTGAAGTGCTGCAGTCTACACAGCAGCCACTGATTAGGTGTTGGTTGGTTCTTCTGTCTGCTGCAGGTTTTCTGTATTGATCCCCTCCTTCCCACTCGGAGCTTCTTCAAATCCCCCATCCTTCACGCTCTGCCTTCCCCCTCATATCGCTCTTTCTCCTCTACCTCACTCACTCCCAGGGCTGTCCACGCCTGGAACTATTGCCCCCTCCCAGGTCCACCTCCTCCTCCAACCTCAAGCTTGGCATCGCTTAATGCCTACTTTTTTTTCCTCACCTTTTCTCCATCTGTTTCCCAATCCTTGAGGAATCCTGTCCCTCGAAGTGTCCTTATTGTTGCCTCTCTTCCAGCACGTTGGTGACCTGGGAAACATCCAAGCCAATGAAGATGGGAGGGCCAACTTCCGAATCCAGGATGACCGTCTCAAGGTAGGACAGCGGCAGTCGCGGGGGGAGGGGTGGTGGTGGGGAAGTGTCCGCTCCGAGGTCCTCCTGAAACCCTCCCATCAAAGGTTCAGGGACAATGCTAACAGCGATTGCACACTCACCTCTGAGCCAGAAGGTCGCGGGTTTGACCCCCACTCCAGAGACTTGAGCACAAAATCCAGGCCGACACTCCCAGTGCCAGTACTGAGGGAGTGCTGCAGTGTCGGCAGTGCCACCCTTCCGGGTGAGACATTCAACCCTGTCGGCCCTCTCAGGTGCAGCTCCCACGGTCTCATTGGTTGGACCACATCTAGCGTGCTGGCCCAATTTTGGTCCCCACACACAAGAAAGTCGTCTTGGAAAATGCCCCGAGAAAAGCTGCAAAAACGATTCCTAGCTTAAAGGAACTTAGTTACTCAGGTATGCTTAAGAACCAACCATGTTGGCCTTTATTGCAAGGCGATTGGAATACATGACTTCAGTAAGTCTTGCTACAATTGTACAGGGCTTTGGTGAGACTACACCTGGAGCCCTGTGCGCAGTTTTGGTCTCCATCTTTAAGGAAGGATGCACTTGCCTTGGAGTGGAGTCGAGGCCAAGGATCAGCCATGGTCGTATTGAATGGTGGAGCAGGCTTGATGGGCCGAATGGCCTCTTCCTGCTGCTATTTCTTATCTTGTTATGACCTCCTTCTGTTTACTTCACAGTAGCGTGGAGATGACCTAATCGAGGTCGATAAAATAATTAAAATGCTGGGTAGCGGGTCCATTGAGAGATCAGAGAGGACCAGGGACATGTGTGTAAACTATTTAAGAGCAGCAATAGACTGGAAGTTGGATGGTTTCCCCGAGAAGAGAGCACTTTGAAATCCGTGCTGACTCTCCGAGGGAGCCAGAGATGGTGTCTTCCGGAAGGGAAGTGTCTGTATAGGTCACACTTGATCCAGTAATGTTCTCCTTATTGTTCCTGGGGTTTTCCTCTGGTTCTTTGCCTCTTCCAGGAGATTGCATGGCAGTAGGACGGAGCCGAGGGGAGGGGAGGGGAGGGGGTGGGGAGAGGAACGGGAGGGAGGAAATGTTTAGACCTGACGCTGCGCAAATGGCGAGCGTAGGGCAGGGCTTGATGGTTGAGCTGGGTCATTTCCTGCCTGTCGATTTCGCATGTTTCAGGACAGCTTTGCGAATTTTACCTGCAAGTGGCTGTGACATTAGATCAGTGAGCTAGCTGCCTGTCCGTCTCCGACTGCGCCTTACGCTTCAGCCCCCTACTGACCGAGCGGATCGGATTTGGGACGGTGGTTTAATGATACAAGTAGGCTTGCCCACCGCCTTCGGGTAGTGAGGGGGGGAATTCATCCAGGTTTTTTCCCCCACTCCGAACGGATATCTGATGAAAGCCATTCCGCGTTGATTCTCACTCTTATAATTCCAAGTCCTCGGTTGGATCCTTATCCGCCCGCAAGCACGTCCAGGAGGAGGCCATTCAGCCCCTCGACCCTGCTGTGCATTCAGTGGCTGATCTGTATTCTAACCCGACCCAGATTGGCTCCATATTCCTTAAAAACCCTTTACTCAATAAAAATCTATTGATCTCAATCTTGAACACTTCAGTTGGGAAAGAGAATTCCAGATTTCCGCTACACTTTGTGTCATTTTTATGGGATCCTTACTCTGTATCTAACCCCATTTTTTTTTAAGGTGGCCTTTATACCCCAGGCCCCTTTTATGTATTTTATGTCGAGGGGGCCTTTATTCCTCAGGTCCCCCTGATATACATTTTACAAAATAACTTTATTAAAATTGAAAAAATAAAACAAACCTCAAATTAAAATGCCATTCTCGGCGTCAACAATGCACTCCAATCCCTGCGGTGCCCACCGGTCGCGGAAGGCCTCAAGCGTACCGGCGGGCACCGCATGCTCCTTCTCCGGGGACACCCAGGCGTGAATGTAACCGCGGAAGAGGGGCAGGCAATCAGGGTGGACAGACCCCCCGACGGCCCGCAGCCTGGACCTGTGAATTGCCACCTTGGCCAGGCCCAGGAGCAGACCGACGAGGAGATCCTCCTCCCAGTCTGTACGAGATAGGAGTGGGCTGAGAAGGAGCACAAGAAATGCAAAGACAGGGTTACAATACATGTGTGTAAACGCACACAGTGTGGTGAATGAGGCTGGTGAGTTACAAGCACAAATAGCCGTGTGGGAATATGATGTAGTGGCGATAATGGAAACGTGGCTTACAAATGGAAAGGACTGGGCTCTTAATATACAAGGAAATAAAGCGTGCCGAAAAGTTAGAGAAGGGAAAAAAGGAGGTGGGTTGGCAGTGCTGATTCGGGAAGGCAAGAACTATAGAGTGGTGATATTGGGGGACTTGAATTACCCAAATATCGATTGGGATAATATTGAAGAGAGAGGAGGGGGAGGAATTTCTAAAATGTGTTCAGGAGAACTTCATTGATCGGTATGTTCTCGGTCCCAGGTAGAAAGGAGGCGTTGCTGGAATGAGATGGGAGAATTGGACCAAGTGTCTGTGGGGGAAGCACTTGGGCAAGAGCGATCATAACATCTAGACTCGTAATGCAGGAAAGCAGGGCGACAGGGATCAAGCAGGAGAATGGGCTGCCCGGATTGCTCCGCAGAGAACCAGCGTGGACTCAATGTTTCTGTGATGTGAATTCAGGGTCACTGGATGTGGAGAAAGCCAGAACACCTTGTCAGTAGTCAGATGGGGGGAGATTCTCCTCCTTCAGATTGTTACGCTGTTTCTGGGTACAAAAGTCCAGCCTGTATAAAACAGCACATCCTCTGTCTCCGTGTGATTAATGGGTGTGAGATCCACCAGTTTTAAATTAAATCTAGCATATCACAGGGACCGTCTGTAAAACTGTCACGTTTACTGCCTTTAATAGCTTCCGCGTCTCACTTTGTTCTGAACAGCTACTCCCTCGTGCGCACACTCTCGCTCTCATTTTCACTCCAGTGTTCGTGCAAACTCTTTCCAGGAGTCACTGCAGACTGATCAGGAAAGAGATATTGGTCGTTTATCTCTTCCCCCTCTCTCTCTCTCTCTTTCTTTCTCTCTCACACACACACACATCGAGAGGTGAATTGGACTCTATTCAAATAGACTGGGTGTGGAACCATGCAGGTATGTGGGAGGGCAGAATGGTAAAGGGGGCTTGATGGCCGGCTCCAGAGGCACTGGGGTGTTGACCCAGGGGAGATGCTTTGTAACGAGCTGCATGTCACTAACTTTGTCCCTCCCTCCCCAGGTCTGGGACATCATAGGCCGGTCGGTGGTGGTTGACAGTAACGAGGACGACTTGGGCAAAGGAGCCCACCCACTGTCCCAGATTACAGGCAACTCTGGAGACCGGTAGGTTAGCGGGCGAACCAGCTCGGACCGACACGCGTGCGGCGGGCATCCCTGGTGGCTGGCTGGCGGCCGACGGGCACCGTATGCCAGGCCTTCGGCTGCTTGATGCCCCTCGGAGAGCCGAGCTATAGACCAAGTGAGGGGAACTGTACTACCCTCTCATTTTATAGAGCGAGGGGAGAGCCGAGGTGGGACGGAGGAGGGAGGGTGCATCCGTACTACAAGATCCTGCAATCCTGCTTCGAGGGGAGGACACAGTCGGGTTTAAATGCAGAACCTTAGCAGATGCTTCATAAGGCTTGAAATTGTATAAAAAATGCATCTTATGTTGCTGAGCGTATAGTTCAGGCGGACGCTCCCAGTGCAGTACCGAGGGAGTGCTGCACTGTCACAGGTGCCGTCTTTCAGACGAAATGTTAAACCTGTTTTTTTTTGGGGGGGTGGGGGTGCGGTGGGAGCACGAGCATAGCCCATGAGACCTGCCCTCATTATGTATTCCTGCAGTTTACCCCCATTATTCTCCAGTTCTGGATATGGGGCTGTGTGTGTGTTTTTTGATGGGGACAGTGTAGAGGGAGCTTTACTCTGTATGTAACACATGCTGTGCCTGATCTCAGATCCTTGCTTTCCCCCCCCCCACCCCCCCACCAAGTTTGGCCTGCGGAATTATAGCTCGCTCCGCTGGACTCTTCCAGAATCCGAAAAAGATCTGCTCGTGCGACGGTGTGACCCTGTGGGAGGAGAGAGATCGGCCAATCGCCGGGACGGGCCGCAACTTGAAGGAGCCGCCTGTCGCCAACCTTTGAATTCACCCGGTTCCAGACGCGCGTTGTTGATCAGATTTGAAGCCGGTGACTGGAATGTTCCAGAAAATTGCGTCTCGTCGGGTTAATGAGGCAAATTTAACCAAACTAACCAGAGCAGGCCCGTTGACCGACTGCTAACCCCTGCTGCGGCCTTTTGTCTCACAGTCGTCATCAGCCAGGCCTGCTCTGCAGATGAATGTTTCCTTTGTGTTTGATTTTCAACAGGACGCACAGTTCTCCAGTTGCCAGCTCTGGCTGGGCCTAGTCCTGGAGGCTTTATCACATGACCACTCCCTTCAACCCCCCCCCGCCCCCAAAACTGCCTGGGTTTTTGTTCACCCCGGAGATTAACCTCTCGATTGCTGGAGGTGCCAGGGCAATCCTGGAGGGGTTGGCAACCCCCACGTTTCCTTCTCACTCCAACCAGGGAATTTCGGGACCAGGTCACCCAGAGGCTGTGGGCTCAAGAGTCCAGAAACCTCACCCGTGACCTCTGCGACCCAGGGGCTTCACGGGACCAATGAGCAGCGCTTTCCCATTTGACCAAAGCCAAGCAAAGCAAGGCTCTCTGCCATTGGCTGGAGGCCCCCTCGCCCTGCTTTTGAGTACCACTTGCAGTGGGGCGCGTGGGCTGCTGCGTTTTCCTACAAAAAAACAGCAGTGACCAGACTTCAGAACGTTGGCAGTAACACGTTCCTGAGGTTGTGAAGCTTTCTCTGAAACAAACGGCAAACTTGGAGACTGAATGGTGCATGCCAACAACACCTTCCCTCTTGAAAATAAACTTTGCCGCAAGGTATCCGTGCAAACGGCAGCTCAAACTGCCCCTCCTCCAACTGAACCTCCCCAAAAAGCTCATGCTCCTTTCGGTCCCCCTTTCATTTGTCTCAATTTATTTGACACTGGAGTGATTTAGCATAATTGAACTGGGACATGAGGTTGTGATTCTCTGATGTGTTCTGTTCAATCACATCTGAAGATTTGCTGTACCAGTGAGATTACAATAAAATTTCGCAATGATTTAAGAAGAGATTTTTTTTTTTCTTTCTTTCCTTTGCTGTTGCTCGACCAGCTATCTCCTTGCATTGCACATCCCGTGACTCACTTTGTAGCTCTCTCGCCTCCTGAAGGCAGAAGGTTGTGGCTTCGGGTCCCACCCCAGGGACTTGAGCACAAAATCCAGGCCGGCGCTCCCAGTGCCACTGCTGAGGGAGTGCCGCACTGTCGGAGGTGCCGTCTTTTGGATGTAGATAGAACCGAGGCCACTCCCTGCCCCCACCCCCTTTGTCTGACCTCTCCATGCTGGTTCTGTGTGAAGCAATCCGATCAGCCCACTCCCCTGCTTGATCCCTGTCGCCCCGCAAGTCTATTTCCTTCCAACCTCCTGCCTCTCAATTCTCACCCTATCCATTGATATTCTTTCTTTGCCAGTCTTATTTTCCTCTTCACCTCCCCTGTCAACTTATTGTATATTGCCTGGTTCTCACTTGAAGAATTCACCTGACATGCATCATTTTTTTCTTGTTTCATCATATTCTTTATCTCCCTCGTCACCCAAGGAGCCCTGCTTTTGGTTCCCCTTCCCTTTCGTCCTTGTTGAAATGTACCGAGCCTGTACCCGCAGCATCTCTTCCTGGAAGGTCACCCATTTTTCCGAGACAGCTTTTCCTGTTGGTCTTTGGTTCCATTTTATCCTGACTAGATCCCTTCTCATCACGTTGAAATGAGCCCTTTTCCAATCTAGACCATCCACCTTGTATCGTTCCCTGCTTTTCTGCATTACGAGTCTAGATGTTATGATCGCTCTTGCCCAAGTGCTTCCCCCCACAGACACTTGGTCCAATTCTCCCACCTCATTCCAGCAACGCCTCCTTTCTACTTGGGACCGAGGACATACCGATCAATGAAATTCTCCTGAACGCATCTCACACACACACACACACACACTCTTCGCAGGCCTATAAAATAGACCCAGTAGGGTGAGAAGTTCTCCCCGGTGTCCTGGGGCCGGTATTCATCTCTCAACCGGCATCAATAAAAGCCGGTTAAGCTTGGTCCCATTGCTGTGCTTGTGGGATCTTGCTGTGCGCGCGAAGTGGCTGCACACACACACAAAAAAAAAGAATCGCTGACGATATAAGCGCTGCGGGATGGGAAAGGCGCTATCTAAATGAAAATCCTAGCTGCAGCTGGACGGCTGTGAGATATTTTGCCCTGGGTTCAATGTCTCATTATCCGGTAACCTGGGGGTGAAAGATGCTGGGGTGTGATAGTCATGGAGGGACAGAATGAGACAGGGGAATACCTGGGAATGGGCTACAAGAGGAGACTTCCCCCCCCCCCCCCCCAACCCCACCACCCTTTTCCTTACTGACAGCTTATTCTGCACACAGCATGTGCACTGTATGGGTTCAGTTACAGCTCAGATAGGCTGATCCCCCGTCAGTTATTCCTGTGTCACTTTACTTGCTCCTCTTTCAAGTGTTGCGCTTGTTCAACTGTTAGACAACATGACCTCACAGCCACCCTCGCCGACGGGTCGGGACTGTTTGGCTGCAGCCGCCCCTCGGTAACAGACGGACTGAGAGAGGGCAGCAGCATGCAGGGCAAGATTGTGTACCTGGCGCTCACGCTTTCCTTGTGTGTCTTCAGCACCTCCTGTGAAGAAATGGTAAGTCAGTAGACCGTCTGGAGAATGGGTTCCTGCAGGAAAGTTGGGGGGGGGGGGGGGGGGGGGTACGCCGGTCAGAATCGGTCAGAGTAATCGCCTGGGTTGGGGAGAGAGGGTAGGTGGGGTGGGTGGGGGTAGAATCAGTCAGGGTTCCTGCTCCTGATCACTGTCCAGTGACCCCTGGGTTAGAGAGAGAGGAGAATCAGTCAGGGTTCCTGCTCCTGATCACTGTCCAGTGACCCCTGGGTTAGAGAGAGGGGGGGAGAATCAGTCAGGGTTCCTGCTCCTGATCACTGTCCAGTGACCCCTGGGTTAGAGAGGGGGAGAATCAGCCAGGGTTCCTGCTCCTGATCACTGTCCAGTGACCCCTGGGTTTGAGAGAGGGGGGAGAATCAGCCAGGGTTCCTGCTCCTGATCACTGTCCAGTGACCCCTGGGTTAGAGAGGGGGAGAATCAGTCAGGGTTCCTGCTCCTGATCACTGTCCAGTGACCCCTGGGTTAGAGAGAGGGGGGAGAATCAGTCAGGGTTCCTGCTCCTGATCACTGTCCAGTAACCCCTGGGTTAGAGAGAGGGGGGAGAATCAGTCAGGGTTCCTGCTCCTGATCACTGTCCAGTGACCCTGGGTTAGAGAGAGAGGAGAATCAGTCAGGGTTCCTGCTCCTGATCACTGTCCAGTGACCCTGGGTTAGAGAGAGAGGAGAATCAGTCAGGGTTCCTGCTCCTGATCACTGTCCAGTGACCCCTGGGTTAGAGAGAGGGGGGAGAATCAGTCAGGGTTCCTGCTCCTGATCACTGTCCAGTGACCCTGGGTTAGAGAGAGGGGGGAGAATCAGTCAGGGTTCCTGCTCCTGATCACTGTCCAGTGACCCTGGGTTAGAGAGAGGGGGGAGAATCAGTCAGGGTTCCTGCTCCTGATCACTGTCCAGTGACCCCTGGGTTAGAGATTTCCCAACACAGAGAGCCTCAAGCAAGGTACCCGGGGTAAGGAAAAGGAGGAACGTTTATGTTTGTTGCTTGTTCACTGCAGTCTCCTTCGGTCTGCCCCTGACAATTACAGCCCTGCATTTTCCATCCAGGAGCACTGGATGATGAGGGGTCAAGCCTGAGGTAAAGTATGTGGCGAAGAGTCAGTTGAGAGAGGGCACCTCTGCCAGTGCTGCACTCCGTCAGTAGAGATGTATAAGGGCATTTCTGTAGTGCCTTTCACATTCTCAAAACATTCCAAAGCGCTTTACAGGCAATGAAGTACCTTCTGAGGTGTGCTCACTGTTGCAATGTAGCAAACCTGGCAGCCAATTTTGCGCACAGCAGGATCCCATACACAGCACTGTGGCAATGGCCAGATCATCTGCTTTTTTTGTTTAGCCATGTTGGTTGAGGGATAAATATTGACCCAGGACACCGGGCAGACCTCCCCTCCCTCTGAGTCAGATATGGGTTTAAGCCCCACTCCCGAGACCTGTGTCCCCGGTGTCCCGGGGCCAATATTTACCCCTCAACCAACATCACTAACAGACGACCTGGGTCATTATCACATTGCTGTTTGCGGGATCTTGCTGCGCGCAAATTGGTCACCGCGTTTCCTGTAACAGTGACGGCACTTCGTAAAAGGTACGTTGTGGCTGTGAAGCACTTTGGCATGTCCTGAGGCCCTGAAAGGCGCTATAGAAACGCAAGTTTCTTTATCTATCAATGAAATAGATGTAGAGTCAATGATGTTTAATAAATGCCTTACCTTCCCGGCAGGCACTGCCACTGACTGGCTGTTGGATAAGTGAACTCGGGTCAAGCCTGAACATCGTAGTGCGTGACTCTGGGCTCATAAGTGGCTCTTACATGTTGAAGACTGGACGCAGTGCAAGAGGGGTTGTAACTGGATATCAGCAGAACCTCAGCCAACCAACGTTTGGGTTTATAGTGAGGTGGATCACAGGTAACCCATAGTATTTATTGAGCTGTATGATGCTCTGGGCAGCCACGTATATGACTAGGTCTAACGAAGGTTCTGTCCAAGTTTCACATAACCTCCCTGCTTTCGATTCTATCCCTCCAGAAACAAACCCTAGTGTTTGGTTTTCTCTGTTTAAACCGACAATGACACATACCCTAATGACTGTTTTGTATTTCCTTCGCCCACAGACCCAGGGTGTGTCACAGCTTGGACCGGACAGCACTTTAAGATAAAAAATAGAGAGGTCTTGAAAACCATGTGGTTACACCGGCGAAGTGCGTCGAACCCAGAGGATAACTGGGGAGCTACCGGGTAATTAAAGCATCTCTTGTGTAGATAGGATTGTAAATCCTGCCCACAGGTACTTACTTACAAGCAATGTGAGTGGATGTTAGTCTTTATCTCAAGGGAGGCGGGAATACCAAGGGGTGGAAGTGATGCTTCAGAGCCTCATCATCTCAAGGAACCGTTATTTAACCCCGTGCTGTACCTGTCCTGGGAGTGTTTGATGTGGACAGTGTAGAGGGAGCTTTACTCTGTATCTAACCCCCGTTTTTTTTTTAGGTGGCCTTGAAACCCCAGGCCCCTTTTATATATTTTATGTCGAGGGGGCCTTTATTCCTCAGGCCCCCTTTATATACACACCTATATTTTTAAAATAACTTTATTAAAAACAGAAATAAACAAAAACTCAAATTAAAATGCCATTCTCGGTGTCGACAATGCACTCCAGTCCCTGCGGTGCCCACCAGTCGCGGAAGGCCTCAAGCGTACCGGCGGACACCGCGTGCTCCTTCTCCAGGGACACCCGGGCGCGAACGTAACCGCGGAAGAGGGGCAGGCAATCGGGGAGGACGGAACCCCCGACGGCCCGCAGCCTGGACCTGTGAATCGCCACCTTGGCCAGGCCCAGGAGCAGACCGACGAGGAGATCCTCCTCCCGGCCCGAGCCCCTCCGCACCGGGTGCCCAAAGATCAGGAGCGTGGGACTGAAGTGCAGCCAGAATTTGAGGAGCAGCCCCTTCAGATACTCAAAGAGGGGCTGCAACCTCGCACACTCCATGTAAACGTGGAACACGGACTCGTCCAGGCTGCAGAAAGTACAGGAGGCCTGGGAGTCCGTGAACCTACTTAAAAGCCTATTGCACGGGACTGCTCTGTGCAGCACCCTCCACCCCAGGTCCCCGATGTAAAGGGGGAAGACTCCCGCGTAGAGAGACCTCCATCGGGGTTTCCCCTCGCCGTCAGATGGCAACGCGGACCGCCAGGGCGTGTCCGGCCGGCTGACGAGGGCGAGGAAGTGGAGAGTGTGCAGGAGCAACCCGTACAGGAAACCCCTCCGCGCCGATTGGAATGGCACGGAGGGCATTTCCGAGAGGCGGCTCGGGTTGTGCGGGACCGGCTCCCGAGGAGGGTTTCGGGGCCTGGGTCCGATGAGCAGTTCCGGCCGAGCGGGGGTCAGCTCGGCCGGGATCGCTCCGCACTCCCGAGCCCCCTCGCCACCCGCAGTGAGGGGCGTCCCGGGGGTTTCGGCTACTCCTCCACCCGCCGGACCGTCCCCGGAGTCGGTCGCCCGGACAGCCGAGGCGCTCTCCTCCGCCGGCGGGGGAGCGCCCTGACTGGAGGCGACCATGTTCCAGACTCGGAAAAGATCCCGGTAAAAGACAGGCAACTCCCTCAGAGAGGCGCGGCTAACGGACTCCACCGGGAGCTGCGTGTCGTCTTGAAGGCAGTGACACTGGCGGAAAAAATACGTCGCCAGCGCACACCATCTGGGAGGACGCTCGACGTACAGGTATCTCTGCAGGGTCCGAAGGCGGAGAGTCGCAGCCTGGGTGCGGACGCACACCAGCGACTGACCGCCCTCCTCGATCGGGAGACTCAGGACCGCGGCAGAGACCCAGTGTTTCCTCTTGCCCCAGCAGAAACCGACGAGTTTCTTCTGGATCTTGGTGGCAAATACAGGGGGCGGGGCCAAAGTGACCAACCGGTACCACAGCATGGAGGCCACCAGTTGGTTTATGACCAGCGCTCGGCCCCTGTAGGAAAGCACTCGGAGCAGTCCTGTCCAGCGCCCCAGCCGAGCGGTGACTTTCGCCTCCAACTCCTGCCAGTTTGCCGGCCAGGCTTCCTCAGCGGGGCTAAGGTGGACTCCCAGATAGAGGAGGTGCGTGGTGCTCCACGCAAAAGGTGTCATCTCCTCCGGCAGGGAGTCCACCCGCCACTGACCAACCAGGAGTCCGGAACATTTCTCTCAATTGATCCTCGCGGAGGACGCGGCAGAAAAGGTCTGCTGGCAGTCGCGCATCCTCCGCAAGTCAACGGGATCTGTGATTGCGAGGAGCACGTCGTCGGCGTAAGCCGAGAGGACGACCCGCATGGCCGGCTCGCGCAGAGTCAATCCCGTCAACCTCCTGCGAAGCAGGCACAGGAAGGGCTCCACGCAGATGGTATACAATTGGCCGGACATGGGGCACCCCTGACGCACTCCTCTCCCAAATCGAAGGGGCGCCGTCAAGGACCCGTTAACTTTGACTAGACACTCTGCGGCGGCAAAGATCTTATAATCCGTGCTGAGGAGGGAGACCGGACGCCAGTTTTTAAGCAGGCGGAGGTCGCCCCTCTTCGGCAGCAGGACGATAACCGCCCTGCGCCACGAGAGGGGCATCTCCCCGGTCGCCAGGCTTTCCCCCAGGACCCGCGCGTAATCGTCCCCCAGGACGTCCCAGAACGCCCTGAGGAACTCCACGGTCAACCCATCCAGCCCCGGGGATTTGCCCCTCGAGAGCTGGTGGAGGGCGCCAGTCAGCTCCAAACAACGTGAGCGGAGCCTCCAATCCTTCGGCGCCCTCCGGGCTGACCTGCGGCAGGTCCTCCCACAAAACTCTGCGCGCATCCTCGCCGGACGGATCCGGAGGGAACAACGCACTGTAATAAGTACGTACCAGGAGGCCCATTCCCTCCGGATCCGTGATGGAGGATCCGTCGTCGGCCAGCAGCTCGACGAGCTGCTTACGGACCCCCCGCCATTTTTCCAGCGAGTAGAAGAAGGGTGAGGCACGGTCCAAATCTTCCAGGATCTGGATCCGCGACCTCACGTACGCGCCTCGGGACCCTAAGAGCTGCAGGTCTCTCAGCGCGCCCTTTTCTCTTTGTAGGCCTGCCACAGGGCCGGGTCCGCGACGGCATGACCGAGGCGGGACTCCAAGTCGAGCACCTCCCTCTCAAGGCGCCCGATCTCGGCTTCTCGCCT
This sequence comes from Heterodontus francisci, assembly GCF_036365525.1. Lineage (NCBI taxonomy): Eukaryota > Metazoa > Chordata > Chondrichthyes > Heterodontiformes > Heterodontidae > Heterodontus > Heterodontus francisci. Next base: position 21,123,029 of record NC_090414.1, on the reverse strand, counting down.
CTTGGTCGACCCCTTCGCGTACTCCTGACAGAAGACGCGGATGTGAGTCTTGCCCACATCCCACCATAGCCTCAAGGAGGGGAAGCCCCCCTGCTCCCTTCTCCAGTCGGCCCAGAATCGACAGAACGAGTCCCGAAATCGCTCGTCCTCCAGCAGCCGTTTGTTAAAGTGCCAGTACGCGGACCCCGCCCGCGTGCGGAGCGGAGTGAACTCCGCCCACACCAAGCGGTGGTCCGAGCACGGCACCAGCCGCATGGAGGCCGCCGAGATGCGGGAGGCGTACGCATGCGAAATGTAGAGGCGGTCGATTCGCGACCCTCCTCCTCCAGACCTCCATGTGAAGGCGCTGGAGTCGGGATGGAGATTCCGCCAGACGTCCACCAAGTTAAGGGAGCTGATCAGTCCCCTCAACTTCTCCACCGACGCTTGGCCGCGCTGGGGACCGGAGCGATCCCCCACCTCGAGGGTGCAGTTAAAATCCCCCCCGAGGATGATGCACTCGCCGCTATCGATGGAGCTCAAGAGAGCGGACACTTCTTCAAAGAAGCGCGCTTGCAACGCGCCAGGTCTGGGTGCGTACACGTTCACAAAGTGGAGTGGCACGCTACCCAGGCGAACGGCGAGGTGGAGCAAGCGGCCCGGCACTAGCTCCTTGACCCCCAAGATCTCCGGCTGAAAAGTCGGGGCCAACAAGATAGCCACCCCACTATAAATAGGGGTGAGGTGACTCATGTAGACCCCACCCTGCCACTCCAGGAGCCAGGTGGCTTCGTCTCCCGGAACGGTGTGGGTTTCCTGCAGAAAGCTCACCGCGTATCTCCCTTCCCTGAGGACTGAGAGATTGTGAAATCTGCGGTGAGACCCCCTGCTGCCGTTGGTGTTGAGGCTGGCTATGGTTATCTTCATGTCAAAGGTACTTAAAACCCGTCACCAACAGCTCACTGTGAGGAGGGAGTGGACGTGCACCTGGCCTTCCACTCCCCCAGCAACCCATTGAGGAACACATTAAAACGGCGCCTCTCAACCAGTTTCACGCCCGTGCGCTTGCCCGCTATCTTAAGGGCGGCACGGACGGACTGGATGATCAGCGCCAGATTCGACCAACGGTCGAGGGCCAGCTGAACTTTATTGCGGCAGCCCCTGCAAACCGCGAGGAAATCCTGGAGTTCCGCCGTGGGGATGAGAGGAGATTCGGTGGGAGGCATGAGGGACTCCACCATCTCACTGGCGATGGAATCAAGATCATCCTCCGTGCCCCCCACTGAATCCCCATCCTCCTCCGGGTCGTCACCGCCAGCGGCCGACACTCCCACCGCACGCTGTGGGGCGAACGTCCCGGCCGCGCCAGCTGGTCCCGCCTCCGTCACGATCCCACCCCCAGGATCGATGGCGGAGGAGTCCTCTCTGGGTTCTATTGTGAAACTGGAGCCTGTAGGCACCAGCGGCTCAGGACCCCCCTCCACCTCCGTCCCCAGGGCAATGAGTGGTCCAGGGGAGACAGAAGTTCCCGACTCCGGGAAACCAGCCGGAGCCGAGATTGGAGGCGGAGGGAGGAGGCTATCTCCCGCTCCGCCAGCACCCACAGGCCCAGCAGATGGGGCAGCATTCTCAGCTATAACCGGGTCGGGTGTCTCCTGGTTGGTGGTGGACTCCGGCTGGGAGGGCCGACCCTCTGAGGCCTCGCCCTCCCCTCTACTCAGGGCACCCAACCCAGTGGCAGTGGCAGAATGGGCGGCGTCCCCAGGCTCCCCACCACAAGCAGGGCCCCACTTACTCCTTCAGGAGGGGCCTCAAGTACCGGGGCCTTCCCCTCCCCTCCATCCTGAGGAATAGGGTGCTCCTGCCCGGACTTTGCAGCCTTGGTGGTGGCGGTAGGGGAAACCTGGGGACCCGAAACAGGAGACAGCTCCCCTCCAACAGATGGGCCCTGCGCCTCAGGGTCCCTCATTACCTCTGTGGAGGGGTGCCTTCTCCTCTTTTTCCCAGTTGTGTGCGGAGGCTCAGAGACCTCCATATCATCAGAGACCTCCACCTCCACACTCTCCTTTTTTTTATTCACCCTGGGCCTGAGCCCAGCCCTGGGGCAAGTTGACTTCCCGAGATCGGGCCTTGGGCTGAGCTCAGGCTCGGGTAGTGTCACGGTGTCCAGGGGACGCGCCTCTCGATGTTTATTTCTCCTCTGCGCCTTCCTTCCACTTGGACGGTCACCCCCCTCCCTGCTGGAGGCCGTGAAAACCACAGCCTCCAGTACCGACTGAATGGTATCTGGTGGAGGTGTAGTGGGGGTGGGAGGAGGTGCAGTGTCGCCACCCTGGGCCACCGAGTTGGAGTTGGCAGCCGGGAGGTTGGGGCAGTTCTTACGAACATGCCCCACCCCCTTACAGACATGGCACCGCACCCCGTCCAATGTCCAGAAGACGAGGTAGGCCGTCCCCTGGAATTCTACATTAAAGTGGCCCTCTGTAACCTCCTCCCGCGCCAGCTGCATGAATAACTGGCGGCGGAAGGAGTACACGTGTCGGAGGCTGTTCTCCCGAAGACCGAGCGGGACTGGGGTGAGCCCCGTCTTTACCTCCCCCAGATGGTGCAGGTGGGGAAGGAGGAGCTCACCAGGAATGAAGGGCGGGACATTGGATAGAATGAGCCTTTGCGCAGTGGCCTCCAGGGGGTCCACTGGCAGAAAGGTCCCGCCCACGGTGAGCCCCTTGCTCAGAGCCAGGGACACCGCCCGCTCGGTCTTCAGGAATAACACTGCCTTCCCGTACATTTTAGAGGCTGCAACAATGGCTGAAGGGCCGACAGCCTCGGCCATTGCTTTCACGCACGCCTCGATAGTCATGTTTGGGTGGACGTAGCTCTTGACTCCATGCTTCGATGTTAATAAAGCAAACGGTGACGGGGCAACAGGTGCAGCTGCAGCAGCCGCAGCAGCATATAAACGGGAAGGCCCCGCCACCGGCGAAGAGGGGCTTGCCATGGGGTCGCAGAGCTACGCCCACCCCCAAAAAACAAAGCACACGACAGTTTTCTTTAACACAAACAATATGATGGGGGAGGTGGGGATGGGAGTAGAGGAGGATAGGGTTGAAAAGGACAAGGAGAGGAGAGGATAGGTGGCCGAGTGATGGAAGAGAGAGAACAGCTGCGAGGATGTTACACTTCAATTGGTGGTTGGAGCACCTTCCTGCAGAGTCTACAATTCAATCTTCCAGTTAGGGGAGTGCTCTTCGCCCGGGTCGGCTCGAGCCGCCCGGTTCTCTCCCTTTTCTGTTGTTGTATAAATATAGTCTTCAGCCAGGCAGCTCCAGCTGTCCCGAGCCACACAGTTGGGGGTGGGGAGGGAGCCCCTTTTGTGCAGGATGGCAGATAAACACAAGACCAAATACAAGGGCTCCCTATAGAATTTGGCAGCCCCACCCCTGGATCTTCCGGTGCCTCCTCCCTCCCCCAACAGTCCAAACAACCAACAGTTCTCTGGTGCTCCAACACCCACCTCTCCAAAATGACTTGCAGGTCTTCTTAATCCTTGAAAAAGTGCAACAGTTCCACAGTAAATGCAGCTGTCTCCACTCTATAGTCACCTCTTTGCAGTTATTCCACTCTCCTCTCTCCAATTGCTGCAGTCTCCACTCTGCAGTTGCTGCCCCTGATTGCTGGCAGGAAGTGCTCCAAATTGCCCAGCCAATCCCAGTGCTGTACCTGTCCTGGGGAGTGTTTGATGGGGACAGTGTCCCCATCAACTGCAAGTTGATGAAATAGTGCGAGCTAAATCTGCCTATTTCTATTTCGTGGTTACTGGACTCTTGTCTCTCTGTTTGATACAGGACTGGGAGTGACATGTTCCATCGTAGCCGCAGTGGATGTGGAGTCACCAATGGTGATTTGGAGCTTGAAGAAGCGTCACAGGGGACCTTGACTGAATGATCAGCGTATCAGCGAGATTTCAAATCCTGTAATCAATCACCCAATAATCTTAAATCATGATTTTATTAAAGGATAAAATTGTGCATTGCAATCCTGTGTCTGCGGAAGATTTCTGTCGTCTCTGAGTGTTGCTTCACACACGGCCTTAAAAAGGACAGAACAGGGTACTTTCTAAATGGTGAAAAGAAGATACAGTGAAGATCCAAAGAGACGGGGGGGGGGGGGGGGTGGTGTCGAGATACACAGATCATTAAGATGTCATGAACAGGTACAGAAGATAATTACAAAGGCTAATGGAATGCTGGCTTTTATATCTCGAGGACTAGACAAGGGAGTTGAAGTCAGGCTTCAGCTACACAAAGCCCTTGTTAGACCACACCTGGAGTGACTGGGAGCAGTTCTGGGCACCACACCTTAGCAAGGATATATTGGCCTTGGAGGGAGTGCAGTGTTGATTTACCAGAATGACTACGAGGAGAGATTACACAAACTAGGATTGTAGTGCCAGGAACTTAGAAGGTTAAGGGGAAATTTGATCAAAGTTTTCAAGATATTAAGGGAAGATATAAGACTGATAGAGAGAAACTGTTTTCGCTGGTTGGGGAGTTTAGGGCTAGAGGGAAGAGCCTATTAATTAGAGCCAGACCTTTCAGGAGTGAAATGAGGAAACACTTCTCCACACAAAGGGTGGGAGAAGTTTGGAACTCTCTTCCACAAATGGCAATTGATGCTGGATCAATTGTTAATTTTAAATCTGAGATTGATAGATTTGTATTAAACAAAGGCATATGAAGGGTTATGGGGCAAAGGTGGGTATATGGAGTTAGGTCACAGATCAGCCACAATCTCACTGAATGACAGAACAGGCTTGAGGGGCTGAATGGTCACTTCCCGTTCCTATATGTTTAGCATGACTTCCTTGTTTTGGTACTCAATGCCCCTATTAACAAAGCCAAGTAGCCCATATGCTTTCTTAACTTCCTTATCAACTTGTCCAAGTTCCCTCTGCTCTTGCACACCTTCAAAATAACATCATTTGGATTATACTAACTCTCCATGTTGTTTCTCCCAAAGTGCATCGCTACACACTTAACTGCATCTGCCACTTATCTGCCCATTTCACCAGTCTGTCTATGTCCTTCTGTTTACTATGTTGCCAAGTTTTGTATCATTTGCAAACTTCAAAATTGTACTGGCGGACCCCACTGCAAATTTCTTTCCAGTCAAAAAGACATCTGTTCGCCACTACTCTTTGCTTCCCATCCCTGAGCCAATTCAGGACAATTAAGGAGGGGCAACAAATGCTGGCCTTGCCAGTGACGCTCACATCCTGTGAAAGAATAAAAAATATACCCAAGTTATTAGCATGCCTTTAAAACTGTGTGCTTCTATTTTCCAAATAAGTCTGTTACGTGATATTTTATCAAGTGCCTTTTGAAAGTCCATATATATGACATCTACTGCACTACCTTCATCGACCCTCTCTGTTACTTCATCAAAAAGCTCAATCAGGTAGTCAGACATAATTTGTCTTCAACAAATCTGAGCTGGCTGTCCCTTATTAAAGTCATGCTTCTTCAGTGTCAGCTGTGGCTCAGTTGGTAGATTATAATGTTCTCGGTTCAATTCCCACTCCTGGGCATAAGCACAAAAATCAAGGCTAACACTTCAGTACAGTGCTGCACTGCCAGAGGTGCTGTCTTTCAGATAAGATATTAAACTGAGGCCCCAAATATTTGCTTGGGTGGTTGTAAAAGATCCCCTGGTACCATTTTGAAGAAAAGCAAAAGGAATTATCTCTGGTGTCCTGGGGCCAATATTTATCCCTCAACCAACGTCACAAAACTGGCAAAGAGAGTATATGAGAATAGAACGGCAGTCAACACAAAAGGGTAAACCAAAAATCTTCTACCAGCATCTAAATAGTAAGTGGGTAGCAAGAGGTGGAGTGATGCCTATTAGGGACAAAGAGGGTAATATATGGTTAGAAACACAGCAAGGCTAATATACTTAATGAGTATTTTGTATCAGTGTTCACCAAAGGAAGTGGAATCTGACACACTATCGATAGAAGGGGAGAGAGTAGAGGCAATGGATAGGGTAAAAATTGAGAAGGGGGAACTACTGGAAAGGCTGGCAATGCATCGGGTCGATAAGTCACCTGGTCCAGATGGTTTGCATCCCAGGTTGCTAAAGGAGGTGGGGATGGAGGTAGCAGAAGGGCTTGCCATAATCTTCCAGTCTTCCCTGGATATAGGGGTGGTGCCAGAGGATTGGAGAATGGCAAATATGACCCCTTTATTCAAGAAAGGGTGTAGGACCGTCCCAGTAACTACAGGTCACTTGGTTTAACATCAGTATTGGCTCAGGTTTTAGAAACAATAATCAGCGGGAAAAATCAATGAACACTTGGAGAGGTTCCAGTTAATTAAGGATATCCAGCACAGATTTATAAAAGGCAGATCATGCTTAACTAATCTAATTGATTTTTTTGATGATGGGAATGTGGATGCTGTTAATATGGATTTTAAGAAAGTGTTTGATAAAGTACCACATAAAAAGCTGGTGAACAAAATTGAGGCTCATGGAACTGGAGGGTCAGTGTCTAATTGGATAAGAAATTGGCTCGAGGACTAAAACGAGTCAGTGTAAATGGTTGTGTTTTCAGATTGGAGGGTGGTAGACAGTGGTAGTCCCCAAGGGTCAGTGTTGGGATTACTACATTTTTTATTGTTGCTTATATATGAATGACTTGCATCTTGGAATACAGAGTAGAATCACAAAATTTACCGATGACACCAAACTTGGATCTGTGGCAAACAGTGAGGATATGAACCACTTCCTACAGGACATAGATAGGCTAGCAGAATGGGGAGAGAGATGGAAGATGGAATTTAATACTGATAAGTGTGAGGTGATGTATAATGGTACAGTTCTAAAGAGTGTGCAGGAACAGAGGGACCTGGAGGTGCACGTACATGGATCTTTGAAGGTGGCAGGACATATTGAGAGACTGGTTAGTAAAGTATATGGGATCTTGGGCTTCATAAATAGAAGCATTGAGTACAAAAGCAGGGAAGTTATGCTGAAACTTTATAAAGCTACGTTAGGCCCGAATTGGAGTATTGCATCCAGTTCTGGTCACCACACTTCAGGAAGGATGTGAGGGTCCTTGAAAGGGTGCAGAGGAGATTTACCAGAATGGTTCCAGGGATGGAGGATTTTAGATACAAGGTTAGGTTGGAAAAGTTTGTTCTCCTCAGAATCAAGGAAATTGAGGGGAGATTTAACAGAGGTGTACAAGGTTATGACAGGCTTAAATGAGTCAGACAAGGAAAAACTGTGCCCACTAATTAATAGTACAAGGACTAGAGGATACAGATTGAAGGTTTTGGGAAAGAGATACAGGGGGAATATGAGGAAGAACTTTTTTTACACAGCAGGTGGTAATGACCTGGAACTCGCTGCCCACAAGTGTGGTGGAAGAGAAGACAATCACTGACTTCAAGAGGAAGTTGGTGGGTCACTTGAGGGAAATAAACTTGCAGCACTATGTGGATCGAGTCAGGGAGTGGGACTGACTGGAGAGCTCTATGGAGAGCCATCATAGACTCGATGGGCTGAATGGCCTCCTTCCGTGCAGTAAATTACTCTGACTCTATGACCCTGTGGGTGTGGAGCAAATATTTCAATATTTGTTAGTCAAATGGATTAATTCAGGACAGACAGCAGGGATTGTTTGAGGGAACAACAGTGTAGTGATAAAGGAAATGCAGTGGATGTTGTGTAGATGGATTGTCAAAGGTGTTTGATAAGGTGCTGGATAGGAGCCTTGTTGGTAAAATTAAATCTATGGACAAGTCTTTGTGATTAAGTTTGCAATAGATGCAACGCCTTAGGATTAATTGACCTCAAAGTGAAGATTCCCCTAGGAAGCAGTGATCATAATATGTTTGATTTTACATTCAGTTTGAGGGAGAGAAGAGTGGGTCCAGGGCTGGTATTTCAAACGTAAAACGCATGAAAGCAGAGCTTGCTAAAGAGCACTGGCAAATTAGGTGAAGGGATAGGTCAATAGAGATGCAGTGGCAGACAATTAAGAGGATATTTCAGAATACAGGGAATATCTGCATTCCAACAAGAAAGAAGAATTCCAAGGGGAAGACTCACTATCCGTGGTTTACTAAAAAAAAAGTTAAAGATAGTATCAAACTGAAAGAAAAAGCATATAATTGCGCAAAGGTGGATGGCAGGTCAGGTGATTGGACAGAATATAAAGAACAGCAAAGAATGACTAAAAGATTAATAAGGAGTGAAAAATTAGATTACGAGAGAAGGCTGGCGAGAAATATAAAAACATATAGTAAGAGTTTCCATAGATATTTAAAAACGAGAGTTAACAAAGTGGGGTGGCGCAGTGGTTAGCACCGCAGCCTCACAGCTCCAGGGACCCGGGTTCGATTCTGGGTACTGCCTGTGCGGAGTTTGCAAGTTCTCCATGTGACCGCGTGGGTTTTTGCCGGGTGCTCTGGTTTCCTCCCACAGCCAAAGACTTGCAGGTGATAGGTAAATTGGCCATTGTAAATTGCCCCTAGTGTAGGTAGGTGGTAGTGAATATGGAATTACTGTAGGGTTAGTATAAAATGGTTGGTTGTTGGTCTGCACAGACTCGGTGGGCCGAAGGGCCTGTTTCAGTGCTGTATCTCTATATATATAAAACCAGATGATTTGGCCGTTATCACATTGCTGTTTGTTGGATCTTGCTGTGCGCATACTGTGTTTCCTGTATTACAACAGTGACTACACTGCATTGACTTTGAAACATCTGGTGGTCGTGAAAGGTGCTACATAAATGAAAGTTTTTCTTTTTTTCAAGTGAGAATAAATTTTGTCCTTGACAATGGTCTCTCTACTAGTCACCCCACCACTTATATTGGCTATTAGACTGATTGGCCTGTAGTTACCAGGTTTTATTCCTCTCCCCTTTTAATACAGCATTTTTAACATAGTAAGTCACCCAAGGTGCATCACAGGAGCATATGAAACAAAATTTGACCCCTTGTATGTGAAGAGATATTAGGGACAGGTGACCAAAAGCTCGGTCAAAGAGGGTGGCTGTAAGGAGCGTCTTAAAGGAGGAGAGAGAGAGGTGGAGAGGTTTAGGGAGGGAACTCCAGAGCTTAGGGGCCCCCAGGCAGCTGAAGGCACGGCCGCCAATGGTGGAGCGATGGGAATCGGGGACGCGCAAGAGGTCAGAATTGGAGCAGCACAGAGGTCTCGGTGGGTTGTAGGAGGTTACAGAGATGGGGAGGGGGTGAGGAAGTCACGGTGGGATTTGAACACAAGGATGAGAATGTTAAAATGGAGGCATTGCTGTGCATAAGTCTTTGAAGGTGGCAGGACAGGTTGAGAGAGCAGTTAATAAAGCGTACAGTGTCCTGGGCTTCATTAATAGGAGTACAAGAGCCAGGAAGTTATGTTAAACTTGTATAGGACACTAGCACAGCCTCAGCTGGAGTATTGTGCAGTTCTGGGTGCCACACTTTCAGAAAGAGGGGATGCAGGAAAGATTCATGAGAATGGTTCCAGGGATGAGGAACTTGTTATGTGGATAGACCTGGAGAAGTTGGGACAGTTTTCCTTGGAGAGAAGGTTGAGAGAAGATTTGATAGAGGTGTTCAAAATCATGAGTGGGGTGGGGGAGGTTCTGTACAGGGCAGATAGGGAGAAACAGTTCCCATTGGGGTGGGGGAAGGACCGACAACAAGAGGGCACAGGTAACTGGCAAAAAGAAGCAATGGCGACATGGATGGGGGGGGGGGGGAAGCTTTTTCACGCAGCCAGTGTTTAGTATCTGCCTGAGAGAGTGTGGTGGAGGCAGTCGAGAGAGAGAGAATTGGGTTGCTATCTGAAAAGGAAGAACATGCAAGGTGGTGAGGGGGAGGGGAGAGAAGGCAGGGGAGTGGCACAGGGTAAATTGCTCTTTCCCAGAGCCAGAGCAGAGCCGAGGGGCCGAAGGGCCTCCTTCTGCGCTGTCAAGATTCTGTTGCGGGGCGGGCATGTGTCGAGATATATCTCTATATATGTTTATTATTATTTTTTTATGAATGAACCCGTCCCAGGGCTGCTGGAACGCGGGGCGCCGGATACATTGTTGCAGAACGTTGTTACATTGTGACGAGGGTTCCTTTACGGCGCTGACGTCAGGCGTCTGGGCATTTCCGTGTTTGTTTCAATAAATAATAGGAGAAATTGACGCGGGGTGTTTGCGACTTCTCTCCTCCTCCCCCCCCCCTTTTCCCTTCACCCTGCTGTAAAGCTGCAGATTCAGCGCCCTCACATCCCTTCCCTCTCTCCCTCCCTGGATACCTGGACCCCCCATCCCACCCTCCGGACCCCAAATGGAAGGTTAGTGTGTCTTCCAGCCTTTCAAATCACGCCCAGGCATTTCTACCCCCGCCATCAAATGACCAGTCTTCCTCCTCCTGGACTGTCTGCTGGCTCTTGTTACTTTCTGTCTGCAGATTCCCCCCGTCTCTTTCGTTTGTGTGTGTGTGTTTTTTTTTTAAAGAAAAAAAGAGAGCACTTTCTTTCCTGGTGTCTGTCATTTGCAGCAACCTGTCCCTCCTTGGGAGGTTTTGACTCTCTCGTTGTTCATTTGCTGCTAATTTTCCTCTGTCCTCCCCTCCTGGAGGCTCAGAGTAGGGCCCAAGTTTCTGTGCATCTGACTTCCCTTTTAAAGACTGCGTGCTCAGTCTCACGCTGCCTGTCTGTTTACAAGCGGGTCTGAAGCTCGATCAGGGTTTGTTTTTATATGTCTTATTTTTTTTTCTCGAAGGAGGGGGATTGTCTTGCGCGTTTTGATTTGGAAGGTGTGGGTGGGAGTGCGAGGGAACTGCACACAGCAGGATGTGAGGGGGAGGAGGCGGCCTGATTCACCAGCCTGTGGTTACCAGGGCACGGGGAAACATTTGTGAGCGCTGGGAGGGAAAGATGGAAACTGGGCCTTTGTGGATCAGTGGGTAAGCTCTCCTGCCTCGGAAGGCTGTGGGTTGGGGTCCCACTCCGGGGGGGGGGGGGGGGGGGCTTGAGCGCAGAGTCCGCGCCCTCGCTCCCGAGGGGGCGCGACACTGTCGGAGGTGCCCTCTTTCGGATGAGGCGTTAAACAGAGGCCCTGCCTGCCCCCTCGGGGGGGGGGGGGGGGGGGGGGTAGCAAGGAGGGAGCTTTACTCTAAGCCCATGGCCGCTATTGGAAGAAGAGCAGGGGATGGGGGGGGGGGGTGGGGGTTCTCCCCGGTGTCCTGGGGCCAATATTTATCCCTCAACCAACATCACTTTAAAAAAAAAATGATCTGGGTCATTATCACATTGCTGTTTGTGGGATCTTGCTGTGCGCAAAAATGGCTGTCGTGTTTCCTACATTTACAATAGTGACTACACTTCAAAATGTACTTCATTGTCTGTAAAGTGCTTTAGGATGTCCCGAAATTGTGGCTAGTGCTGTAGAAATGAAAGTCTTTAAGATTATAAGGTTATATGCAAGAGATTTAGGACAGAGGGTTGTGATGTGGAATGTAGTACTGGAGTTGGTGACTGAAATCGAAATCGGGGCAGTATTTAAGCAGAGGCTGGATAGGTGGTTTAAACGAAAGGGGTTTAAAGGGAATAGTGTGGGTATATGGGATTCGGAGACTGCTCATATATAAACACGAACATGGACTGGTGAGGCTGAATGGTCCCGTTTCTGTCTTGGAATTCTTACGGAATTGAGCAGTGTATCTAACTGCAGGTATCGGTTTATGTCAGTTGGTGTTCCTTTCCCCTCTTGAATCAAAGGTCGTGGGTTCGAGTCCCAGTCCGGTGACTTCAGCCCACAATCCAGGCCGACACTCCCGGTGCTGAGGGAGCGCCGCGCTGTCGGAGGGTCAGTGCTGAGGGAGCACCGCGCTGTCGGAGGGTCAGTGCTGAGGGAGCACCGCGCTGTCGGAGGGTCAGTGCTGAGGGAGCACCGCGCTGTCGGAGGGTCAGTGCTGAGGGAGCGCCGCGCTGTCGGAGGGTCAGTGCTGAGGGAGCGCCGCGCTGTCGGAGGGTCAGTGCTGAGGGAGCGCCGCGCTGTCGGAGGGTCAGTGCTGAGGGAGCGCCGCGCTGTCGGAGGGTCAGTGCTGAGGGAGCACCGTGCTGTCGGAGGGTCAGTGCTGAGGGAGCACCGCGCTGTCGGAGGGTCAGTGCTGAAGGAGCGCCGCGCTGTCGGAGGGTCAGTACTGAGGGAGCGCTGTGCTGGCAGTGTAGAGGGAGCTTTATTCTGTATCTAACCCCTTTTTTAAAAAAAACTCTGTATCTAACCCCGTGCTGTACCTGTCCTGGGAGTGTTTGATGGGATATTGTGGCGGGAACTTTACCCTGTATCTAACATAGGAACAGGAGGAGGCCATTCAGCCCCTCGAGCACATTCGACCATTTAGTGAGATCATGGCTGAAGTGTATGTGAAAGCTCTCCCACCTGCCTTAACTCCATGTCCTTTTATACCGAGGGCTAGCAAAAAATCTACCGGTCTCAGTTTGAAAATGATCAATTGAGCGAGCTCCACTGCTTTTTTGTGGGAGAGATGTCCACACTTCTCTCACCCTTCGTGTGAAGAGGTGTTTCTCTGCTTCTGTCCTGAATGCCCTGGCTCTAATTTTAAGGACTCCCTCCCCTCCCACGACCAGCAGGTAGATTCTCTCTATCTACCAATCAATTCCTAATTGGCTAATGGATAATATTTAAAATTTAACAAAGTGACATGGCAGAAATACTCACCAGTTACCTTCCCTCGACGTTTACCAGGGAGACTAATGTGGTGGACATACCATTAGAAGAAGATATCAAGAAAAGATAAAGACGTTTAAGATAAAGGAGGGAGATATTTGATAAACTGATCAATCTTAGTGAGGATAAAACTCCTTGTCCAGATGGATTGTATCTGTGCATATTAAAAGAGCAGAGGCACGATCACACACATATAAAAATTCATTAGGAAAAGGAATAGTGCTAGAGGACTGGCAGACAGCTAATATGATATTTAAAGTGGGAGATAGGACAAGTCTCGGGAGCTATAGCTTAATGTCAATAGGAAAGATAATGGAATCCTTACTCAAAAATGTAATAGAGAAACTTGCGGAAACCAAAAATATAATCGAGTAGTCAGCATGGATTCATAAAGCAAAGGTCAGTCTTGAGCAACCTTGTTGACTTCTTTGATGAAAGAAGAGAAAGGCTAAATAAGGGTATTGCAGTAGATGTGATATATTTGGATTTCCAAAAAGGGTAGATAAGGGTATTGCAGTTGACGTAATATATTTGGATTTCCAAAAAGGGTGGATGTAATATATTTCCAAAAAGTCTTCGATAAGTTGGCGCATAGTAGACTTGTGATTAAGGTCAGAACATGTGGAGTCAGTGGACAAGTAGCAGAATGTATAGCAAGCTGGCTACAAAACAGAAAACAGAGAGTAGGGTTTAAAGGTAGCTAAGCAGATTGACAAATGGCGAGAAGTGGTGTTCCACATGGATCAGTGCTGGAACCACTGATATTCACCCTTTATGTAAAACAATATTGGACTTGAGAATACAATTTCATAATTTGGAAATTACACCAAATTTGTGATGTGTTTAATACTGAGGAGGGCTGCGATTGAAATACAGGACAACATTCATAACTTGCAGAATGGGTGTGTAACTGGCAAATGAACTTCAATATTAGAATGATACTGGAACTGAGAGGGTATTCCAGTTGGGAATAGACTCAAGTAGTTCACTACCTCCCTGACTTGAACTAGTCTGCTCTTCCCAGTCTGAATGAAAAGTAAAGTCTCCCATTAAAACAACTTTGCTGCTGCTGCTACAAGATTTACTAAGCTCCAAATTAAAACATTCTGCTACTTCAGTGTTGTTTTCAGAAAGCCTGTAGATAATGCAGTTTTTAAGTCCTCTTGCTCCACAAAATGGACTATAGAATCTCCGCTGATTGCTTTCTCATAGCTATATCCTCTCTTACTAATGTTGTAATAGTATCTTTAATCAATCAGATTTACCCTCCCTCCTCTTCAAGTTTCCCTATGCGTCTGGGCATCTGTCTTTGGCAGTGTTTGAAGGGGGACAGTGTAGAGGGAGCAGACAAGGTGTAATATTAAAAGGTTTAAGAAGTGAACTGGAGGGTGGGAATTAGAGTGGGTGCTTTAAATGAAGAAAACCACTTGCACAGGTTCATGAGTTGAATAACCTGCTATGCTTGAGGGCCCTGTAATTAACCTCAGACACTTTTCAAGCAGGTACTGTTGCCCTCTAATTGATCTCGGATACTAATTACTCTCCATTTGACCTCAGATGTTTACAAACAACTATAATTGCCCTCTAATTGACCTTAGATGTTTACAACTGCAATTCAGACCCATATCCCTCATGGGAGGTACGCAGTCTAGTGGCATTAAAGGGACAGGCCAGGTTAAACGCAGTCTCTGACTTTAGTTCTTTGCCACCTTGTGGGTTTCCACGGACTGTGGGCTCTACCTGAGTGTACCATCGGGCAGTGCATCCCCTGCCCTCTGTGAAGTGCACGGTTCAGAGGGAGGCAGGTGCGGCCATGGACGAGAAAGAAGCATGCCATGCCGCTGGGCCAGTGCAAGGCCAAACGGCGGGCACTAGGACCCTGGTGGGGGTGGGCCACTGCTTGTGGACAGCAGTCCCAGGTCCACACAGTTCATTCAGAGGTTTCTCTGTGTCCAGTTGGGAGTCAGTTCAGGCCTAGATTTACAACAACAACAACTTTCATTAATATAGCGGCTTTAACGTCGTAAAATGTCCGAAGGCACGTCACAGAAGCGTAAATCAGACAAAATTTGACCCCAAGCCACATATTAGGGACGGGCGACCAAAAGCTCGGCCAAAGAGGTAGATTTTAAAGGAGTGTGTTCAAGCAGAGAGGGAGGGGCGGAGAGGTTTAGGGAGGGGATTCCAGAGCTTGGGGGCCCCCCAGGCAGCTGAAGACACGGCCGCCAATGGTGGAGCGATGGAAATCGGGGGATGGACAGGAGGGCGGAATTGGAAGAACGCAGAGACCTCGGAGGGTTGTAGGGGCTGGAGGAGGTTACGGAGGTGGGGGTGAGGCCATGGAGGGATTTGAACGCAAGGATGAGAATGTTAAAATCGAGGCCTCGAGCCTGCTATACCATTCCGTTGCAGCATGACTGGTCTGTGTCGTGACTCTGGCTCAACCGGCAACTCTAGTCCAAAATAATTAAGTCCTGAGACTTGAAGCCATCCTTCGAGTTTGGAACCAGCGATGGAAACACATTTCCCAGTAACCTCTTTTTTCCTTTTTCCTTCCCCCACCTCCCCCCGTAGGTTTCCTTCAGATAGGATCGACACAATGGCCCTCAGCTGTCAGTACAGGTTAGTCTGTGATCAATCTTTTACCACAATTCCGTTTGGCAGCACTTTCTAAGCTCCACTTGTTTCAGCGTTTTACTTTTCGGGGTGGGGGGGGGGGTTAGTTTTCCGAGCGGTTCCTCACAGATCTCGTGCTCTTCCCCCGGCAGCTCCTTATATCCGGATCCTGGAACAACCCAAACAACGAGGGATGCGTTTCCGGTACAAGTGTGAGGGGCGGTCGGCCGGGAGCATCCCTGGGGAGAAGAGCACTGACAGCACGAGGACCTACCCAGCTATTGAGGTAAGGCACAGAGCAAGCGAGGGGCTGTCTGACCGGCGCCGATTTCTCACCACCACCCCCCTGACCCTGCATTGAGCTGTCAGCCATGGCTCAGCGGGTAGCAGTCGCGCCTCTGGGTCAGAAGGTTTGTCGGTTCGAGCCCCAGAGCCCTGAGCACACAATCCAGGCCGACACTCCCAGTGCAGTACTGCGTGAGTGCTGCACTGTCAGAGGGGGCTATCTTTCTGACGACCCATTAAACCGAGGCACGCTCAGTTGGATGTCAAAGATCCTGCGGCCACAAATGGAAAGAAAAAGCGGAGAGCTTCCCCGCAGTGTCCTGAAGAATATTTACAGATTTTCTGCTCATTATCATGTCGCTGCTTGTGGGAGCTTGCTGTGCACAAATTGGCTGCAATGTTTCCTACGTTACCACAGTGACTAATGCAACAGGAAATACTTCATTGGCTGAAAAGCGCTTTGGGATATCCTGAGGTGGTGAAAGGCGCTATCGAAATGTAACTTCTTTCTATTGTTCGATGTTCCGGTTTCCCACCCCTCCCTCTCTGCAAGGGGCTCTCTCTCGCTGGGGTCTGGGTTCCACGGGTGCTGTTCCAGGGAGGCCAGACCTTCATGTGTGAGCAAGCTATTTGACTGTGGGGGGCCGTCGCAGGGCCCTACTCGCGCTGCGTGTGTGTGTGTGTGTGTGTGTGGGCCTCAGTCCCTCACTGGGCGGGTCATTTAACCACGCGGCCTTTATTGAGGGCTGGTTACGTTAATGTGCCACTGCATTGTATCAATCAATGCCCTGCCTTGCCGGTGACGGTCTCCTCCCGAGAATGGGTTCGCCAATGAGAGCCAGGTGAGCTGCTGTTAATTGCACGGTGTGTGTTTTTTTTTTCTTTCTTAACCGCTTGCGGTTCAGATCGTGAACTACGTCGGCCCGGCCAAGATCCGAATCTGCCTCGTCACCAAAAAGGAACCGTACAAGCCCCACCCCCATGACTTGGTCGGGAAAGATTGCAAGGATGGATACTACGAGGCTGAGCTGCCTGAGAGGAGCATCCACAGGTTTGTGCAGGGGGAAGGAGGTATGAGAGATGAGGGGGGGGGGAAGGTAGGGATTGAAGGGCCAGTGGGGTCGAGGGACTTGGGTGGGCTGCGAAGGGAGGGGGGGGGAATGGCAGGGTTCAGGGGTCACGGAGCGGGGCCCTGGGGCTGCCTGTTGACACCTAACCCTCTCCCTCCTCTCTTTGTGCTCCAGCTTCCAGAACCTGGGTATTCAGTGCGTGAAGAAGCGCGAGGTGGCGATCGCCATCCAGAGTCGGCTCAACAAGAACATCAACCCCTTCAACAGTGAGTACCTCGGACCAATGGCGTCGGCTGACTATTCGACTGCGGGCGGCGGTGCTGACGGGGCAACAAAACTGCAATCCTTTGAGTTTGTGCGACTTGGTGGCGCAGGGTAGTGGTGAGAGGTGGGGCTGGGGAGGCAGTGGGCCCACTGGCACTAATTACCAGAGGCCTGGGAATGAATAAATCTCGGCCCCCTCCCCCCCCAAACCCAACCCAATTGCTCAGGATCTGCTGCTCTCTTGATTAATCCGTGGCATCTTGTGTACGTTGCAGTCTCACCAGAGGAGTTGATGAACGAGACAGAGGAAGATTTGAACGTGGTCCGGCTCTGCTTCCAAGTCTTTCTTCCCAACGAGCTTGGGATTTGCAAAGCGCCCCTTCCGCCTGTCGTCTCCAACCCAATCTATGACAACCGTGAGTAGGAGAATCACCGTAGAAACGGGTACCAGACTGTCTCCATCTCAGTTTGAGGGGAAGCTTTACTCTGTATCTAACCCCGTGCTGTACCTGTCCTGGGAGTGTTTGATGGGGACAGTGTAGAGGGAGCTTTACTCTGTATCTAACCCCGTGCTGTACCTGTCCTGGGAGTGTTTGATGGGGGACAGTGTAGAGGGAGCTTTACTCTGTATCTAACCCCCGTCTTTTTTTTTTTGATGGGGACAGTGTAGAGGGAGCTTTACTCTGTATCTAACCCCGTGCTGTCCCTGTCCTGGGAGTGTTTGATGGGGACAGTGTAGAGGGAGCTTTACTCTGTATCTAACCCCTGTGCTGTACCTGTCCTGGGAGTGTTTGATGGGGACAGTGTAGAGGGAGCTTTACTCTGTATCTAACATCGCCTTGTGCGATAATGGCCAGCGTTTTGAAGGGATTACTTTCTCCGATTTCAGGGGCCCCGAACACCGCAGAGCTGAAGATCTGTCGTGTGAACAAGAACTCTGGGAGCTGTAAGGGCGGAGAGGAGATCTTTCTGCTGTGTGACAAAGTTCAGAAAGGTGATTGGAATATTGTGTGTGGGGAAGACGGGTTCTGGCTCGGCCTGCTGGCGGGAGTGGGTGATATGAGCAGTTTAAACCGGACATGGTCAAATCCATCCCGGACTTGGGAAGGGCATGAAAATTGTCCCTGTGCAATGGGCCGATGCCTCATGGGATGTGGGTGGGTGGGGAGTGAAGGGGGTGGGTTTGGGTGAGGTGGAAGGCCAGCTGTAACCCATGTTCTTCTCTCTCCCTCCGCCATCCCGCGTCCCCCCCCCTCCGCGATCAGAGGATATTGAGGTGCGATTCTTCACCAACGACTGGGAAGGGAAGGGGTCCTTCTCTCAGGCAGACGTCCACAGGCAGGTGGCCATTGTGTTCAAGACCCCGCCCTACAGGGACGTGACGCTGAGCCAGCCCGTCACAGTCCACATGCAGCTCCGCCGCCCGTCGGACAAGGAAGTCAGCGACGCCATGGAGTTCCAGTATCTGCCCGACGATAAAGGTAGCTGCTCCCGGCAGGCGGGGAACCGCGCCCTTCGCTGCCTCGCCACGTCCCCCCCCCCCCCCCCCGAGGCCCCTCGCAGTTCTGTGTTGAGCTGTGCGCCCTGGAAGGTTCCAACCTCGGTGGGAGCACGAGCTGCAGTTTGCCTCTGCCTTTGTGGGGAGGGAGGAATCAGCCAGAGGTTCTTGCTGCCGGTCACTGCTCCTTCTGGGAATGCGTGCGCCTCTAGGGGTTGGCTGAGCCTCTGGACTGGGCTTGGACGTTGGCCGCAGCCCCTCCTAACGATGCAACACTTCACTGTGACGCGCGCGGTGGGCGGTGGGGGGTGGGGGGGTCCACAAGTGGCGATCTTGCGATGACTTATTTTACCTGCCTAACATTTGGGAGTGTGCACACTCGATTCAAACATCCTATCTGCATGGATGCTAGCTGTCAAGTGTGTAAGGGCTTGTGCGCGCGCGAGGATGCTTCCATTGAGGGCCCAATCAGGTGGGAGGTGACGATCCCCACAGTTGAATAGTCTTGCTTGACGCACGCAAAGGGCTGTTCTTGACAGGATTCTGCTCTGCGGTGATCAGAAATCATTCCCGGAGTGTGTGCAGAATCCACTCTCCTCTGATTCAGTGCCTCAATGATTGCATCAACGTATGTTCATTATCTTGGGCCACGCAGTGTCTGTGCGGGGGTTGTTCCAAATATGATTTCTCTTTTTTCTTTTAAATAAAAAAAAAACAGATCCCTACGGCACCCAGGAGAAACGGCGTAAAACACACATCGAATTTATGAACATGCTTCAGAAATGCAACATGCAGGGTGAGGAGCTCATTGTTGTCTGTCTGCCACGGTCTGTCTATCTCATTTAAAAAAATATATATATATTGTATTTTAATGTGTAATGATTGGCTTGCCTTCCTGACCTGTGACCTCTCTTTCTCCCCCCCCCTCCCCCCCCCCAGGTGCACCCCCTGCCCAGCGACCCATCGCGATGCCCCATCGAGTCACAAACGACAACAGAGCGGCCAAATCCAAACTATACGAGAAACTCGGCCAGAGAGGTTGGCGGTTCATTTAACCGTTTGCTGTGGGTGGGTTGTGGGGAGTGGGGCAGTGAGATTGGGTGGCGCGGGGGGGGGGGTGGGGGGATGAGATACAGGGAGAAGGTGGGGGTTTGTGCGATATGGTCCGGTGGGATTAATTTACGAGGTGTTTAACGAGGGTCTCCTGCTCTCTTTTGTGTCTCCTCAGGTGGGAACGCTCCGGACCTCCTGGGAGGGACCGTGCCGGCCAACATCGGCTACCAACCGCTTGACCGCTTCTCCACCGGCACCTGCCACCCCCAGGCAGCTGCCACGGCCTCCACGGTGCCCACTCCCGCCCCCCAACAGCCTTACTACCTGACCCCGGCAGTGACAGACAACCGGGCCGGGCAGATGGCGAGCCCCTTCGCCTTTGCGAGCAAGGCCCCCGACGTCGCCAACGTCCCCAACGCCTTCTCCACTATCGACGTGACCGAGCTGTTCGGCACCTCCTTCCAGCTCAGCCAGGACATGGGGGGAGGAGGAGGAGGAGGCGGTGGTGGGGGCGGCTCGAATGCCCCCTGCATGGCCAAGCCCGAGCTGTACCTGACCGACGGGCCCAGCTCGATGGATCAGTTCCTGGTCGGAGGGGCCCTGATGGGGCAGGAGGGGGAGTGCGTCAGCCTGGGCTCCATCGACAACATGGATTTCCGGGAAATGCTGAGGCAGGAGATGGTGAACCCGCAGCAGCAGCACAACCTACAGAGAACCCTGATGCCCGATTTCAATTTGGATGGCTTGGCCAGCAGTATGCAGACCACCACCCTGATGAGCTACTCGCCCGACATCCTGAAGCTCATGGCCAGCAACCAGGAAGACGAGAAGGCCGATCCCGGGGAGGGGGCGCTCAATGGGGACCTGGAGCCTACAGCCGCTTTCCTGGCCGATAACACGGA
The DNA here is from genome assembly GCF_036365525.1 of Heterodontus francisci. Classification (NCBI taxonomy): domain Eukaryota; kingdom Metazoa; phylum Chordata; class Chondrichthyes; order Heterodontiformes; family Heterodontidae; genus Heterodontus; species Heterodontus francisci. The sequence continues at coordinate 21,102,608 of NC_090414.1, read as the reverse complement.
AGAGGAGCACTTTATGTCCCTCTTTTCCCAGAGCTTTGAGCTGATGAACTCCTCCGAGATAAACAAGATCTATGAGACACAGTAGGAAGCAGAATCCATGTCGTCCATCCCTGCTCTCCTGTGTTGTTTGTTAAACCAACGCCTCCACTTTTTAAAAAGTTCTCATCTTCGCCTTCAAATACCCCCCTCACCCACTCTTTCCCCCCCGCCTGCCCGCCACCCCTTCCTTCACCCACTTCCCACCTCCCCTCAGATCTCTGCGCTCCTCCAATTCCGGCCTCTTGTCCATCCCCCGATTCCCATCGCTCCACCCATTGGAGGCTGTGCCTTCAGCTGCCTAAGCTCTGGAATTCCCTCCCTAAACCTCTCCGCCTCTCTCTCTCCTCCTTGAAGACGCTGCTTAAAAACTGAGCCCTTTGACCAAGCTTTTGGTAAAAAGGCACTTGACAGGAGCAATTAGCAAACGGAAATTGGACATCGAGGTTTTAAAGGAGAGTCTTCAAGGGAGGAGAGAGAGAGAGAGGGGGGGAGGGAGGAGAGGGTTAGGGAGGGAATTCCAGAGCTTGGGGCCCCCAGGCAGCTGAAGGTATGGCCGCCAATGGTGGAGTGATGGGAATCGGGGGATGGACAAGAGGCCGGAATTGGAGACACACAGTAAGTTTTCCTTCCCCAATCCAAGTCGTAAATGTTGTAGAGCTACGATAGGATTTGTCAGTCACCTCATAGAATATGTTTTTGCTGACAGAGACAACCCTTAAAATGGTTGAAGTGCCCCTATGTATTTGCCTGAAGCACCACTTCAAACACAATTTATCTACCTGTGAGCAATGGATTACGATGTCTCCACTGCTCGATTGGAAAAAGAACTGCCAATCTCAGAAAACGTACAAAAATTGGGGGCGTGGCGGTACCCAGGAAGCCGAAAAGGACAAGTGAAATGGTTCAGACCTCGATCGAGGCAGCCCTTCCTCCCCGCTTACTTTGATAGAGGGCTTTCTCTGGCACTCGGCATGCTGGGTAGACCCCTGCCTCCATCTTGTTTCTTGCTCTCCAATCGCAGCAGGGTGGGAAATGACAAGTGGGAAAACCACTTGTGCGAATGGCCCCAGGACAAGCCAGCCCATGTGAAAGAGACAGACAGAGAGAGAGCAAGAAGATGCGTGACCCAAGCGTGCAGTTTGACATGTTAATCCAACGGCTGACATTCTGCATCGAGACCTCAAACAGTTACTTGGTTTGATTCTGCACCTGAGAGGGGACAATATTACAGGCCATGCTTTCCCATCCACCCAGTGTTGTAATGTCGCCATAGCAGAGACGCAGCAAGCCGCAGCCTTACTGAAGCTGCACGAGTCCCTTAACTCTGGACCACCGCTGTCAACCCCCTCCACAGCGAGGCGATCTCTTGCCAGCTTCCTGAAGGGTTCCCTCCTGCTCCTACTATTGACCTGCACACCCCCTCCCCCCACTCCAAAAAAAAAAAAAACCCTTCCCAGCTGAGATTAACTAAACTGGAGGCCCCTCCCAGCCCCCCCTCGCCAACCCGAATCAGAACAGGAGTGGGCTTAGCTGCAATGCCCACCCCAGTCAAATAGCAAGCAAGGCTACAGTTGGTGACCAGCCCTGTGGAACCCTTTTTTTTTTACTCCAGTGTGTGAACCAGAACCTTGGTTGGGAGTGAGAACAGATTTCCAACAGTCTACCAGGATTGTGAGGGCTGTAACCCAGCCATGCTGCACAGGTTATTGTAAATGGGGCTTAGAGACTAGAAAGCAGTCATAGACATGTTCCTCCTCCTCCTGTAGTTAGACTAAAGATGTTGCCAAAAGCTTACACTTTTAGGAAGTATTATCATGTGCACCAGAATAACTTTTTTTTTTTAAAAAGTAAAGTATGATTCTTTTAAAATAAAGCTGAAATTCCATTTCTGCTGCGCAGTGGTGTTTGTCTGACGGGCTTGTGAACAAACTGGCACGCGGTACATTTCTCCTCAGCCCCTCCTCTCTCCTCTGCTGCTGAGCCCCAGACAGTGAGCAGGAGAGGGCCCAGGCTCCAGCCACGGCCTGCTCTCGGGCAGGGTGCGTTCGGTGTAAAGGCAAAAATGTCAGCCAGGGGGGTTGCTGCTTGTGGACTATCCAATGTGTGGGGGGGGGGGAAAACTCAGGGTTGTGGGTGCGGAATTTGGGTGAGGAAGGGATCGGTTCACTGCCAAGCGGAGTGCCACCTAGCTTACCCATCCGCACCCGCCCTCCACCTACTAGCCTTGCCTGTGAGGGCAGGACACGCCAAACAGAAACCAGCGGGGCAACGCTGCCCCCCCCCCCCCCGTCCATGACCTGCTAGCATTCAGCAGTTAAGCGGGTGAGATGGCAATGCTTGTGAAGCCTGGGATGGTCCCCCCCCTCTCTTTTTTTCACCTCCACCCCAAATCAGGAGAGGGGAGGATGCGACAAAACGGAAACCACAAATCTAGGCCCCACTTGAGACTTATTGACAATGCCGACACTATTTCTTTTGCTCGTACTTTCTAGTTTCTTTTAAATCTGTACATTTTTTTAAAAAAAAAACAGCAGGCCGGACGCAGACAAACATCTCCCGCCGCTCGGTTATGTTAGTTCAATCATGGTCACCTTGCTGATGATGCGTGAGCGTCGGGGGATGCACTCCAGGTCGAAGTGGCTCTCGTAAATGGTGGGGCAGAGCTTCCAGCGGTTTCCCCGGTACAGGCCCAGGTAGGTGTAGGCATCGGGCTTGTAGGAGAGGGGGCACTTCACGCCCACCGCCCGGATGGCAGAGTCCAGGCTCACCACCTGGCTCTCGTCAGTGAAGTCATCGCCATACACACAGATCACGTGCTTGGTGCCCGCGCCGGGGCAGTAGGGGCTGACCTTGGCCACTGGCATCTTGCCGTCCAGCACCGCCCGGGCGATGCTGCCCCAGGCATGGTCCACCTTGAAGCCGGTGTCGAGGTGCATCAGCCACTTGCCGCTCAGCACCCGCCGGTTCAGCGCCAGCTCCTTGATCGTCTCGAAGGTGACCGGCCGCCCGCTGTCCTGCAGCCGCTCCCAGTCCTCCTGCAGCCCCTCGCGGTCGCCCCGCTCCGGCGCCGGCGATCTGCCCGGCCCGAAGACGGCGATCCAGCCCACCGGCCCGGCGTTGTGGCCCGGCTCGCCGTGGCGGAAGGTGCGGGACGGCCGGTTGCTATCCAGCCAGTCGTCGAACTCGGCCCGCGGGGTCTTGCGACCGTCGAAGGTGACCCAGGGGTCCATGTCGGCCGCCATGGCTTCTGCCGCGTAGTCGTGCTCCGCCGGGAGCTGCCCGGCTGCTGCGGGCCCCTCCTCGTCGGGGTCGCTCATTCCGGCTTCCGTTGTGGCGGTGGATTCCTGAACTGGTCAGAAAAAAAAATGGAGGCGGGTGAGATGTTGTGGGCATGAAGCAGTACCCTCCTTTCACTCCACTTCCCTGCCTGCTCCCCCATGAGGGGAAACAGCCTCTCACCATCCACCCTGTTAAGCCCAACTCAGAATCTTTCAATAAAATCACCTCTCGTTCTTCTAAACTCCATAAGACAACTCCTTCATCCCAGGAATCAGCCTAGTGAACCTTCTCTGAACTGCCTCCAATGCAAGTATGATCCCACCTTAAATAAGGAGACCAAAACTGCTCACCCTCACCTTGTACAACTGTAGCAAGAATTCTCTAACTTTTATACTCCATCCCCCTTTGCAATAAATCCCAACATTCCATTTGCCTTCCAAACTACTTGCTGTACCTGCATGCTAACTTTTTGTGTTCCCTCTGTACTGTAGCCTCTCTCCATTTAAATAATAATCTGCTTTTCTATTCTTCCTGCCAAATTTCTGTCCGCTCGCCCAACCGATCTATAATCCCTTTGCAGACTCTTTGTATCCTTCTCACAACTTGCTTTCCCACCTATGGCGCCTAATGAAGTCCTTTCGAAGGGTAGTCACTGTTACAATGTAGGAAATGCGCACAGCAAGATCCCACAAACAGCAACGTGACAATGACCCAGATTATCTGTTTTAATGATGTTGATTGAGGGATAAACATTGGCTCCGGGATACTTGCAGAACTCCCCACTGCTCCACTCCCAACAGCAGCTGTGGGATCTGAGAGGGCAAACGGAGCCTCAGTTTAATGTCTCATCCGAAAGAGCGCACCGCTGACAGTGCAGCACTCCCTCAGTACTGGCACTGGGGGCGTCAGCCTGCATTTTAAGGTCTATCTCTGGAGCAGGGGAGGGGTAAGAGTTGAGATTCCCAACAGAGACAGATTAGATGATGGGATGGCAGCCAATTTACATCTGGTGGGGGAAGAGTGGTCGACATTCAGTCGGGAAACGGGAGGCTGACTTACCGGAAAGTTCCTCAGCCTTTGGTGCTGCTTCTGTTCTCAGAGTTTGTGTTCCTAGTTTATTCCTACTGACAGGGAAATGTTGAAAGACTCCCAGAGTTAACACCCTGCCGATTAGAAAGATGATTGAGGTAAACACACAGGAGCCAGTACTCGAGAAACTGAACACCAAAGTTAATACAGGAAGTTCGGCGTCAGGAGAACATTACAAACTAAATTCAAGAAAAACTCGGTTTAAGCTGCAAGTAACACACCCCTCTGGGCAGGGGCCCGAGCAACAAACTGCAGAGAACAGGTTCATGGCAACACTGCACAGGGGCGAGGGGATCCCAGCACCACCGGTTGGTACAGAGAGGCCCCTAGCAACACTGGCTAGAGGAGAGGGGGAATCCGAGCAACACTGGTCAGAGGGGGTTGTTCCCCCTAGCAATATTGGCTGGAGGGGGAGTGGAATCCCGAGAAACACTGACCGGAGGAGAGAGATGACCCTGGCAATGCCAGCCGGAGGAGGGAGGGATCCCTAGCAACACTGGCCGGAGGAGGGAGGGGTCCCTGGCAACACTGGCAGATGAGGGAGGGGACCCTAGCAAAGCTAGCGGATGAGGGAGGGGACCGTAACAACACTGGCGGATGAGGGAGGGGACCCTAGCAACACTGGCTGAAAGACGGTGGGGTCCCTAGCAACACTGGCTGAAAGACGGAGGGGTCCCCAGCAACACTGGTGGACGAGGGAGGGGACCTTAACAACACTGGCCGGGGGAGGGAGGGGGACCTGGCAACACTGGCCGGGGGAGGGAGGGGGCTCTGGTAACACTGGCAGATGAGGGAGGGGACCCTAGCAACATTGGCCGGAGGAGGGAGGGGTCCCTAGCAACATTGGCCGGAGGAGGGAGGGGACCCTAGCAACACTGGCAGATGAGGGAGGGGACCCTAGCAACATTGGCCGGAGGAGGGAGGGGTCCCTAGCAACACTGGCGGACGAGGGAGGGGACCCTAGCAACATTGGCCGGAGGAGGGAGGGGCCCCTAGCAACACTGGTGGACGAGGGAGGGGACCCTAGCAACATTGGCCGGAGGAGGGAAGGGTCCCTAGCAACATTAGCCGGAGGAGGGAGGGGTCCCTAGCAACATTAGCCGGAGGAGGGAGGGGTCCCTAGCAACATTGGCCGGAAGAGGGAGGGGTCCCTAGCAACATTGGCCGGAGGAGGGAGGGGTCCCTAGCAACATTGGCCGGAGGAGGGAGGGGTCCCTAGCAACATTGGCCGGAGGAGGGAGGGGTCCCTAGCAACATTGGCCGGAAGAGGGAGGGGACCCTAGCAACACTGGCAGATGAGGGAGGGGACCCTAGCAACACTGGCAGATGAGGGAGGGGTCCCTAGCAACACTGGCCGGAGGAGGGAGGGGTCCCTAGCAACACTGGCCGGAGGAGGGAGGGGTCCCTAGCAACACTGGCCGGAGGAGGGAGGGGTCCCTAGCAACACTGGCCGGAGGAGGGAGGGGTCCCTAGCAACACTGGCCGGAGGAGGGAGGGGTCCCTAGCAACACTGGCCGGAGGAGGGAGGGGTCCCTAGCAACACTGGCCGGAGGAGGGAGGGGTCCCTAGCAACACTGGCCGGAGGAGGGAGGGGTCCCTAGCAACACTGGCCGGAGGAGGGAGGGGTCCCTAGCAACACTGGCCGGAGGAGGGAGCGGTCCCTAGCAACACTTGCCGGAGGAGGGAGGGGTCCCTAGCAACACTGGCCTGAGGAGACAGCGGACCCTAGCAACACTGGCATATGAGGGAGGGGACCCTAGCAACACTGACCGGAGGAGGGAGGGGTCCCTAGCAACACTGGCCGGAGGAGGGAGGGGTCCCTAGCAACATTGGCCGGAGGAGGGAGCTGACCCTAGCAACACTGGCAGATGAGGGAGGGGACCCTAGCAACACTGGCCGGACGAGGGAGGGGACCCTAGCAACATTGGCCGGAGGAGGGAGGGGACCCTAGCAACACTGGCCGGACGAGGGAGGGGACCCTAGCAACACTGGCCGGACGAGGGAGGGGACCCTAGCAACACTGGCCGGACGAGGGAGGGGACCCTAGCAACACTGGCCGGACGAGGGAGGGGGCCCTAGCAACACTGGCCGGAGGGGGGAGGGGACCCTAGTGTCACTTCCCCGTGCCCTGTCCAGGCCGCCTCTCTCCCCGGGTTGTGCCGCTCTTTACCCGGGCTCGGCCGCTCCCCGTGTCCCGATTCCGCGGCGCCGTTAGGCAGGCGCCGCAGCCGCCTCCTTTATCCGGGAATCTGTGCGCCGGCGGGAGAGAAGGACCCCCCTGGTCGCGCCGCTGCTGCCGTCACTGAGCTCGGGCCCGGCCCCAGCAGCAGCTCCACAGCCTGAGGATGCCTTCCAAGAAGAAGAAATACAACGCCCGCTTCCCGCCGGTCAGAGGCACTGAGGAGGCCGGGGGGTGGGGTGGGGTGGGGTGGGGGGGCCTGGGTACTGGGACTGGGGGGGGTGAGAGGCTGGGGACTGGGTCTGGGGGGGGGTTGTGAGACCTGGGACTGGGGGGTAGGGGGACCTGGGGACTGGGACTGGCGTACGAGAGGCCTGGGACTGGGGGGGGGGGGGGGGGGGGGCGAGAGGCCTGGGACTGGGGGGGCGAGGGGCTGGGGACTGGGTCTGGGGGGGGTTGTGAGACCTGGGACTGGGGGGTAGTGGGGGGGTGGGGGGTTGGAGGAGGTGAGGCCTGGGACTGTGGGGGGGGGGGTGTGGCGGTGTGGAGACCGGGACTGTGACAGTTGGACATGGGGGCTGGGGAATAGGGCTGGAGGGCCTGGTGCCTGTGTTGTTCAGAGGTGACAAGGAGGCTGGTCCTTGAGATAGAATAGAATTAATAGGGGAACATGGAGGCAGATGGGATGGATGGGGGGGGTGGGGTGGGGTGGGGTGGGTAGGCAGACGGTGGAGGTGGGAGGCGGAGGTTAGGTGGAGGGAGGTAAGGACCCTGGGGAGGCAGACGGAGGGACACGGGGCGGGGGGGGCGCGGAGGCGGAGTGAGGGACCTGGGTAGGCGGAGGGAGGGATGGGGGTGGCAGGTGGAGGGAGGGGGGGTCGAGGGAGAGGTGTGGAAGGAGCAGGGGATGCAGAGGGACAGTGTCAGTACTGGGGCAACGGTCACCCCCAAGGTAATGGATGTGAATAACAGAGTGGAATCTCATGGTGGGGTTCAGGGTGATTTGATTCTTTGACTGGTTGTCGGCATTGATTTGTATAATTTTATTGAATTGCAGGCCAGAATCAAGAAAATCATGCAGACCGATGAGGAAATTGGAAAGGTTGCTGCAGCTGTTCCTGTGATAATCTGTATCCTCCAAACTGTACAACGCTGAATCCTACCCGCCCCTCATGCTTAGCGAGTGAACTGGTTTTGGCGTGTGGTGGGTGTTTTCCAGGCTCTGACTGCTCTACTCCAGGATTAGGGGAGATAGCCTAAAAATTAGAGCCAGACATTTCAGGAGTGAAATGAGGAAACGCTTCCACACGCACAGGGTGGCTGAAGTTCGGAACGCTCTCCCGCAGCTGATGTTAATTGTTCATTTTAAATCTGCGAGAGATGTATTTTGGTTACCACATTAATAGATGCCTGTAGCCCCTTGAACCTAATCTGCCATTCAGTGCAAGCAGGACTAACCTGTGACCTAACTCCATACCCCTTAGAATCTTGTTAACCAAAGGTGTTATCATTTCAGATGTAACATTAACAATTGATCCAGCATCGATTGCCGTTTGTGGAAGAGAGTTCCAAACTTCTCCCACCCTTTGTGTGTGCAAGTGTTTCCTCATTTCACTCCTGAAAGGTCTGGCTCTAATTTTTAAACTCTGCCCCCCGAGTCCTCGACTCCCCCAAGCAGCGGAAATCGTTTCTCACTATCGACCCTCTCAATTTACATTAATATCTTGAAAACCTCAATCAAATCACCCCTTAACCTTCTAAATTCCAGGGAATACAGCCCTAGTTTGTGTAATTTCCCCTCTTAATTTAACCCTTGGAGTCCAGATATCATTCTGGTAAATCTACACAGCACTCCCTCCGAGGCCAATCTATCCATTTCTCTAGCATTTTTCTCGACCTCCAGATGTCCCAAAGCGTTTTACAGCCACTGAAGTACTTTTGAAGTGTAGAGTTGTAATGTATTAAATGTGTTAACTTGCACACAGCAAGATCCCACAAACAGCTACGTGATAATGACCCAGATCATCTGTTCCTGGTGATGTTGGTTAAGGGACACCGGGGAGAACTCCCCCCCCCACCACTGCTCTTCCGATAGCGGCCGTGGGATATTTTACATCCACCCGAGAGGGGCAGACTCGGTTTAATGGCTCATTCGACGGTGCAGCACTCCCTCGGTACTGGCAGCGGGAGGGTCGGCCTGGGTTATGGGCTCGAGCCTCTGCACTGGCACCTTCTGAACTGAGAGAGAGAGAGCTACCCACTGAGCCACAGCTGACGCCTAGAAGCAGGAACTACGTTTGGGCGGAGGAACGAAGGGCAGCAACGTTGGCACCGTTTCGGGCTCAGTGGGGGAGAGCCGTCACTGACCACGAGGGCCGGGAGGATTTTCCTTAACCTACTCTGGTTAGCTCGGGCGTTGGAGCTTTTCCTGAATTCACTGCTGACGAAGGCCTGTCACGTGACTCAATCGCGAAACGCCAAGACCATGACCACGTCACACCTGTAAGGAAACTGCACTCATTTATCTTTTCCTCCAGCAGCCTTTGCTCTGTGAACCCCTTGCGCCTTCCTTTGGTGCGATCGGTTCCAGGTGCCATGTCCCAAAACCCTTCCCCATGGAGCCCACGTCAACGATTTTCCCCACCAGACCCTTGCCGTCTCTCCAGCTCGTGCCCGGTAATGGCAGAAGAACAGGATCAATAACTAACCAATCCTCTGACCTTTCACTTCTGACCTCTGCTCAGATCCAGCCCACATAGGATCTCTGATAACCTCCTGTCCCGCAGCACAAAATACATTTGCCACAGTTCCAATTACTGACCCTCATTTGCCAATTGACTCTCAGGTTGGCACGCTGGGGCAGTAAAGCATTACGTTTGAGAATGCATTGATGGGGACAGTGTAGAGGGAGCTTTACTCTGTATCTAACCCCCGTGCTTTACCTGTCCTGGGAGTATTTGATGGGGGACAGTGTAGAGGGAGCTTTACTCTGTATCTAACCCCCGTGCTGTACCTGTCCTGGGAGTATTTGATGGGGGACAGTGTAGAGGGAGCTTTACTCTGTATCTACCCCCCCGTACTGTACCTGTCCTGGGGAGTATTTGATGGGGACAGTGTAGAGGGAGCTTTACTCTGTATCTAACCCCCGTTCTGTACCTGTCCTGGGAGTGTTTGATGGGGAGAGTGTAGAGGGAGCTTTACTCTGTATCTAACGCCCGTACTGTACCTGTCCTGGGAGTGTTTGATGGGGACAGTGTAGAGGGAGCTTTACTCTGTATCTAACCCCCGTGCTGTACCTGTCCTGGGAGTGTTTGATGGGGACAGTGTAGAGGGAGCTTTACTCTGTATCTAACCCCCGTTTTTTTTTTTTTTTTTTTTTTAGTGTAGAGGGAGCTTTACTCTGTATCTAACCCCCGTGCTGTACCTGTCCTGGGGAGTGTTTGATGGGGGACAGTGTAGAGGGAGCTTTACTCTGTATCTAACCCCCGTGCTGTACCTGTCCTGGGAGTTTTATGACAGTCTAGGGGGCGAATGCCAGCTGACCTTTGAACCTGTGGTTCTGACCTCCCTCTGCGTTGGCACAGTACAGCGGGTGTCACAGAGTAACAACCCAGAGCATACAATTAATCAACCTCCCTGTCGCAGAAGGGTTGCAGAGGCAGGGACGGTGATGTTATGAAGGCAGTCCTGGGGATTTTGGAGGGTACGGGGTGGTGGGGGGGGGGCGTTGTTTTGAAGGTCAGCTCGGGGTCAGAAGATAGCTGGGGGAAGAGTGCTGATGGTAAGGGAGAGCATAATGTTAACATTATGGGATGTTTGCTTCCAGGAAGCAGTGCATTGAGCTGGAGCAGCAGTTTGACTTCCTGAAGGACTTAGTAGCCTCTGTGCCAGACATACAGGGCGATAATGAGGACAACCACATGGAAGGGGACAAGACCCCACGCAGGTAGGTGCTGAGAGGTTAAAGGACAGCAATCCCCCTTCCCCTTCCTCGATGTACTGAGACAGACACTCGCACTCATTCACTCTCTCTCCCCATCGTCGGCCTGTTCTGTGTTAGTACAGGCCTGAACCTTTTTCCTGCTCTATGTTGCCCCCGCTGGAAGATGCGGGCTGTGATGCCCCCCACAGTCGACTGACCACAGTACCCGAGGCTGTCCGCCGAGCTGAACACCAGCGAGAGCCTGCTCCTGGAGGAGGAAGTGGGGGGGGGGGGGTGGTGCCCAGAGGGAGGGATTGGACTGGTTTAACGCTGGAATGTATTATTCACGCTTGAACTCGTCTTTGTGTCATTACCAGGGGGAGGAAGCCCGGGTCTGGGCGGAGAAACACAAATGGAGGGGCCGGGGCGAAAGGGAAGGACAAGAAGCAGTCGAGTACGGAATCGGAACAGGAGGTGAGTCAGTCTGTAGCAACCCCCCCCACCACCCCCCCACCCCGATCGCACTCCAAGTTTGGCCCAGCCTGGCATCGCAGACAATGATTGCGTTGACCCGTGTGTGAATAGTACGTGGCTGTGATGCCCATGTGGTCGAATTCCACTTAGCCACGATACCCCGCCCCATGACTGGATAGGGCATGACCGCAATTGTTAATTGTGTTTAATAATATGCAGATGGCGGGTGTTGAGTAGGGTTTTACTTGAGTTTTTATAAGGAGACAATTACTGAAACTGGGTGAACTGAGTGAGGAGCTGCATGTTTGTAAACTTGTTACTTTGTAAAATAAATGTAAGATTAAGTAAAGATTGGCTCCGGCATAATCCTTCAACTAGCTTTCTGGTGTAGTGCGATGCTTCTACTGTCAAATAGCTCATGCGCCACAATGGTTCGTGCACAGTGGACCAACGCGCTGGAGAATACCTGCTGAATTCCCAATTTTGTCACTTTGTGCCAACAGGACGAGTCCGAGGACAGTGACACGGACGAGGAAGAGGTGTCTCGGTCCAGCACGGACAGACCCGGAGACAAAATTCAGAGGTTGGTGGCTGCTCGTGACATGTCACCCGTCAGGGAGCCCGCCTTAGCAGATCCTGCTGCTGGTCGGAGAGTGGCAGAACCTGCTGTCTTGTGCCCCCAAGCTCTGTGTTGAGCAGTGGGGAGGCTAAACCGAAACACTCTTCCCGTGCGCTGTGCAACCTGTCTGAAGGTGTTGGTTTTTCCAAGGATAATTTTCCATGAATCTAAATTGGTGCTGAATTGGAACGTGGAGTTAACCAAATCAGGCGGAGCAGCGGGATTCCATCCTCGGCCACTGCACAGTTAACTGATCTCGCCTGGTGTAGTCCTGAGGCCCAACGCAGTTAAATTGAGGCCTCCCCGTCTGCCCTCTGTGAAAGGTCCCTCGGCCACTATTTAAGGAAGAGCAGGGGAGTTCTCCACGCCCAACCGCCCCCCGTGCCCTTGAACCGATATCTATCCCTCAATCAACAAAGGAATAGAAGGGTATGCTGATGGGGTGAGACGGAGAGGGGGAGTGGGGGAAGGTTTGCATGGAGCGTAAAGGCCTGCCACAGACCAGATGGGCCGAATGGCCTGTCCGCGTGCTGTAGACGTGATGGAACACTCTACCCCATTGGCTGTGAAGTGCTTTGGGAGGTGGCAAAAGGTATAACCACAGACTCTGTTTCACTTGTCTCCTGCAGCCCCGAGTCAGTCTTCAGCACTCCTCTGCCAGTGTTGCCAATGCCCATGTGTTCACCAGTGATGAGCAACCTGCCGATGCCAGCGCCCGCCCCAATGGTCTGCAGTCAAGATGGCGAGGAAGATGACGATTATGACTCTTAGCTTTGGGTTTCATTTATGTTTTGGATGAAGTGGGGAGATTGGAGCGGGGGTTTTATTCTGTTTGTGTACGTGTGTGTGTGTGTGTGTGTGTGTGTGTGTGTTTTTGTTTGTGAGCGCGTCTGTTTCTTCTTTCCAGATGTATTTTTTTTCATATTTGTTCCTCTGGGGTTTAGCTTCCTCTCGGGTTGTTTTATTTACTGCGTCTTGAGTTGCAGTTCTTAAACTATTTTATCCCCTCGCGGTGTTTACTCTGTGCACGGAATTCCCCCCCCCTTCCAAAAACACAGCCCTCTGATACCCCTCCCTTCCAAAAAATAAGTGGATGGAGAGAGAATGAGAGAGAGAGAGAGAAAGGATGGCAAAGATGAGTGAGGTGGGCCATGCACTTGTGCAGAAGTCACCAGTGGCTGACCCACTTGGCATTATTTTAAATTTTTACTTTTAGTAAAATGTGAAATAAAATTTGAGAAAAAACCCACAATTTTTTTCGGGAAAGAATTCCGCGCTCTCGTCTTGCCAGAATTTTCGGTTTCGAGTCGGCGGAGGGAGCCTCGCCTGTACTGGCCGGGAGAATCGTCGTGTGTGTTGAAATCTGTGTAGATAATAATCTAGGAAGATGCCAGTCTTCTCCGTTGTTGCTTTCCCCTCCCCCCTCTGCTGCTGTTAATGAGACTCGGTGGCATGTGGAGACGGGAGAATGTATTCGGTGGTGGTGGGGGGGGGGGGGGAGCGTGATTGACCATCTCACTCTGAATAAAGACATTTTTAGGGGAAGTTTTCCAATGACTCGTGCTTTACTGACCACTGGGAGAGCTGGTTTTATTACTGTCGTGTAGGGTAGGGTAGTCGGCGTTCAGCTGAGGGTGCTCCCTGCTCCCAGCATGCAAGAAACTGCGAAAGTTATCCCAAAGTTGGATAACTGCACATCCGGTGGGCATAAAGGATCCCACGGCCAACTATTAGAAGATTAAGCGAGTCCTCCTCGGTGTCACAGAACTGTACCGGACAGGAGGCCGCTATTTGGCCCATTGTGTCGGCTCTTTGAAAGATGATTCCAAAATCGTTTCCCAAACCCGCCCCGCTCTTTCCCCATAACCCTGCAGTTGTTTTTTACTTTTCAAGTATTTATCCAGTTGCCTTTTGAGAGGCGCCGAATGCTTCCACTCTCCGGTCAGGCAGCGCATTCCAGATCACAACAGCCCACTTCAAGGGATTCACTCAGTTATCCGACCTGCTGAGACACCAGCGAGGTCACAGGTGATTACAAGGGTTGGATTCGACTTGTTGCTGTTAATCACATTCAGGACTGAACCATGATCATGCTGACAGTTGGGGTTTATTTCTGATGTCGGTTGCCCCTCTTGGACTGAGCGTGTGCCCCACAGCATCTCTCATTCATGGTGAATCTCCTCCTCTCCCCCCCCCCCCCTCTGTCCAATTATCTTAAATCTGTGTCCCTCTGGTTACCAGCCTTCCTGCCACGGGGAACAGTTTCTCCTTATTTACTCTCTCGAAACCCTTCATGATTTTGAACGCCTCTATTAAATCTCCTCTTAACCTTCTCTGCTCAATCCCAGCTTCTCCCAGTCTCTCCCAAGTCCCTCAGCCCTGGAGCCAGAATGAAAATACATGGCAGAAGGCCTCGGCCCTGCAGCCTGCCTTCCCTGATTTACATCGAATTACCCAGCGTTTTACAGTATGGAAACAGGCCATTCGGTCCAACAAGTCGCTGCTAGTGTCTGCACTAGCTGGGGTGGCTTCTATGGTGTTGGCCGGTTTGCCCTCACAAAGATGGCGGATCAGCGGCAGCGGGGCGGATGTGACTCCAGTGCGGGCGGAAGTGGAATTCCGGCTGCGTATTGAAGATGGCGGCTGCGGTGAGAGTTGGGCCAAGTTGCTGGGCGCCGCCGTGTTGTTGCTCCTGCTCCCGGCCGGCGGCGAAAGCGACCCCAGCATGCCCGGCCAGGCCGTTATGCCCGGCGGCCTCTCGCCCCTGCCTGTCCAGGATCCGGCGGTGCTGAGTGCGGCCTCCGTGGCCGTCAAGGCCTTCAACCGCCAGTCCAACGATGTTTATTACAGCAAAGTGCGGAGGGTGCTGTCCGCCAGCCAGCAGGTGCGAGGAGGAGGGAGTGAGGGGAAAGAAAAGAGGGAGAGGAGGGGGGAGTGAGGGGAAAGAAAAGAGGGAGGAGGGGGGAGTGAGGGGAAAGAAAAGAGGGAGAGGAGGGGGGAGTGAGGGGAAAGAAAAGAGGGAGGAGGGGGGAGTGAGGGGAAAGAAAAGAGGGAGGAGGGGGGAGTGAGGGGAAAGAAAAGAGGGAGGAGGGGGGAGTGAGGGGAAAGAAAAGAGGGAGGAGGGGGAGTGAGGGGAAAGAAAAGAGGGAGGAGGGGGGAGTGAGGGGAAAGAAAAGAGGGAGGAGGGGGGAGTGAGGGGAAAGAAAAGAGGGAGAGGAGGGGGGAGTGAGGGGAAAGAAAAGAGGGAGGAGGGGGGAGTGAGGGGAAAGAAAAGAGGGAGGAGGGGGGAGTGAGGGGAAAGAAAAGAGGGAGGAGGGGGGAGTGAGGGGAAAGAAAAGAGGGAGGAGGGGGGAGTGAGGGGAAAGAAAAGAGGGAGGAGGGGGGAGTGAGGGGAAAGAAAAGAGGGAGGAGGGGGGAGTGAGGGGAAAGAAAAGAGGGAGGAGGGGGGAGTGAGGGGAAGGAAAAGAGGGAGAGGAGGGGGGAGTGAGGGGAAGGAAAAGAGGGAGGAGGGGGGAGTGAGGGGAAAGAAAAGAGGGGGGAGTGAGGGGAAAGAAAAGAGGGGGGAGTGAGGGGAAAGAAAAGAGGGAGAGGAGGGGGGAGTGAGGGGAAGGAAAAGAGGGAGGAGGGGGGAGTGAGGGGAAAGAAAAGAGGGGGGAGTGAGGGGAAAGAAAAGAGGGAGGAGGGGGGAGTGAGGGGAAGGAAAAGAGGGAGGAGGGGGGAGTGAGGGGAAGGAAAAAAGGGAGAGATGGGGAGGGGTGAGTGAGGGGAAAGAAAAAAGGGAGGGGGGAGTGGGGAAAGAAAAAAGGGAGGGGGGAGTGGGGAAGGAAAAAAGGGAGAGATGGGGAGGGGGGAGTGAGGGGAAAGAAAAAAGGGAGGGGGGAGTGGGGAAGGAAAAAAAGGAGAGATGGGGAGGGGGGAGTGAGGGGAAAGAAAAAAGGGAGGGGGGAGTGGGGAAGGAACGAAGGGAGAGATGGGGAGGGGGGAGTGAGGGGAAAGAAAAAAGGGAGGGGGGAGTGGGGAAGGAACGAAGGGAGAGATGGGGAGGGGGGAGTGAGGGGAAAGAAAAAAGGGAGGGGGGAGTGGGGAAGGAACGAAGGGAGAGATGGGGAGGGGGGAGTGAGGGGAAAGAAAAAAGGGAGTGGGGAAGGAAAAAAGGGAGGGGGGAGTGGGGAAGGAAAAAAGGGAGGGATGGGGAGGGGGGAGTGAGGGGAAAGAAAAAAGGGATGGGGGAGTGGGGAAGGAACGAAGGGAGAGATGGGGAGGGGGGAGTGAGGGGAAAGAAAAAAGGGAGGGGGGGAGTGGGGAAGGAACAAAGGGAGAGATGGGGAGGGGGGAGTGAGGGGAAAGAAAAAAGGGAGGGGGAAGTGGGGAAGGAAAAAAGGGAGAGATGGGGAGGGGGGAGTGAGGGGAAAGAAAAAAGGGAGGGGGGAGTGGGGAAGGAACGAAGGGAGAGATGGGGAGGGGGGAGTGAGGGGAAAGAAAAAAGGGAGGGGCGGAGTGGGGAAGGAACGAAGGGAGAGATGGGGAGGGGAGAGTGAGGGGAAAGAAAAAAGGGAGGGGGATTGAGGGGAAAGAAAAAAGGGAGAGGGAGTGAGGGGAAAGAAAAGAGGGAGAGATGGGGAGGGGGGGAGTGAGGGGAAAGAAAAGAGGGAGGGGCGGAGTGGGGAAGGAACAAAGGGAGAGATGGGGAGGGGGGAGTGAGGGGAAAGAAAAAAGGGAGGGGGAGTGAGGGGAAAGAAAAAAGGGAGAGGGGAGTGAGGGGAAAGAAAAAAGGGAGAGGGGAGTGAGGGGAAAGAAAAGAGGGAGGGGGAGTTAGGGGAAAGAAAAGGGAGAGATGGGGAGGGGGGGAGTGAGGGGAAAGAAAAGAGGGAGAGATGGGGGGGGAGTGAGGGGAAAGAAAAGAGGGAGAGATGGGGATGGGGGGTGAGGGGAAAGAAAAGAGGGAGAGATGGGGAGGGGGGAGTGAGGGGAAAGAAAAAGGAGGGGGGGAGTGGGGAAGGAAAAAAGGGAGAGATGGGGAGGGGGGAGTGAGGGGAAAGAAAAAAGGGAGGGGGGAGTGGGGAAGGAAAAAAGGGAGAGATGGGGAGGGGGGAGTGAGGGGAAGGAAAAAAGGGAGAGATGGGGAGGGGGGAGTGAGGGGAAAGAAAAAATGGAGGGGGGAGTGGGGAAGGAAAAGGGGAGAGATGGGGAGGGGGGAGTGAGGGGAAAGAAAAAACTGAGGGGGGGAGTGGGGAAGGAACGAAGGGAGAGATGGGGAAGGGGGAGTGAGGGGAAAGAAAAAAGGGAGGGGGGGAGTGGGGAAGGAACGAAGGGAGAGATGGGGAGGGGGAGTGAGGGGAAAGAAAAAAGGGAGGGGCGGAGTGGGGAAGGAACAAAGGGAGAGATTGGGAGGGGGGAGTGAGGGGAAAGAAAAAGGGAGGGGGGAGTGAGGGGAAAGAAAAAAGGGAGAGGGGAGTGGGGAAAGAAAAGAGGGAGGGGGAGTTAGGGGAAAGAAAAGGGAGAGATGGGGAGGGGGGGAGTGAGGGGAAAGAAAAGAGGGAGAGATGGGGAGGGGGGGAGTGAGGGGAAAGAAAAGAGGGAGGGGGAGTTAGGGGAAAGAAAAGGGAGAGATGGGGAGGGGGGGAGTGAGGGGAAAGAAAAGAGGGAGAGATGGGGAGGGGGGGGAGTGAGGGGAAAGAAAGAGGGAGAGATGGGGAGGGGGGGGAGTGAGGGGAAAGAAAAGAGGGAGAGATGGGGATGGGTGAGTGAGGGGAAAGAAAAGAAGGAGAGATGGGGAGGGGGAGTGAGGGGAAAGAAAAGAGGGAGAGATGGGGAGGGGGGAGTGGGCGGGGAAAGAAAAGAGGGAGGGGGGGAGTGAGGGGAAAGAAAAGAGGGAGAGATGGTGGGGGGAAAAAGAGGGAGAGATGGGGAGGGGATGGGGAGTGGGGAAAGAAAAGAGGGAGAGATGGGGAGGGGCAGGGAAGGGAGCGGGGGAATTAGAGGATGGGGGAGAGGGGCAGCGAGGGGAAAGACAAGAGGGAGAGAGGGGGGAGGGGACAAGGAGGGGAGTGAGGGAAAAGAAAAGCGGAAGGGGGGAGGGAGGGGGAGGAAGGATGTTTTGGAGGGGTACAGGGAGGTGGGATGAGGGAAGGGAGGAGGAGTGGGGGTGAAGGGAAGTGAGCTGGGGGCTGTTAGAAGAGGTGAGAGAGAAAACGGGGGGAGCAGTTTGTAGAGAAGGTTTGGAGGGTGTTGAAGGAGGGAGGTGGAGAGCTTTTGGAAGAGGGATAAGGAGGGGAGGTGGGGTTGGGAAGGGAAGAGGAAATGGGAAGTGTTAGGGGTGGAGGGGAAAAGAGAGGATGGAACAAAGGAATGGAGGGAGGGTTTCGAGGTCTTGGGAATGACTGGGTAGATGTTGGGGAGAGGGAGATAACGAGGTCCGGGTGAGGGATGCAGCATCAGGAAGCAATGAATTCTGATAGGTTGAGGGCTGTTTATGTTAATATTCCATTGGGATGGATTGGTGAACGGTGGATACAGAAAGATGCAGTTTTAATCGTTCTGTTTAAGTGCCTTGTCAGGAGCAAATATTTTCATATTCTGTATGTCCAGTGTAACAGCATAGTTTATGTTTATAGTCTTCTACGCTGTCGAATAGCCCAGTGTCAGGTGAAGGTGGGGTAACGTTAATTTGTAACATGACAAATTTGGGAGGGAGACTTCAGTTGCTCACTCCACAGTGCCACCAGGTGGCCAGAGCCCATAACTACACTGTGACAGTTTACATAGCAAAATTGCATGGGAAATGTTGACATACAGTGGGACATTTAAATCCAGCATCGTACACCACGCCCCCCCCCCTCCCCCTCCAAAAAAGAAATATTTGAAGGGCAGTTCTGTACATGAAGTTTTCATCAGAAGTGGCTGGATAGTGATTAGAAGCAGGATTTGTCCCTCCCCTCCCCTCATGTAGGGACCCTGAGGCCAATTGTAGCCACATGAAGGGGGTGGGGAATTGGGCCACAACCATGCACAAGGATTTCACTGCATGCCTCCTTAAGTTAGTTTCGGGATTGGGGAGGGCATTGGTAGTTACTGCTTCGCCTTGTCTCTGCCACTGAAAGTTGGTGGGTGCCCTCTTTCTCTCAGGTGGTGGCGGGCTTAATGTACCATCTGAAGTTGGAGCTGGCAACGACCACCTGCAGGAAGACCAGGGGACAGAATGTCAAGCTCAACCAGTGTGCCTTCCACCAGCACCCGCAGTATTCCAAGGTAAGAGAAACAGGGGAGGGCGGCGGTGGGTATCAGCTGTTGGGTGACATGGTATTGGGTACTCGGTCGTGTTTGGGTTGAGCGTCTGCAGCCTGATACTAATGTTGATGTATGTTCCGTTAGCATGTCATCTGCAGCTTCAAGATCTGGGACCAGCCATGGGTTGGCCCAATGACCGTGGAGAAACAGAAATGCCGGCGCATCCAGCAAGAGTAACTCCACCAAGCCAGCGTCCGTCACGCCCCCTGCCCAGGCAAGTGCCAGCAGCTGGGTCCCACGCTTCTCTAGTGCAATAATAATCACCATTTCATATCCGAGGGGGTGAAGAGCTTGGTGTGGCACTCCTGTCCCGACGTCGCTGTGTGCTTGCAGTCACCTTAACCCAAACTGGACCGCTCACACGTTGAGAAGATGGACAGTCCCAAGGCCTAGCCAGCTGCTTCACCAAAGCACACGATCTGCTGCACCTAACACACACACAATAACCAGTAGGAATTTTTAACCACTTGCAGCTACTTCAGTGCTGTCTGTCAGAGAATCAATCAGCCTTGGTTAAACCCTGCTCCCTCTGCTGTGGAATGGGTAGTCCACTGGTACTTGCTCAGTCAAGCACTAAGTATTACTGTTTTATATAGCCTTGTATTCATTTATCTAATAAATGTATTTCCTGTATTATCAACTGTTTTGTGTTTTGTGCATTGTCTCTGTAAAAGTCAGTTGGAAGAATGGAGGCTTTCCTCTGTGTCTAACCCCTTTTTTTATTTAAAGGTGGCCTTTATACCCCAGGCCCCTTTTATATGTTTCATGTCGAGGGGGCCTTTATTCCTCAGGCCCCCTTTATATACATATTTTTTAAAATAATTTTTTAGTTCAGAGATACAGCACTGAAACAGGCCCTTCGGCCCACCGAGTCTGTGCCGACCATCAACCACCCATTTATACTAATCCTACACTAATCCCATATTCTTACCACATCCCCACTGGTCCCTATATTTCCCTACCACCTACCTAAACTAGGGGCAATTTATAATGGCCAATTTACCTACCAACCTGCAAGTCTTTTGGCTTGTGGGAGGAAACCGGAGCACCCGGAGGGAAACCCACGCAGACACGGAGAACTTGCAAACTCCACACAGGCAGTACCCGGAATTAAACCCGGGTCCCTGGAGCTGTGAGGCGGCGGTGCTAACCACTGTGCCGCCCTTTAACTTTATTAAAACCAGATAAATAAACCAAAAACTCAAATTAAAATGCCATTCTCGGCGTCGACAATGCACTCCAGTCCCTGTGGTGCCCACCGGTCACGGAAGGCCTCAAGCGTACCAGCGGACACCGCATGCTCCTTCTCCAGGGACACCCGGGGCAAACGTAACTGCGCAATCAGGGAGGACGGACCCCCCCCCCCGACAGCCCGCAACCTGGACCTGTGAATTGCCACCTTGGCCAGGCCCGGCAGCAGACCGACGAGGAGATCCTCCTCCCGGCCCACGCCCCATCGCACCGGGTGCCCAAAGATCAGGAGCGTGGGACTGAAGTGCAGCCAGAACTTGAGGAGCAGCCCCTTCAAATACTCAAATAGGGGCTGCAACCTCGCACACTCCATATTTACATGGAACACGGACTCATCCAGGCCGCAGAAAGTACAGGTGGCCTGGGAGTCCGTGAACCTACTTAAAAGTCTATTGCACGGGGCTGCCCTGTGCAACACCCTCCATCCCAGGTCCCCGATGTAAAGGGGGAAGACTCCCGCGTAGAGAGACCTCCATCGGGGTTTCCCCTCGCCGCCAGATGGCAACGCGGACCACCAGGGCGTGTCCGGTCGGCTGACGAGGGCGAGGAAGTGGAGAGTGTGCAGGAGCAGCCAGCCCGTACAGGAAACCCCTCCGTGCCGATTGGAATGGCACGGAGGGCGTTTCTGAGAGGCGGCTCGGGTTGTGCGGGACCGGCTCCGAGGAGGGTTTCGGGACCTGGGTCCGATCAGCAGTTCCGGCCGAGCAGGGAGCAGCTTGGCCAGGAGCAGTCTGCTGTCCCGCGCCCCCTCGCCACCCGCAGTGAGGGGCGTCCCGGGGGCTTCGGCTATTCCTCCGCCTGCCGGTCCGTCCCCGGAGTTGGCCGCCCGGACAGCCGAGGCGCTCTCCTCCGCCAGCGGGGGAGCGCCCTGACTGGAGGCGACCATGTTCCAGACTCAAAGTAGATCCTGGTAAAAGACAGGCAACTCCCTCAGAGTGGCGCGGCTAACGGTCTCCGCCGGGAGCTGCGTGTCGTCTTGAAGGCAATGACACTGCGGAAAAAATACGTCGCCAGCGCACACCATTTGGGAGGACGCTCGACATACAGATATCTCTGCAGGGTCCGAAGGCGGAGAGTCGCAGCCTGGGTGCGACTGGCCGCCCTCCTCAATCGGGAGACTCAGGACCGCAGCAGGGATCCAGTGTTTCCTCTTGCCCCAGAAGAAATCGACGAGTTTCTTCTGGATCTTGGTGGCTAATGCAGGGGGCGGGGCTAAAATGACCAACCAGTACCACGGCATCAAGGCCACCAGTTGGTTTATGACCAGCACTCGGCCCCTGTAGGAAAGCACTCGGAGTAGTCCTGTCCAGCGCCCCAGCCGAGCGGTGACTTTCACTCCAGCTCCTGCCAGTTTACCAGCCAGGCTTCCTCAGCGGGGCTAAGGTGAACTCCCAAATAGAGGAGGTGCGTGGTGCTCCACGCAAAAGGTGTCATCTCCTCCGGCAGGGAGTCCACCCGCCACTGACCCACCAGGAGACCGGAACATTTCTCCCAATTGATCTTCGCGGAGGATGTGGCAGAAAAGTTCTGCTGGCAGTCGCGCATCCTCCGCAAGTCAACGGGATCTGTGACCGCGAGGAGCACGTCATCGGCCCAAACCGAGAGGACGACCCGCATGGCTGGCTCGCGCAGAGCCAATCCTGTCAACCTCCTGCGAAGCAGGCACAGGAAGGGCTCCACGCAGATGATGTACAGTTGGCCGGACATGGGGCATCCCTGACACACTCCTCTCCCAAATTGAAGGGGTGCCGTCAAGGACCCGTTAACTTTGACTAGACACTCTGCGGCGGCGTATAAAAGTCGGACCCGGGCCACGAAATGCGGCCCGAGTCTGAAAGCGGCAGGTCCTCCCACAAAACTCTGTGCGTATCCTCGCTGGACGGATCTGGAGAGAACAAAGCACTGTAATAAGTACGGACCAGGGGGCCCATTCCCTCCAGATCCGTGATGGAGGATCCGTCCTCGGCCAGCAGCTCGATGAGCTCCTTACGGACCCCTCTCCATTTTTCCAGCGAGAAGGGTGAGGCGCGGTCCAAATCTTCCAGGATCTGGATCCGTGACCTCACGTACGCGCCTAGGGACCCTATGAGTTGCAGGTCCCTCAGCGCGCCCTTCTCTTTGTACGCCTGCCACAATGTGAGTCTTGCCCACATCCCACCACAGCCTCAAGGAGGGGAAGCCCCCCCCCTGCTTCCTTCTCCAGTCGGCCCAGAATCGACAGAACGAGTCCCGGAATCGCTCATCCTCCAGCAGCCGGTTGTTAAAGTGCCAGTACGCGGACCCCGTCCGCGTGCGGAGCGGATTAAACTCTGCCCACACCAGGTGGTGGTCCGAGCACGGCACCAGCCACATGGAGGCCGCCGAGTTGCGGGAGACGTACGCCTGTAAAATGTCAAGGTGGTCAATTCGGGACCCTCCTCCTCCAGACCTCCACGTGAAGGCGCTGGAGTCGGGTTGGAGATTCCGCCAGACGTCCAACAAGTTGAGGGAGCTGATCAGTTCCCTCAACTTCTCCACCGACGCTTGGCCGCACTGGGGACCGGAGCGATCCCCCACCTCGAGGGTGCAGTTAAAATCCCCCCCGAGGATGATGCACTCGCCGCTATCGATGGAGCTCAAGAGAGCGGACACTTCTTCAAAGAAGCGCGCTCGCAACGCGCCGGGCCTGGGCGTGTACACGTTCACAAAGTGGAGCGGCACGCTACCCAGGCGAACGACGAGGTGGAGCAAGTGGCCCGGCACTAGCTCCTTGACCCCCAAGATCTCCGGCTGAAAAGTCGGGGCCACCCCACTAGAAATAGGGGTGAGGTGACTCATGTAGACCCCACTCTGCCATTCCTGGAGCCAGGTGGCTTCGTCTCCCGGAACGGTATGGGTTTCCTGCAGAAAGCTCACCGCGTATCTCCCTTCCCTGAGGACTGTGAGATTGTGAAATCTGCGGTGAGACCCCCTGCTGCCGTTGATGTTGAGGCTGGCTATGGTTATCTTCATGTCAAAGGTACTTAAAACCCGTCACCAACAGCTCACTGTGAGGAGGGAGCGGAAGTGCACCTGGCCTTTCACTCCTCCAGCAACCCATTGAGGAACACATTAAACCGGCGCCTCTCAACCAGTTTTACGCCCGCACCCTTGCCCACTTTCTTGAGGGCGGCACGGACGGACTGGATGATCAGCGCCAGATTCGACCAACGGCCGAGGGGTAGCTGAACTTTATTGCGGCAACCCCTGCAAGCTGCGAGGAAATCCCGGAGTTCCGCCGTGGGGATGTGAGGAGACTCGGTGGGAGGCATGAGGGACTCCACCACCTCACTGGCAATGGAATCAAGGTCGTCCTCCGTGCCCCACACCGAATCCCCATCCTCCTCCGGGTCGTCACCGCCAGCGGCTGGCACACCCACCACACACTGTGGGCTGGACGTCCTGGCCGTACCAGCTGGTCCCGCCTCCGTCACGATCCCACCCCCAGGATCGATGGCAGAGGAGTCCTCTCTGGGTTCTACTGTGAACCCGGAGCCTGTGGGCGTCAGCGGTTCAGGACCCCCCCCTCCACCTTCGTCCCCAGGCCAATGAGCGGTCCAGGGAAGACGGAACTTCCCAACTCCGGAAATGCAGCTGGAGCCGGGACCAGAGGTGAAGAGAGGAGGCCATCTCCTGCTCAGCCAGCACCCACAGACCCAGCAGATGGGACAAAATTTTCAATTACAACTGGGTGGGGTATCTCCTGGTTGGTGGTGGACTCCGGACGGGAGGGCCGACCCTTTGGGGCCCTGCCCTCCCCTCCACTCAGGGCACTTGACCAAGTGGCAGAATGGGATGCGTCCCCAGGCTCCCCCACCACAAGCAGGCCTCCACTTACTCCTCCAGGAGGGGCCTCCCCCTCCCCTCCCCTCCATCCTGAGGGGTAGGGAGCTCCTGCTCAGACTTTGCAGCCTTGATGATGGGTGGTGGCAGGGGGAACCTGGGGACCCGAAACAGGAGGCAGCTCCCCTCCAACAGATGGGCCCTGCACCTCATGGCCCTGTGTTACCTCTGTGGAGGGGTGCCTTCTCTTTTTCCCAGTTGGGCGCAGAGGCTCAGAGACCTCCATGTCATCAGAGGCCTCCACCTCAGCACCCTCCTTTTTTTTAGTCACCCAAGGCCTGAGCCCAGCCCTGGGGCAAGTGGGCTCCCCAAGATCGGGCCTTGGGCTGAGCTCAGGCTCGGGTTGTGTCAATGTGTCCAGGCGATGCGCCTCTTGATGTTTATTTTTCCTCCGTGCCTTCCTTCCACCCGGATGGGCACTCCCCTCCCTGCCGGAGGCCTTGAAAATCACAGCCTCCGGAACCAACTGAGCGGTGTCTGTAGGAGATTTTGGGGGAGTGGGAGGAGGTGCAGTGGCGCCACACTGGGACGCCGAGATGGAGTTGGCGGTCGGGAGGTTGCAGACGTGGCAGCGCACCCCGTCCGAGGTCCAGAAGACACAATAGGCCTTCCCCTGGAACTCCACACTGAAGTGGCTCTCTGCCAGCTGCACAAATAGCTGGCGGCGGAAGGAGTAGACATGTTGGAGGCTGTGCTCCCGAAGACCGAGCGGGATTGGGGTGATCTCCGACCTCACCTCCCCCAGATGGTGTAGGTGGGGGAGGAGGAGCTCACTGGGAATGAAGGGCGGGACGTTTGATAGCATGATCCGCTGCGCAGTGGCCCCCAGAGGGTCCACCAGCAGGAAGGTCCCCCCCACAGTGATCCCTTTACTCAGGGCCAGGGACACCACCCGCTCGGTCTTCAGGAAGAACACAGCCTTCCCGTACATCTTTGAAGCTGCAACAATGGCCGAAGGGCTGACAACCTTGGCCATTGCCTTTATGCAGGCCTCAATGGACATGTTGGGGTGGGGATAGCTCTTCACCCCATGGCTGGATGTTATCAATTTAAAGGGTGACGGGGCCACGTGGGCAGCCACAGAGGCTGCAGCTGCATAGGTTGTAGAGGGCCCCGCCACCGGTGATGAAGGGCTTGCCATGGGTCTAACAGCTAAACCCACCCCAAATTGTGGGCTTGCAAACCGAATAACAAAAAGATTCATAGAAGATATTAAATATCTATAAAAAACAAACAACATGTTAGGGGAGAGGCTGAGGGTATGGAGGAGAGGGAAAGACAGGCTGTAAGGGATGACTTGCTTTCCGGAGGTGGTGCACACAGCACACTTAAAACAGTCAATGCCAGCACACTTGGTCTTCCGGTCTTCTGGTTGAGGGAGGTATCTTCACCTGAGTCAGCTGAAGCTGCCCAGGCACTATCTATCCCCTTCCGTCTCTTTAGCCGGATAGCTTCAGCTGACCCAGGTTGGGCAATTGGTGTGGGGAGGGAGCTTCCCTGTGTGCTTGTTGCAGCAGCACAGATTCCTGCTGAATTGGCAGCCCCACCCCTTGTTGTTCCGGCCACTTGTTCTTCCCCCAACAGTCCAAAGTAAAGTAAATTACTGGTGTTCAGCCCCCACCTCCAGACAAAGCCTTGGTTCCAACAAAAAGACTCTTCTCTTTAATGGTGATTGTTAAAGCTTTCCGCTGCTCAGTGTAGCTGCTCTCTCCACCTCAGCAACCTCCAACTGCCACCAGCACTCTCAGCTGAGGCTTGTTGCTGCAACCAGCAGTCAACACACCAATTAGACAGCAGCCAACCCCAATGCTGTACCTGTCCTGGGAGTGTTTGATGGGGGAGAGTGTAGAGGGAGCTTTACTCTGTATCTAACCCCGTGCTGTACCTGTCCTGGGAGTGTTTGATGGGGGAGAGTGTAGAGGGAGCTTTACTCTGTATCTAACCCCGTGCTGTACCTGTCCTGGGAGTGTTTGATGGGGGAGAGTGTAGAGGGAGCTTTACTCTGTATCTAATATTCTGCAATGTGATGAGCACAAAAAAAATCACATTTTGTGATAACATAGAATGTACATCATCTGCTCCATCCATGTGTTCATGCTGCACTCGAGCCTCCTCCCACCCCCTCTCCATCTCTCCCCATCACCATCTCCTTCTATTCCTTTCTCCCTCGTGTTTATCCAGCTTCCCCCTTAAATGCATCGATACTATTCACCTCAACCACTCCCTGTGGTAGTGAGTTCCACATTCTTCCCTCAGTGATTTTAACATTCCCAAGCTTGTTGTCAAGTTTCTTCATGGTCTTGTTCCCCGTCTCTGTAACCTCCTCCAGCCCCTACAACCCTCCCTATCTCTGTAACCTCCTCCAGCCCCTACAACCATCCCTCTCTGTAACCTCCTCCAGCCCCTACAACCCTCCCCTATCTCTGTAACCTCCTCCAGCCCCTACAACCCTCCCTGTCTCTGTAACCTCCTCCAGCCCCTACAACCCTCCCTATCTCTGTAACCTCCTCCAGCCCCTACAACCCTCCCTATCTCTGTAACCTCCTCCAGCCCCTACAACCCTCCCTATCTCTGTAACCTCCTCCAGCCCCTACAACCATCCCTATCTCTGTAACCTCCTCCAGCCCCTACAACCCTCCCTATCTCTGTAACCTCCTCCAGCCCCTACAACCTTCCCTATCTCCGTAACCTCCTCCAGCCCCTACAACCCTCCCTATCTCCGTAACCTCCTCCAGCCCCTACAACCCTCCCTATCTCTGTAACCTCCTCCAGCTCCTACAACCATCCCTATCTCTGTAACCTCCTCCAGCCCCTACAACCCTCCCTATCTCTGTAACCTCCTCCAACCCTCCCTATCTCCGTAACCTCCTCCAGCCCCTACAACCTTCCCTATCTCCGTAACCTCCTCCAGCCCCTACAACCCTCCCTATCTCTGTAACCTCCTCCAGCTCCTACAACCATCCCTATCTCTGTAACCTCCTCCAGCCCCCACAACCCTCCCTATCTCTGTAACCTCTTCCAACCCTCCCTATTTCCGTAACCTCCTCCAGCCCCTACAACCCTCCCTATCTCTGTAACCTCCTCCAGCCCCTACAACCCTCCCTATCTCCGTAACCTCCTCCAGCCCCTACAACCCTCCCTATCTCTGTAACCTCCTCCAGCCCCTACAACCCTCCCTATCTCTGTAACCTCCTCCAGCCCCTACAACCCTCCCTATCTCCGTAACCTCCTCCAGCCCCCACAACCCTCCGAGATCTCTGCGCTCCTCCAATTCCGGCCTCTTGGCCCATCCCCCGATTCCCATCGCTCCACCATTGGCGGCCGTGCCTTCAGCTGCCTGGGGGGCCCTGAGCTCTGGAATCCCCTCCTTAAATCTATCCGCCTCTTTCCTCCTTAAAATCTACTTCAGACCGTGCTGTTTAGGCACCTGATATCTCTCTCCATTGCTGTCACGTTTCTAATGGTCACATCAGAGGCGCTAAAATGCAAGTCTTTACGTATGTTGTTTCTGGACAAGATGGAAGCTGTTCGTCTTGGAAACAGACTGACGCCTGCCAGTTTTATTAATAAATCAGCTTTTAAACACACAGCATAAAATCTGGAAGCCCCCTCGTGACCTTGGGCTGCAAAGATCAATAAATAACACTTAAGGATTATTGGGACATTTTCGAGGAGGTTATTACTCTGTGAATTAAGCGAGGTAGGAGGCCTTTTAAAGAAAGGCATCACACCACTCTCTGAGGCAGCGGTAACAGTCTTCTGATTGCCGGTTCCCCGCGTAACACACCTGCCTCATCCAGCTTTTGAAGGCAGCTTTATCCTGTTTCAGTAGTAGGAACTGGCCCAGCACGTCTTTGGCCTGGAAACAGGGACCGATCAAAAGGGATTAAAACAACAGTCTACTCGGCACACAAAAAGCATCTCAGTACTCGCGCACGCACAAACTCTCGTATGCGCGCATGTTATATATAATGCAACACTAAGCATAGTGGCCCCATCCACACAGTCCCCAGGGTACCTTTGGGCTCAGGCCTGACCTGCCCGAGCTCAGCCACAAAGTCCATTCATTTTTGAAGTCACTTGGCATCAAGATTGGGCAGACGATTTGCGCACAGTAAGATCCCACAGAGCAATGTGATCTGAGGGCTAAACATCGGAGCAGGACACTGGGGAGAGAGAGCCCACCCTCTTCAAAATAGTGGCCGTGGGATCTTTTGCATCCACCTGAGAGGGCTGACGGGGGGGCCCCCTCCTCATGTCCCATCTGAAAGCCGGCGCCTCTGACAGTGCAGCACTCCCTCGGTACTGACACTGGGAATGTCAGCCTAGATCTTCTGCCCATATATTGGCCATTCCGTCATCGCCGCTGGGTCAAAATCCAGAGGGAGACCCACTTCCAACCTTCTCAAAGGGCAACTAAGGATGAGCTTTGTCGTCTTACATCATGAGTTTGAAGAGGACAATTGGGTGGGTGCGGTTTAGCAAAAGGCAAGTTCAGTCCACCAGCCCCCTCCGCGCCACATGTCCTGTGCACTGTGACACTCACCCTGTGACCCCCCACCCCACCCCACCAGGGCAGCGAGCCCGAAGCCTCACCTTGCAGAAGCCCTTCTCTTCCAGGCGCCCTCCCAGGACCAGGCCGATACCTGCCAGCTCCTTCACAGACTTCTCCTTCATGGGCTCCACCACAAAGTTCTTGTGCTTTTGCGATGTTGTGTGGGCCGTGGGATAGCTAGGAGGGTGGTCTGGAATAGGCAGCGAGAGAGAGAGAGACACACAGTTAGTGAGAGGAGAGCAGATGCCAGGGGAGGCACTGGGACCGATGAAATCTTTACCACCAAACCGGCAAGTTCCACTGCTTAGAAGGACAAGGGCAGCAGTCCCACAGAGACACCACCAGCTCCATGTTCATACCATCACAGCAGCAGGCCATTTAGCCCATCGTGTTTGTGCCTATCTATCCAATTAGACCCTCTGCCCTCCCTCATCCCTCCCTCATGCCCAGAATTGAACACAGTGCAGAGGGGTTTATGGTCACTGACATCTGGAACAGTCAATGTAAAGAGAAAGGGAGAGAGAGAGACTGAGAGAGAAGACTGTGAGAAAGACAGAGAGAGATGGTGAGAGAGAAACAGACGGAGAGAGACAGGTAGAAGGTGAGAGAGACAGAGGGAGAGAGAAAGACTGAGGGAGAGAGAGACACAAAGAGGGAGAGTGGGACACGTACAGAGGGAGACAATGAATAAAAGACACAAAAAGATGGAGAAAGTGAGTGATGGAGAGTGGCAGAGCGAAAGAAATAGTGAGATGGAGAGAATGAAGCGGTGAGAGGTTCTTGACAGTGATCAAAATTGGTGTCAGAGGAAAAAAAGGTGAGAGAGTGAGTAACCATGGGGATAGAGCAGGACTGGAATTGAGGGCGAGAGAGAGAGATGAGGGACAGGGCCTGGGAGGGGGGAGTGACCGGGGAAAAGGAGGCAACAGGTTCTCTGAAACCCTTCAACAACGAAGGTAGGATTAGGCTGATATGTTACAGACAGTGAGAGACGGAGAGAGAGAGAGAGAGAGTGAGAAAGATTAAAGGAGAAAGCTAGACTGAGAGACAGACTGATAAATCAATCTATATTAATCAGTACACCCAGGTTGTGTGACACCTCCCTCCATTTCTCCATCCCTGTTTGTCTTTCACTCTGTTCATCTGTCATTGTTTATCTCCATCTTTCTATCTCTTTCTCCCAGTCTCTGTCACATTTGCCTCCTCTCTTTACCTCTATTTTTCAGTCCCTCTCCCTAATTGTGTTTTTCAGTCTCTCCTGTCCTCACCCCAAACCTCTTCCTTGTGTGCAAAAAAAAAACACACGCTGTTTGGATACTGGTTTAACAATTGATTCACAATCAGTTTGGGGCTTTTACATACTGCAGGAGCAAGCTCTACTGCCAAGTTAAAGTTAGGCAGTCTCTGCTGAAGGCAGCACTTAGAAGAGGACACAGCTAGTCTCAGATCCCAGGGCAGGAGAAGGGGCCAAAGGAGCCCGGGACCTGCTCCTCATGGCTATCCAGTGTCTCCTGTAGAAACTTTCATGCATTGGATGTCAACTGAAGATAGGATGAGATCATCTAACATCCCTGAGCCAGGAGTGTTTGATGGGGGACAGTGTAGAGGGAGCTTTACTCTGTATCTAACCCCGTGCTGTACCTGTCCTGGGAGTGTTTGATGGGGGACAGTGTAGAGGGAGCTTTACTCTGTATCTAACCCCCGTACTGTACCTGTCCTGGGAGTGTTTGATGGGGGACAGTGTAGAGGGAGCTTTACTCTGTATCTAACCCCATACTGTACCTGTCCTGGGAGTGTTTGATGGGGGACAGTGTAGAGGGAGCTTTACTCTGTATCTAACCCCGTGCTGTACCTGTCCTGGGAGTATTTGATGGGGACAGTGTAGAGGGAGCTTTACTCTGTATTTAATCCTGTGCTGTACCTGTCTTGGGAGTATTTGATGGGGGACGGTGTAGAGGGAGCTTTACTCTGTATCTAATATAAAAGATTCCTCCCTAAAATAGCTCTCCCCTCCGTTAACACCCTCTCACCTTTATCTATGTTGAAATCAGTAACGGCAGATGCTCGCAATTCCATCTTTGATTCCCAATCAGCTGCACTAACTGCAGTAGCTTTGTCCTCTTTGTAAGCCAAGTCCACTTTCTGCCGGTTGCTGGGATCAGTGTGGTGTTGCAGTGAGGTGCAAACCCCAGTATAGTGAGGTCAGCCATTATGGTGTCAGCATCACTCAGGACTGACCAGCAGGTATGGGTAACTGCCCATTGTGACCTCTCAGCCCACCCCACCTGTGTGTGCATGGGGGAGGGGAGGGGGGCACATGATACTGATGCAGGGACAGGC
Organism: Heterodontus francisci; assembly: GCF_036365525.1. Classification (NCBI taxonomy): domain Eukaryota; kingdom Metazoa; phylum Chordata; class Chondrichthyes; order Heterodontiformes; family Heterodontidae; genus Heterodontus; species Heterodontus francisci. Next base: position 21,071,713 of record NC_090414.1, on the reverse strand, counting down.
ACTGCACACCCACGTTTGTGGCTGCTGTCAATGTGGGAGGCTGTGCGCATCTGGCTTGTCACGAGCCTTGCACCAAGCTGCCCGCCATAATGGAGGCCGTTCATCTCCCAGAAACTTCAGAAATAGGAGGGGGAGGCCATTTGGCCCCTCGTATCTGGCCCCCACCATTTAATAAAATCATGGCTGATTGTCTATCTCAACTCCACTTCCTGTGACTCCATTAGCGCCCCCAAAACCCTATCGATCTCAGCCTTGAATATACTCAAAGACTCAGCAATCACAGCTCTCCGGCCGGTCAATAAACCGAAAGGTTGACAACCCTCTGAGTGAAGACATTGCTAAATGGCCAACTCCTTACCTTGAGACTATGCCCCCTCGTTCTATACCAGGGTTAACACCCTTTTCAGGCTGAGGGCCGCATTGTGAGTTTTTGCTCGGCCCGGGGGTTCGTTGAGCAAATTTCGAAAGATAAAGGCATTAAAAATTTATCTCACTAATAAAAACAACAAATGTACATTTTTGTGAAGAAGCTTTAAATGACAAGATTAATTTATGCACTTACTTTCTCGTCACTATATTGAAAACTGATTTAGTGACGTACCAGGCATTTTGTTTGCTTTAATAAGTAGTCAGTCTCTGCCCGGACACTTGATGTAGCGATACAGAGTATTCTGGAGAGATGTCCACCTTTCAGGAGAGACCTTGATCTCTCTTCCCCCACCCCCCCCCCCCCCCCCTCTCCCAGTGCTGTACGTGTGTGTGTCTCTCGTTCTCTCTTCCCTCCCCTTTAGGGGACGCATTGAAAGTTTTGTGCAAAAGACGCAGGGGGGAATATGAGGAAGCTGGCGTGGACTTGATGGGTCAAATGGCCTCCTGTGCTGTAAGTAAATGACTCTATGACTCTCCTCCCCTTTCTGTCTCTCTCCTGCCCCCATCCCTCTCCCCCTGTCACTGCTCCCCCCCGTACATGGGAATTGTTAATCAGAGCTGAGCCACAGGTAGACTGGTGGGCCGGATGTTGGACAATCCCATTTTAGACTTTCCAGCAAGGGGGAAACAGCCCCTCGGCCTCTATCCTATCAAGCCCTCTTAAGAATTTTGTACATTTCAATGAGATTACCTCCCATTCTTCTAAACTACAGGGAATATCGGCCCCGTGTGCTCAATCTCTCCTCGTCGGACCACTCACTCATCCCAAGAATCAGTCCAGTGAACCTGCGTTGTGCACAGTCTAAGGAAAATACATGCTTCCTTGAGACCGGAATTGTATGCAGTAGGGCCACATTTCTATCCATCAAAGCTTCATAATCCTCACCCTAAAAAAAAACCCACTCCAGCTGCAGTACCACCTACCAGAGCGTCCACCAGCAGCAGCTGCGATGCTGTGGAAACCCGCATTCAAACACAGGATTACAGCTGCAAGATGTGCCCTGTGACCCGAGCAGTGGCCTCCGCAATAGCTGAGTAACAGAACCTTATGGACTTAAAGGGACACACACCACATGACACAGAGCCAGATTTTGTGAGCGACCATTGCTAACGTAGAATAAAACCCAAGCTCTTGCTGTCTGTATCCCAACTTGCACTAAGTCCCGCTCACCCATCATCCCGTGCTTACTCACCGGCTCCCGGTCCGGCAAAACCTCACTTCTGGAATTCTCACCCGGGCTTTCAAATTGACCCATGGCCTCGTCTCTCCCTATCTCCCTCACCTCCTCCAGCCCTCCGAAATCTCTGCACTGCCCCAGTTCTGGCCTCTTGCACATACCCCGATTTCCCATCGCTCCACCATTGGCGGCCGTGCCTTCAGCTGCCTGGGTCCCTCAGCTCTGGAATTCCCTCCCTAAACCTCTCCGCCTCTCTCCTCCTTGAAGACGCTCCTTAAAAACCTACTTCTTTCACTGAACTTTTGGTCAGGCGTAGGCCATTCGGCCCCCTCTTCCATTTGATGAGATCATGGAAGATCTGACTGTAGCCCCGACTCCACTTTCCTGCCTACCCCCTGATACCCTTTGACTCCCTTGATAGTCAAGAATTTATCTACCTTATATTCTTAAATAAGGAGACCAAAACTGTACACAGTATTCCAAATATGGTCTCACCAATACCCTATAAAACTGTGGCAAAATATCCTTACTTTTATATTCCATTTCCCTTGCAATAAACAACATTCCTTTTGCCTTCCTAATCACCTCTTGTATCTGCATATCAATCTTTTGTGATTCATATACCAGGACACAGATCCCTCTGTACCTCAGAGTTCAGCAATCTCTCTCCATTTAAATAATATGCTGCTTTACTATTCTGCCTGCCAAAGTGGAGAACTTCACATTTTCCCACATTATACTCCATTTACCAAATTTTTGCCCACTCACAACCTATCTATAATCCCTTTGCAGTTTCCTTATTTCCTCTTCACAACTAATTTTCCTACCTTTGTGTCATCAGCAAATTTAGCAACCAGACATTCTGTCCCTTCATCCACGTCATTGATATAGATTGTTGAGGCCCCAGCACTGATCCCCGTGGCACTCCATTCATCACATCTTGCCAACCTGAAAATGACCCATTTATGCCTACTCTTGTTTCTTGCTAGCTAGCCAATCCTCCATCCATGCTCGTATGTTACCCTCAACACCATGAGCTCCTATTTTGTGCAGTAACCTTTGATGTGGCACCTCGTCAAATGCCTTCTGGAAATCCAAGTATAACGCATCCACAGGTTCCCCCTTATCCACGTTGTTTGTTACTTCCTCAAAGAACTCCAATAAATTAGTCAAACACGATTTCCCTTTCATAAGACCATGTTGACTCTGCTTGATTGCATTGAGATTTTCTAAGTGCCCTGCTATAACCTCCTTAATAATAGATTCCAGCATTTTCCCTATGACAGATGTTAAACTAACTGGTCTGTAGCTTCCTGTCTTCCTCCTTTCTTGAAGAGGAGTCACATTCACTATTTTCCAATCTGATGGGACCTTTCCAGAATCTAGGGAATTGTGGAACATTAAAACCATTGCATCCACTATCTCAGCAGCCACTTCTTTTAAGACCCTAGGATGAAGTCCATCAGGACCTGGGGAATTGTCAGCTTTTAGTTTTAATAATTTTTCAGTACCCTTTCCCTGGTGATTGTAAACGTTTTAAGTTCCTCCCTCCCTTTCACCTCCTGATACACAATTATTTCTGGGATGTTATTTGTATCCTCTACAGTGAAGACAGTGCTTCAGAAACTAATAAAGCTTGAAAATTACTCCAGGTGTGACATCTAAAGATGTAGTCTATTAGAGTGGGCATACAACCTGTGTTACAGGTCTGAAAGATCTGTAGTAAATCTAGTTCATGTCCTGCATCTAATATTCCCTAAAAGGGTATCTCTAATCAAAATATCTGTTCAATTCATCCCCGTTTTCCATTATTAATTCCCCAGGCCCACTGTCAGAAATACACTGCCCCCACAGTTGAATAGCGGGCCAACACTCACTTCTTTCGCCTTATACAGGAATGAGGTGCCAGAGGGTCAGGAAAGGCAGAGAGACTGCAGAAAGAAGGAAATCACAAGGACAAGACGACTTTTAATGTGTTTTATTATATAAAATTTAATAACAGGTTTCCATAGCGATGCTGAATCTCACCCACTGTGAAAAGTACAAGGGGGGGGAAGTCAGATCAGGAGGGAAAAGCCCGAGGGTTAAGAATGAATAAAACGATTCACAAGTTGATTCAGCACACCTTCACCCCGCTTCGGAAAGCAGCAAGCCAGCTCACACGCGAGAAAGAGCTCTGCGGAGTGAGCTGTGCACTGGGTATCAAACAGTGTACACTACAATTAATGGAACGGGGTGGGGGGAGGTTCAAGGGGGCCTCGCTGTGGTGAGTGCGCGCATACGTTATCAGCCAAACAAGTTTCCCCCCCTCACATTAGCTGGTGTAGCTCATGTGGTCATTCCTTCATTGGTATCAATTCACAACGGTCACTCAGTCACCAAAGCAGCAATTGATGACAATTTCAGCAGAGAGAAAGACAGAAAAAAAAAACCTCCGGGCGTCAACCACGAAGTGGGGCGGGGGGAGGGGAGGGGAGGGGGTGGAGATAAAGGCAAAGCGGATAATTTAACACCATTTTAAGATCGATAAAAGTACAAAGGAAGAGGGAGGGAGGGAGAGGAGAGCTGCAGCCGGGAGCTTTACAGAAAGGCATCGCACCACTCCCTTAGGCAGGTGTGGCAATCGTTGGATTGCTTGGAGTTGGCCTGGCACGTATCCTTCAGCCACTCTTTAAAGAGATCTTCGTTCTTCCTCAAGACCAGGAACTGTCCCAACACCACATACGCCTGAGGAAAGAAACATATATTCACTGGACTATCCAAGGAATGGCAAGAACACAGAACCCGTGCCACAGGGAGTGGCAGAAACATACAGCATAGGAGGCGGATATTTGGCCCAATGAGTCTGTCCAGTCTAAACATAGCTCTGGGTTATGGTACAATGAGTGCATATCCATTTTTTAATATAAATGTTGAGAGTTTCTGCCTCTACCACCCTTTCAGGCAGCGAGTTCCAGACACCCACCACCCTCTCAGTGAAAACTCCTCAAATCCTTCCAATTACTTTCAATGCCCCCTGGTTACTGACCTCTTAATGGAAATAGGTCCGTCCTATCCACTCCAGCTAGACACAACAGAACTCAACATACCTCAATTAAATCTCTCCTTCGCCTCTTCTGTTCCAACCTCAACCTATCCAATCCTGCCTCATGCTAAAATCCTCGTAAACCTCCTCTGTACCGTCTCTAGTGTGATCACATCCTCCCTGTAAAGCAGCGATCAAAACTGTGCACAGTACTCCAGCTGCAGCCCAACTAGTGTTTAACACAAGTTCTAGCGTAACGTCCCTGCTCTTCTAAACTATGTCCAGGCCAATAAAGGGAAGTATTCCGTATCCCATCTTAACCTTATCGAGCTGTCCTGCTACCTTCAGGAACTTGTAGACTCCAAGGTTCCCCCTACACTTTTGAGAATGCTACCATTTATTGTGTTCCCCTGCCCTGTTTGCCCTCCCCAAATGCATTACCTCACCTTCTCCAATTAAACTGCATTAGCCACTTCACTGCCCACCTGACCAATCCATTGATATCTTCCTGCAGTCTACAGCTATCTTTTCTCACGATCAACCACACAGCCAATTTCCATCTCATCTACAAATGTCTGAAACATCCCCCCCCCCACCCCCTCCCTACATTTAAGTCTAAATCACTGAGATAGATCACAAACAACCCAGGACCGTTATGAGCCCTGCATTTGAGGCAAACGCATTAGAAGCGTTTAAGGGGAAGCTGGATAAACACAGGAGGGAGAAAGGCATCGAATGACATGCTGAGGGGGTGCGATGAAGAGGTGTGGGAGGAGGCTCATGTGGAGCAGAAACACCAGCATGGACTAAGTGGGCCGAATGGCCTGCTTCTGTGCTATAAATTCAATGTAATTACAGATTGGAGCGCTTCAGGTCGACGACCTTTCAACAACAAACTATACACAGTACCTACCCTGTCAAATCCCTGATCTTCTAGCCGTTTTCCGAGGATCTCTCCGATACCAGCTAGGCACTTGACTGATTTCTCCCCCATGGGCTCCGCCACAAAATCTCGGTGCTTCTGTGATGTTGACATTGTGCTGCTGTGTGTTTCTACTTTAAAAAAAAACACACACACAAAATCAGGACGCTTCCTGGGTTCAGAGGATTAAACTACAGGGCCAGATTACATAGATGTTGCTCGTTTTCCCCTTCAAGAAGCAACTTGCACATTTCCCCACCTCAGGACCAACCCAAAGCATCTCCACCAAGCAGTTGGTCAATACTGACACCGGATGCGTCGGCCTGGATTTTTATGTGCTCAAGTCTCTGGAGTGGGACACGAGCCTAAAGCCTGGCTTGGGTATAAAATTAAAACCCGACCCAGACTACTTCAATTGTTTTTTCATGCCCGCCCGGAAAATATCAAACATGTTATCAGCACAGAATAAAAAAAATTGCGTCAAAACGTAGATTAAAAAGAAACAGATACAAAATCAGACCCCAGCCAACCTAAACCTGACCCAATCCGAATGCTGGACACAGAATATAGACCCGACTCGAACCCACAACCTTCTGACTCAGGAGAGGAGAGTGAGACACTGAGCTGTGACTTGACACAGGATGAGTTGAGTCGTCCAGTGCTTGTGGCACTGGGACCAGCACTAAACCCCCTACCCCCACCCCACATTCGAGACAATTCACGGCCTAGCTCCAGAAAACTGATCAGCAAAGCTTCCCGCTGGTCATAAACACCCAGGTGAGCTCAGGAATGTGCTTCAGAGAGGGGAGGCTTTTTCTGCCCCTTTATGTTCTGATGCAACCCTGAGATGGGGAAACTCCCCCACCCCCACCACCACCCCACCCACAGACAGAGAACAAATGTAATCAAAACAAATCAGTATAAAGCGAAAGTGAAAATGAATGACCGGGGAATTACACCCACCCACTTCCAACCGACACCCACCCACTTCTCCCGGCGTTATTCACCCACCTCCCCTCCCCCAGCCTTGGTCCCCCCCCCACCAACCCTCCCCTCCCCCAGCCAACAGGTGCCTCAAGGAACGAGGGAGGGTGGAAAAAGGAGGAAGCAAAGCATTTTAATTCACAACTCCCCCCAACCCACCCTCCCCGGCTATTCGACTGGAGGAGGCTGCACACTCATTCCAACTCCAGGTTGTGGGGGGGGGGGGGGGGGTCGGGTTGGCGGCCCTGCGACCCCGGGAATCCGATATCCAGCGGGGTGAGGAGGGTCCTGAGGTCGGCCTGCTGCGGCCTCGCCACCCACCCACCAACCTCCCCCCTCCCCCCGGGCCCGGGTGTCTCTCCGACTCCTCAGTACCTGCCGCTGCCGCCAATCCCCGCCAACCAACTATTTCCGGGTCACGACCCCCCGTCCCGTCCTTTAAATCCTTCCCTCTCTCGCCGACCGCGGCTGCTTCACTTGGGTTCCGAGCGCGACGTTTAAAAGCCCCCCCCCCTCCCCCTTCCTCCCTGTAAACCGGCCGAGCGAATAGCTTTGGGGACAAAAACTTGGCCCCGTTCCGGGTAGAGGCTGCGCCGCCTTCTGCGTATCAATGGGCGGCCGGAAGTCGGGTGGGGGGAAAAGGGCAGAGAGGTCGGGGCCGGAAGGTAGTGGGTGAGAGGTAAGGGTCGCACCGGAAGTCGCCGGGGGAAGGGAAAAAGAAGATCCGACCGGAAGTCCTGCCGGCTGAGCATGGCGGCTGAACACAGGTGAGTGGGTCCCGGGGGGTTGGACCGTCGCTGGCCGGGGGTGGGTTTGGTCTCTCCATGCTCTGGCCGGGGTGGGAGCTCTTTATACTTCACCACCCCTCCCGCCGGTATTCTCCATTTCCCAACCCCGCCTGAGCTATTCGGCTATGGAAGTCCTCACCCGTTCCCTTAGTTACCTCCTGATTGGACTGTTGCAGCACTCCGCTGGCCGGCCGATGGGGGGGTTAGATACAGTGGCGTGATTTCCTCTTTTGCTGGGGATGGAGACGAGGGAAGATCATCATTTAAAATAAAACCAGGAGCGAAATCAGGAAACGCTTCTTCACACAAAGGTTGGGGATGTAAATGTGTGATTGAGGCCAGTAGCAGAATAAACCGGTGGTCTTCAGGAGTCACCGCGGGGACCTTTCTCCCACTGCACTCCACCCACCCAGTTACTGGATCTCACTCATTGGCTTCAGGAATGTTTAACCTAAGTACAGATTGTTAGCATAGGATTGGTAGCCAATGGCTAGGCACTGCCTGCACTTCTGCCCTCCGTAAGTTGAGCTCATCCAAAACTGTGCTGCTCTGCATCCTAATTCATACCAAGTCCTGTTTGCCCATCACCACCGCTGTCCTCTTAGTCTGGCAACACCCCGATTTTTAAAATTCTCATCCTTGTTTTCAAATCCCGCCATGGCCTCCTTGTCCCCTATCCTTATAACCTCTTCCAGCTCCACAGCTCTCCGAGATCTCTGCACACCTCCCCTTCTGGCCTCCTGAGCATCGCCGACTTGCTAAATTTGGTCGAAGGGGGTGTTAATGCCACTAGATAAATGAAAGTTGCACTTTTGTCTTTTGGGCACTTACGTTGCTCCTGGGTCAGAGCTTGGTGCTCATGTTCGCTTCTCCTCTTGCAGGTTTTGTTGGACTCTGAGCTGAAAGTGTCGCCCAGAGTCCAGGATGTCGCAGGCGACGAAAAGAAAACACGTGGTGAAGGAGGTGCTGGGAGATTATGAGCCGCCCTCCGAGAAGCAACAAATTGTGCGGGTAAGGCTTTCGGACTAGTGCCCACACACACTGACTCTCACTGGGGTACGGGTCCTACACACACTGACTCTCACTGGGGTACGGGTCCCACACACACTGACACTCACTGGGGTAGGGGTCCCACACACACTGACTCTCACTGGGGTACGGATCCCACACACACTGACTCTCACTGGGGTACGGGTCCCACACACACTGACTCTCACTGGGGTGCGGGTCCCACACACACTGACTCTCACTGGGGTACGGGTCCCACACACACTGACTCTCACTGGGGTACGGGTCCCACACACACTGACTCTCACTGGGGTACGGGTCCCACACACACTGACACTCACTGGGGTACGGGTCCCACACACACTGACACTCACTGGGGTACGGGTCCCACACACACTGACACTCACTGGGGTAGGGGTCCCACACACACTGACTCTCACTGGGGTACGGATCCCACACACACTGACTCTCACTGGGGTACGGGTCCCACACACACTGACTCTCACTGGGGTACGGGTCCCACACACACTGACACTCACTGGGGTACGGGTCCCACACACACTGACACTCACTGGGGTACGGATCCCACACACACTGACTCTCACTGGGGTACGGATCCCACACACACACTGACTCTCACTGGGATACAGGTCTCACACACACACTGACTCTCACTGGGATACAGGTCTCACACACACACTGACTCTCACTGGGATACAGGTCTCACACACACACTGACTCTCACTGGGATACAGGTCTCACACACACACTGACTCTCACTGGGATACAGGTCTCACACACACACTGACTCTCACTGGGATACAGGTCTCACACACACACTGACTCTCACTGGGATACAGGTCTCACACACACACTGACTCTCACTGGGATACAGGTCTCACACACACACTGACTCTCACTGGGATACAGGTCTCACACACACACTGACTCTCACTGGGATACAGGTCTCACACACACTGACTCTCACTGGGATACAGGTCTCACACACACACTGACTCTCACTGGGATACAGGTCTCACACACACACTGACTCTCACTAGGGTACGGGTCCCACACACACTGACTCTCACTGGGATACGGGTCTCACACACACTGACTCTCACTGTGGTACGAGTCCCACACACACTGACTCTCACTGGGGTACGGGTCCCACACACACTGACTCTCACTGGGGTACAGGTCCCACACACACTGACTCTCACTGGGGTACGGGTCCCACACACACTGACTCTCACTGGGGTACAGGTCCCACACACACTGATTCTCACTGGGGTACGGGTCCCACACACACTGACTCTCACTGGGGTACTGGTTCCACGGCCATGTACCGTAAGATTTTGGCCTCTATCTAACCTTAGACATATAATACAACACTCGTAGTACGTAGGCAAGGGAAATATGTCTGTATACTTACATGCTGACAGCCCGTTTGATGTACCTCACACTCTGAGCTTGATTTTTAGTCTTTAATCCAAGCTCTGAATGCCCAAACTTTATCCACACTCGCAAACAAACCAGGTCATCTGACAGTCATTTCCCCCCCGCCCCCAGACAGTATGCTTGGATTCAATGTGTCACTGGAGCTGTGACTGGGCCCTTTCTCATCTGTGCCTCACAAGGGTTCTGTATCTTTCTGCCTGGTCGAACTCAGCTCCTCCCTTTTCAGTTTTTCTCCATCAGTCCTATAACCAGCTTAGCATCTGTTAATCATGTTGGTTCTGATCATATTAAAATCCTCTGTTCCAATCTGATCTATTCTATTCATCCCACTTGATTTACTCTACATTGTGATTAGCTTTAGACAATTCACACCACCTGATCGCATTTCAATCTTACCTCTTCATTTCTTGCCAACTTTGGGATCCGGGTCCCACACCCACTGACTGTCACTGGGATACAGGTCTCACACACACACTGACTCTCACTGGTGTCTGGTGAGGTTCCACACACACTGACTGTCACTGGGGTACGGGTCCCACACACACACACTGACTCTCACTGGGGTACGGGTCCCACACACACTGACTCTCACTGGGATACAGGTCTCACACACACACTGACTCTCACTGGTGTCTGGTGAGGTTCCACACACACTGACTCTCACTGGGATACAGGTCTCACACACACACTGACTCTCACTGGGATACAGGTCTCACACACACACTGACTCTCACTGGGATACAGGTCTCACACACACACTGACTCTCACTGGGATACAGGTCTCACACACACACTGACTCTCACTGGTGTCTGGTGAGGTTCCACACACACTGACTCTCACTGGGATACAGGTCTCACACACACACTGACTCTCACTGGGATACAGGTCTCACACACACACTGACTCTCACTGGGATACAGGTCTCACACACACACTGACTCTCACTGGGATACAGGTCTCACACACACACTGACTCTCACTGGATACAGGTCTCACACACACACTGACTCTCACTGGGATACAGGTCTCACACACACACTGACTCTCACTGGGATACAGGTCTCACACACACTGACTCTCACTGGGATACAGGTCTCACACACACACTGACTCTCACTGGGATACAGGTCTCACACACACACTGACTCTCACTAGGGTACGGGTCCCACACACACTGACTCTCACTGGGATACGGGTCTCACACACACTGACTCTCACTGGGGTACGAGTCCCACACACACTGACTCTCACTGGGGTACGGGTCCCACACACACTGACTCTCACTGGGGTACAGGTCCCACACACACTGACTCTCACTGGGGTACGGGTCCCACACACACTGACTCTCACTGGGATACTGGTCTCACACACACACTGACTCTCACTGGGATACTGGTCTCACACACACACTGACTCTCACTAGGGTACGGGTCCCACACACACTGACTCTCACTGGGGTACGAGTCCCACACACACTGACTCTCACTGGGGTACGGGTCCCACACACACTGACTCTCACTGGTGTACGGGTCCCACACACACTGACTCTCACTGGGGTACGGGTCCCACACACACTGACTCTCACTGGGGTACGGGTCCCACACACACTGACTCTCACTGGGGTACGGGTGCCCACACACACTGACTCTCACTGGTGTACGGGTCCCACACACACTGACTCTCACTGGGGTACGGGTCCCACACACACTGACTCTCACTGGGGTACGGGTCCCACACACACTGACTCTCACTGGGGTACGGGTCCCACACATACTGACTCTCACTGGGGTACGGGTCCCACACATACTGACTCTCACTGGGGTATGGGTCCCACACATACTGACTCTCACTGGGGTATGGGTCTCACACACACTGACTCTCACTGGGGTACGGGTCTCACACACACTGACTCTCACTGGGGTACGAGTCCCACACACACTGACTCTCACTGGGGTACGGGTCCCACACACACTGACTCTCACTGGGGTACGGGTCCCACACACACTGACACTCACTGGGGTACGGGTCCCACACACACTGACTCTCACTGGGGTACGGGTCCCACACACACTGACTCTCACTGGGGTACGGGTCCCACACACTGACTCTCACTGGGGTACGGGTCTCAGACACACTGAGTCTCACTGGGGTACGGGTCCCACACACACTGACTCTCACTGGGGTACGGGTCCCACACACACTGACTCTCACTGGGATACGGGTCCCACACACACTGACTCTCACTGGGGTACGGGTCTCAGACACACTGACTCTCACTGGGGTACGGGTCCCACACACTGACTCTCACTGGGGTACGGGTCCCACACACACTGAGTCTCACTGGGGTACGAGTCCCACACACATTGACTCTCACTGGGGTACGGGTCTCAGACACACTGACTCTCACTGGGGTACGGGTCTCAGACACACTGACTCTCACTGGGGTACGGGTCCCACACACTGACTCTCACTGGGGTACGGGTCTCAGACACACTGAGTCTCACTGGGGTACGAGTCCCACACACACTGACTCTCACTGGGGTACGGGTCCCACACACTGACTCTCACTGGGGTACGGGTCTCAGACACACTGAGTCTCACTGGGGTACGAGTCCCACACACACTGACTCTCACTGGGGTACGGGTCTCAGACACACTGACTCTCACTGGGGTACGGGTCCCACACACACTGACTCTCACTGGGGTACGGGTCCCACACACTGACTCTCACTGGGGTACGGGTCTCAGACACACTGAGTCTCACTGGGGTACGAGTCCCACACACACTGACTCTCACTGGGGTACGGGTCCCACACACACTGACTCTCACTGGGGTACGGGTCTCAGACACACTGAGTCTCACTGGGGTACGAGTCCCACACACACTGACTCTCACTGGGGTACGAGTCCCACACACACTGACTCTCACTGGGGTACGGGTCCCACACACACTGACTCTCACTGGGGTACGGGTCCCACACACACTGACTCTCACTGGGGTACGGGTCCCACACACACTGACTCTCACTGGGGTACGGGTCCCACACACACTGACTCTCACTGGGGTACGGGTCCCACACACACTGAATCTCACTGGGGTACGGGTCCCACACACACTGAATCTCACTGGGGTACGGGTCCCACACACACTGAATCTCACTGGGGTTCGGGTCCCACACACACTGACTCTCACTGGGGTACGGGTCCCACACACACTGACTCTCACTGGGGTACGGGTCCCACACACACTGACTCTCACTGGGGTACGGGTCCCACACACACTGACTCTCACTGGGGTACGGGTCCCACACACACTGACTCTCACTGGGGTACGGGTCCCACACACACTGACTCTCACTGGGATACAGGTCTCACACACACACACTGACTCTCACTGGGATACAGGTCTCACACACACACTGACTCTCACTGGGATACAGGTCTCACACACACTGACTCTCACTGGGATACAGGTCTCACACACACACACTGACTCTCACTGGGATACAGGTCTCACACACACACTGACTCTCACTGGGGTACGGGTCCCACACACACTGACTCTCACTGGGATACAGGTCTCACACTCACACACTGACTCTCACTGGGATGCAGGTCTCACACACACACTGACTCTCACTGGGATACTGGTCTCACACACACTGACTCTCACTGGGGTACGGGTCCCACACACACTGACTCTCACTGGGATACAGGTCTCACACACACACACTGACTCTCACTGGGATACAGGTCTCACACACACACACTGACTCTCACTGGGATACAGGTCTCACACACACACACTGACTCTCACTGGGATACAGGTCTCACACACACACTGACTCTCACTGGGATACAGGTCTCACACACACTGACTCTCACTGGGATACAGGTCTCACACACACACTGACTCTCACTGGGATACTGGTCTCACACACACACTGACTCTCACTGGGATACTGGTCTCACACACACACTGACTCTCACTAGGGTACGGGTCCCACACACACTGACTCTCACTGGGATACGGGTCTCACACACACTGACTCTCACTGGGATACAGGTCTCACACACACTGACTCTCACTGGGATACAGGTCTCACACACACCGACTCTCACTGGGGTACAGGTCTCACACACACCGACTCTCACTGGGGTACGAGTCCCACACACACTGACTCTCACTGGGGTATGGGTCCCACGCACACTGACTCTCACTGGTGTCTGGTGAGGTTCCACACACACTGACACTCACTGGGATACAGGTCTCACACACACTGACTCTCACTGGTGTCTGGTGAGGTTCCACACACACTGACACTCACTGGGATACAGGTCTCACACACACTGACTCTCACTGGGATACAGGTCTCACACACACTGACTCTCACTGGGGTACAGGTCTCACACACACACTGACTCTCACTGGGATACAGGTCTCACACACACACTGACTCTCACTGGGATACAGGTCTCACACACACACTGACTCTCACTGGGATAAAGGTCTCACACACACACTGACTCTCACTGGGATAAAGGTCTCACACACACACTGACTCTCACTGGGATCAAGGTCTCACACACACACTGACTCTCACTGGGATACTGGTCTCACACACACTGACTCTCACTGGGATAAAGGTCTCACACACACACACTGACTTTCACTGGGGTACTGGTCTCACACACACTGACTCTCACTGGGATACTGGTCTCACACACACACTGACTCTCACTGGGATACTGGTCTCACACACACACTGACTCTCACTGGGGTACTGGTCTCACACACACTGACTCTCACTGGGGTACTGGTCTCACACACACTGACTCTCACTGGGATACTGGTCTCACACACACACTGACTCTCACTGGGATACTGGTCTCACACACACACTGACTCTCACTGGGATACTGGTCTCACACACACTGACTCTCACTGGGGTACAGGTTCCACACACACTGACTCTCACTGGGGTACGGGTTCCACACACACTGACTCTCACTGGGGTACGGGTCCCACACACACTGACTCTCACTGGGGTACGGGTCTCACACACATTGACTCTCACTGGGGTACGGGTCACACACACACTGACTCTCACTGGGGTACAGGTTCCACACACACTGACTCTCACTGGGGTACGGGTCTCACACACACTGACTCTCACTGGGGTACGGGTCTCACACACACTGACTCTCACTGGGGTACGGGTCCCACACACACTGACTCTCACTGGGGTACGGGTCCCACACATACTGACTCTCACTGGGCTACGGGTCCCACACATACTGACTCTCACTGGGGTATGGGTCCCACACACACTGACTCTCACTGGGGTATGGGTCCCACACACACTGACTCTCACTGGGGTACGGGTTCCACACACACTGATTCTCACTGGGGTACGGGTCCCACACATACTGACTCTCACTGGGGTATGGGTCCCACACACACTGACTCTCACTGGGGTACGGGTCTCACACACACTGACTCTCACTGGGGTACGAGTCCCACACACACTGACTCTCACTGGGGTACGGGTCCCACACACACTGACTCTCACTGGGGTACGGGTCCCACACACACTGACACTCACTGGGGTACGGGTCCCACACACACTGACTCTCACTGGGATACTGGTCTCACACACACTGACTCTCACTGGGGTACAGGTTCCACACACACTGACTCTCACTGGGGTACGTGTTCCACACACACTGACTCTCACTGGGGTACGGGTCCCACACACACTGACTCTCACTGGGGTACGGGTCCCACACACACTGACTCTCACTGGGGTACGGGTCCCACACACACTGACTCTCACTGGGGTACGGGTTCCACACATACTGACTCTCACTGGGGTATGGGTCCCACACACACTGACTCTCACTGGGGTACGGGTCCCACACACACTGACTCTCACTGGGGTACGGGTCCCTCACACACTGACTCTCACTGGGGTACGAGTCCCACACACACTGACTCTCACTGGGGTACGGGTCCCACACACACTGACTCTCACTGGGGTACAGGTCCCACACACACTGACTCTCACTGGGGTACGGGTCCCACACACTGACTCTCACTGGGGTACGGGTCTCAGACACACTGAGTCTCACTGGGGTACGAGTCCCACACACACTGACTCTCACTGGGGTACGGGTCCCACACACTGACTCTCACTGGGGGACGGGTCCCACACACACTGACACTCACTGGGGTACGGGTCCCACACACACTGACTCTCACTGGGGTCCGGGTTCCACACACACTGACTCTCACTGGGATACTGGTCTCACACACACTGACTCTCACTTGGGTACGTGTTCCACACACACTGACTCTCACTGGGGTACGTGTTCCACACACACTGACTCTCACTGGGGTACGGGTCCCACACACACTGACTCTCACTGGGGTACGGGTCCCACACACACTGACTCTCACTGGGGTACGGGTCCCACACATACTGACTCTCACTGGGGTATGGGTCCCACACACACTGACTCTCACTGGGGTATGGGTCCCACACACACTGACTCTCACTGGGGTACGGGTCCCACACACACTGACTCTCACTGGGGTACGAGTCCCACACACACTGACTCTCACTGGGGTACGGGTCCCACACACACTGACTCTCACTGGGGTACAGGTCCCACACACACTGACTCTCACTGGGGTACGGGTCCCACACACTGACTCTCACTGGGGTACGGGTCTCAGACACACTGAGTTTCACTGGGGTACGAGTCCCACACACACTGACTCTCACTGGGGTACGGGTCCCACACACTGACTCTCACTGGGGTACGGGTCCCACACACACTGACTCTCACTGGGGTACGGGTCTCAGACACACTGACTCTCACTGGGGTACGAGTCCCACACACACTGACTCTCACTGGGGTACGGGTCCCACACACACTGACTCTCACTGGGGTACGGGTCCCACACACTGACTCTCACTGGGGTACGGGTCTCAGACACACTGAGTCTCACTGGGGTACGAGTCCCACACACACTGACTCTCACTGGGGTACGGGTCTCAGACACACTGACTCTCACTGGGGTACGGGTCCCACACACTGACTCTCACTGGGGTAATGGTCTCAGACACACTGAATCTCACTGGGGTACGAGTCCCACACACACTGACTCTCACTGGGGTACGGGTCCCACACACACTGACTCTCACTGGGGTACGGGTCCCACACACACTGACTCTCACTGGGGTACGGGTCCCACACACACTGACTCTCACTGGGGTACGGGTCCCACACACACTGACTCTCACTGGGGTACGGGTCTCAGACACACTGAGTCTCACTGGGGTACGAGTCCCACACACACTGACTCTCACTGGGGTACGGGTCTCAGACACACTGACTCTCACTGGGGTACGGGTCCCACACACACTGACTCTCACTGGGGTACGGGTCCCACACACACTGACTCTCACTGGGGTACGGATACCACACACACTGACTCTCACTGGGGTACGGGTCCCACACACACTGACTCTCACTGGGGTACGGGTCCCACACACACTGACTCTCACTGGGGTACGAGTCCCACACACACTGACTCTCACTGGGGTACGGGTCTCAGACACACTGACTCTCACTGGGGTACGGGTCCCACACACACTGACTCTCACTGGGGTACGAGTCCCACACACACTGACTCTCACTGGGGTACGGGTCTCAGACACACTGACTCTCACTGGGGTACGAGTCCCACACACACTGACTCTCACTGGGGTACGGGTCCCACACACACTGACTCTCACTGGGGTACGGGTCCCACACACTGACTCTCACTGGGGTACGGGTCTCAGACACACTGAGTCTCACTGGGGTACGAGTCCCACACACACTGACTCTCACTGGGGTACGGGTCTCAGACACACTGACTCTCACTGGGGTACGGGTCCCACACACACTGACTCTCACTGGGGTACGGGTCCCACACACACTGACTCTCACTGGGGTACGGATACCACACACACTGACTCTCACTGGGGTACGGGTCCCACACACACTGACTCTCACTGGGGTACGGGTCCCACACACACTGACTCTCACTGGGGTACGGGTCCCACACACACTGACTCTCACTGGGGTACGAGTCCCACACACACTGACTCTCACTGGGGTACGGGTCCCACACACACTGACTCTCACTGGGGTACGGGTCCCACACACTGACTCTCACTGGGGTACGGGTCTCAGACACACTGACTCTCACTGGGGTACGGGTCCCACACACACTGACTCTCACTGGGGTACGGGTCCCACACACACTGACTCTCACTGGGGTACGGGTCTCAGACACACTGAGTCTCACTGGGGTACGAGTCCCACACACACTGACTCTCACTGGGGTACGGGTCTCAGACACACTGACTCTCACTGGGGTACGGGTCCCACACACACTGACTCTCACTGGGGTACGGGTCCCACACACTGACTCTCACTGGGGTACGGGTCTCAGACACACTGAGTCTCACTGGGGTACGAGTCCCACACACACTGACTCTCACTGGGGTACGGGTCCCACACACACTGACTCTCACTGGGGTACGGGTCGCACACACACTGACTCTCACTGGGGTACGGGTCCCACACACACTGATTCTCACTGGGGTACGGGTCCCACACACACTGACTCTCACTGGGGTACGGGTCCCACACACACTGACTCTCACTGGGGTACGGGTCCCACACACACTGACTCTCACTGGGGTACGAGTCCCACACACACTGACTCTCACTGGGGTACGGGTCCCACACACACTGACTCTCACTGGGGTACGGGTCCCACACACACTGACTCTCACTGGGGTACGGGTCCCACACACACTGACTCTCACTGGGGTACGGGTCCCACACACACTGACTCTCACTGGGGTACGGGTCCCACACACACTGACTCTCACTGGGGTACGGGTCCCACACACACTGACTCTCACTGGGGTACGGGTCCCACACACACTGAATCTCACTGGGATACGGGTCCCACACACACTGACTCTCACTGGGGTACGGGTCCCACACACACTGACTCTCACTGGGGTACGGGTCCCACACACACTGACTCTCACTGGGGTACGGGTCCCACACACACTGACTCTCACTGGGGTACGGGTCCCACACACACTGACTCTCACTGGGGTACGGGTCCCACACACACTGACTCTCACTGGGGTACGGGTCCCACACACACTGACTCTCACTGGGATACGGGTCTCACACACACACACTGACCCTCACTGGGATACAGGTCTCACACACACACTGACTCTCACTGGGATACAGGTCTCACACACACTGACTCTCACTGGGATACAGGTCTCACACACACACACTGACTCTCACTGGGATACAGGTCTCACACACACACTGATTCTCACTGGGGTACGGGTCCCACACACACTGACTCTCACTGGGGTACGGGTCCCACACATACTGACTCTCACTGGGGTATGGGTCCCACACACACTGACTCTCACTGGGGTACGGGTCTCACACACACTGACTCTCACTGGGGTACGGGTCCCACACACACTGACTCTCACTGGGGTACGGGTCCCACACACACTGACACTCACTGGGGTACGGGTCCCACACACACTGACTCTCACTGGGGTCCGGGTTCCACACACACTGACTCTCACTGGGATACTGGTCTCACACACACTGACTCTCACTGGGGTACAGGTGCCACACACACTGACTCTCACTGGGGTACGGGTTGCACAGACACTGACTCTCACTGGGGTACAGGTCCCACACACACTGGCTCTCACTGGGGTACGGGTCTCACACACACTGACTCTCACTGGGGTACGGGTCCCACACACACTGACTCTCACTGGGGTACGGGTCCCACACACACTGACTCTCACTGGGGTACGGGTCCCACACACACTGACTCTCACTGGGGTACGGGTCCCACACACACTCACTCTCACTGGGATACGGGTCTCACACACACACACTGACTCTCACTGGGATACAGGTCTCACACACACACTGACTCTCACTGGGATACAGGTCTCACACACACTGACTCTCACTGGGATACAGGTCTCACACACACACACTGACTCTCACTGGGATACAGGTCTCACACACACACTGATTCTCACTGGGGTACGGGTCCCACACACACTGACTCTCACTGGGGTACGGGTCCCACACATACTGACTCTCACTGGGGTATGGGTCCCACACACACTGACTCTCACTGGGGTACGGGTCTCACACACACTGACTCTCACTGGGGTACGAGTCCCACACACACTGACTCTCACTGGGGTACGGGTCCCACACACACTGACTCTCACTGGGGTACGGGTCCCACACACACTGACTCTCACTGGGGTACGGGTCCCACACACACTGACTCTCACTGGGATACAGGTCTCACACACACACACTGACTCTCACTGGGATACAGGTCTCACACACACACACTGACTCTCACTGGGATACAGGTCTCACACACACTGACTCTCACTGGGATACAGGTCTCACACACACTGACTCTCACTGGGATACAGGTCTCAGACACACACACTGACTCTCACTGGGATACAGGTCTCACACACACACTGACTCTCACTGGGGTACGGGTCTCACACACACACACTGACTCTCACTGGGATACAGGTCTCACACACACACACTGACTCTCACTGGGATACAGGTCTCACACACACACTGACTCTCACTGGGGTACGGGTCCCACACACACTCACTCTCACTGGGATACAGGTCTCACACACACACACACTGACTCTCACTGGGATACAGGTCTCACACACACACACTGACTCTCACTGGGATACAGGTCTCACACACACACTGACTCTCACTGGGATACTGGTCTCACACACTGACTCTCACTGGGGTACGGGTCCCACACACACTGACTCTCACTGGGATACAGGTCTCACACACACACACTGACTCTCACTGGGATACAGGTCTCACACACACACTGACTCTCACTGGGATACAGGTCTCACACACACACTGACTCTCACTGGGATACAGGTCTCACACACACACTGACTCTCACTGGGATACTGGTCTCACACACACACTGACTCTCACTGGGATACTGGTCTCACACACACACTGACTCTCACTAGGGTACGGGTCCCACACACACTGACTCTCACTGGGATACGGGTCTCACACACACTGACTCTCACTGGGATACAGGTCTCACACACACTGACTCTCACTGGGATACAGGTCTCACACACACCGACTCTCACTGGGGTACAGGTCTCACACACACTGACTCTCACTGGGGTACGAGTCCCACACACACTGACTCTCACTGGGGTATGGGTCCCACGCACACTGACTCTCACTGGTGTCTGGTGAGGTTCCACACACACTGACTCTCATTGGCGTCCGGGTTCCCCACACACTGACTCTCACTGGGATACAGGTCTCACACACACTGACTCTCACTGGTGTCTGGTGAGGTTCCACACACACTGACACTCACTGGGATACAGGTCTCACACACACTGACTCTCACTGGGATACAGGTCTCACACACACTGACTCTCACTGGGGTACAGGTCTCACACACACACACTGACTCTCACTGGGATACAGGTCTCACACACACACTGACTCTCACTGGGATACAGGTCTCACACACACACTGACTCTCACTGGGATACAGGTCTCACACACACACTGACTCTCACTGGGATAAAGGTCTCACACACACACTGACTCTCACTGGGATAAAGGTCTCACACACACACTGACTCTCACTGGGATACTGGTCTCACACACACTGACTCTCACTGGGATAAAGGTCTCACACACACTGACTCTCACTGGTGTCTGGTGAGGTTCCACACACACTGACACTCACTGGGATACAGGTCTCACACACACTGACTCTCACTGGGATACAGGTCTCACACACACTGACTCTCACTGGGGTACAGGTCTCACACACACACTGACTCTCACTGGGATACAGGTCTCACACACACACTGACTCTCACTGGGATACTGGTCTCACACACACACTGACTCTCACTGGGATACTGGTCTCACACACACTGACTCTCAGTGGGGTACAGGTTCCACACACACTGACTCTCACTGGGGTACGGGTTCCACACACACTGACTCTCACTGGGGTACGGGTCCCACACACACTGACTCTCACTGGGGTACGGGTCTCACACACACTGACTCTCACTGGGGTACGGGTCACACACACACTGACTCTCACTGGGGTACAGGTTCCACACACACTGACTCTCACTGGGGTACGGGTCTCACACACACTGACTCTCACTGGGGTACGGGTCTCACACACACTGACTCTCACTGGGGTACAGGTCTCACACACACACTGACTCTCACTGGGATACTGGTCTCACACGCACTGACTGTCACTGGGGTACAGGTCTCACACACACACTGACTCTCACTGGAGTACGGGTCTCTCACACACTGACTCTCACTGGGGTACAGGTCTCACACACACACTGACTCTCACTGGGGTACAGGTCTCACACACACACTGACTCTCACTGGGGTACGGGTCTCACACACACACTGACTCTCACTGGGGTACAGGTCTCACACACACACTGACTCTCACTGGAGTACGGGTCTCACACACACACTGACTCTCACTGGGGTACAGGTCTCACACACACACTGACTCTCACTGGGGTACAGGTCTCACACGCACTGACTCTCACTGGGGTACAGGTCTCACACACACACTGACTCTCACTGGGATACGGGTCTCACACACACACTGACTCTCACTGAGGTACGGGTTGTACAGACGCTAAACGCTTTCCTTCTGTGAACCTAGAGAACTATTTTCAGAAGGCTATTTGACTGCAACAGTCATCACAGCCAAGCACAGTTTCAAGACGCACATTTTCCGGTGTCAGTGATCCAAGCTGATTATTGTTTAACTAGCTCCCTAAATAGTTCAGTGGAGATCAGCGCAGTGTGGAGGGTCGGTACCGCTTCTCAGCTGCTGATGAATAGTGGTGGCCGGAGAATTTTATCCGGGCAGGAACAATGACGACAGGTCACTTGCCTGCAACTCTTGTAGCCCTTGGTGGAACAGTTCTGATAAGTTTTCCAGGGCTGGGAGACACTGGAGTGGAGATGCATTGAGATTTAACTATTTTTAAACATTGTTGTCGTCGTCTTCAGTGCCAGTTACTGCACTGTCGGAGCTGGCATCCGTTTTGAGGAGTCATTAAGCCGAGCCACCTCGCGAATTCCCTCTCAGACGTCTGTTGACTCATCCCTGCAGGTGCTCGGAACGCCAGGGAACAATCTTCACGAAGTGGAAACCTCACAGGGAGAGCGGTTCCTCGTGAGCATGCCCACCAAATTCCGGAAGAACATCTGGATCAAGCGAGGTATGCGGGGGTGAGGTGGGGGGGGGGGCGCGGCGGTTTAAAAGTGGACGCTGCTTGTAGCTGCTGGGTTAACCCCACCCCTCCATGCGCCAGTCTGTTCGCGAGTTGCATTGTGCTGTGTCTCCCGCTACCAGATTCAAGCAGCTGGCAGGCAGGGTTTGGGGACAGCCGGTGCTGCGAGGCCCCTTTAAACAGATGGTTTGGCGGAGGGGAGGGTCTGCCAGAATGATTGGGCACAGTATGGGCTCCGGGGTCATGCTTTTCAGCAGACATGAAGGCATTTGATAGTGTGCCACATCAAAGGTCATTGCAGAAAATAAAAGCTCACAGTGTAGGAGGTAACATATTGTCATGGATAGAAGATTGGTTAGCTAACAGGAAACAGAGTTGACATAAATGGGTCATTTTCTGTTTGGCGAGATGTAGCGAGTGGTGTGCCACAGGGATCTGTGCTGGGGTCTCAACTTTTTACAATTTATATAAATGACTTAGATGAAGGGACTGAAGATATGGTTGCTAAATTTGCTGATGACGCAAGGTTAAGGAGGAAAGTAAGTTGTGAAGAGGACATGAGGCTACAAAGGGATATAGATAGGTTAAGTGAGTGGGCAAAAACCTGGCAAATGGAGCATAATGTGGGAAAATATGAAATTGCCCATTTTGGCAGGAAGAATAAAAAAGCATATGATCTAAATGGTGAGAGATTGCAGAGCTCTGAGATGCAGAGGGATCTGGGTGTCCTAGTGCATGAATCGCAAAGGTTAGAATGCAGGTACAGCAAGTAATTAGGAAAGCTAATAGAGTGTTATTCTTTATTGCGAGGGGAATTGAATACAAAAGTAGGGAGGTTATGCTTCAGTTATTCAGGGCATTGGTGAGACCACATCTGGAGTACTGTGTACAGTATTAGTGAGACCACATCTGGAGTATTGTGTACAGTATTGGTGAGACCACATCTGGAGTACTGTGTACAGTATTGGTGAGACCACATCTGGAGTATTGTGTACAGTATTGGTGAGACCACATCTGGAGTATTGTGTACAGTATTGGTGAGACCACATCTGGAGTATTGTGTACAGTATTGGTGAGACCACATCTGGAGTACTGTGTACAGTATTGGTCTCCTTATTTAAGGAAGGATGTTAATGCATTGGAAGCAGTTCAGAGAAGGTTTATTAGACTAATACCTGGAATGGGCGGGTTGCCTTATGAGGAAAGGTTGGACAGACTAGGCTTGTATCTGCTGGAGTTTAGAAGAGTAAGAGCCGACTTGTTTGAAACATATAAGATCCTGAGGGGTCTCGACAGGGTGGATATGGAAAGGATGTTTCCCCTTGTGGGAGAATCTAGAACTAGGGGTCACTGTTTTTCTCTCCGAGGGTCGTGAGTCTTTGGAATTCTCTTCCTCAAAAGGCAGTGGAAGCAGAGTCTTTAAATATTTTTAAGGCCGAGGTAGATAGATTCTTGATAAGCAAGGGAGTGGAAGGTTATCGGCGGGAATGTGGAGTTGAGGTTAGAATCAGAGCAGCCATGATCTTGTTGAATGGCGGAGCAGGCTCGAGGGGCCGAGTGGCCTACTCCTGCTCCTAATTTGGATGTTCATATGTGACTTCAGGGCAAGGCATTGGGGAGTGCCAGGCTCTTTCTGCAGCGGTCTCACTGTCAATATCAGAACCTCGGGTGGGCGGGAGGACGGCCTAACCCAGCACAGGCCAGGGATCAAAGCCTGGGCCTTCCTGCGTCCCGGGGCGAAATCACTGATGTGGTGTGTGTGTTGTTCCGTTCAGGTGACTTCCTAATTGTGGATCCCATCAAAGAAGGGGAGAAGGTGAAGGCGGAAATTAACTCCATCCTGTACAAGGAGCACATCAAACAGCTGCAGAAGGAAGCACTGTGGTAGGATAATGGTGGAGTAACCCAAGAGGTTTAGGACCGAGCAAGAGGAAGAGTTTCCTACGGAGGGTTGTGATGTGGACTGTTGGCGATTGAAGCAGAGAACATTTTAGTAGAGGTTTAAACGAAAGGGAGTTACAGGTAGGCGGGGGGTGGGCGGTGCTGAGTGACCCTGCTTCCAGCTTGGAATTTCAATGGAATTAAGCAGTGCACCGAACCGCAGGTATCGCTTTCCCCTCCGAGTCAGAAGGTTGTGGGTTTGAGTCCCGCTTCAGAGACGCCGACGCCCTCGGCGCTGAGGGAGTGCTGCGCTGTCGGAGGTGCCGTCTATCGGACGAGTCGTTAAACCAATGCCCTTTCGGGTGGATGTCAAAGATCCCACAGGCACTACTGGAAGGAGGGGGTGGGGTGGGGTGGGGGGAGTTCTCCCTGGTGTCCTGGGGCCCAATATTTATCCCTCGACCAACGTCACGGAGAAAAACCAGATGACCTGGGTCATTTGTCACATTGCTGTTTGTGGGATCTTGCTGTGCGCAAACTGCAGCATTTCCTACATTACAACAGTGACTGCACTTCAGAAAGTACCTCATTGACTGTGAAGCACTTTGGGACATTGTGGTCATAAAAGGCGTTATAGAAATGCAAGTCTTGCTTTATGGGGAGGAGGATTACAAGTGGAGGGGGGAGGGGGGGGGGGGAGAACTACGCCAGCAAGGAGGGAGGGCTGGGCACTAGACTGCTTTCTCGGGGTGAATGGGGTGGGGGAGGGAGGGAGGGAGGGGTAGCAGTGGGCACGGGTCTCGGTGAAGGTAATTAATTGACAGTCTGTGCATACCCTGCATCTGATCCATGTTCCTTCCTTGCCCTCAAGGCCTTCCAGTTTCACGGATCCAGCTACAGCGAGCCCCAAGAGGTGAGTGTCCTGTCTCTAACCCCTGCCACTAGGGCAGCAGGAGGGGCTTTTATTCCACGCGCAGGGGCAGACACTCTATCCCTGGAGAGGCTGGCAGTAACCGGACCCTCTGCTGTTCCAATGCTCCCAGGGCGAGGCACTCGCAGCCCACTCTCTGTGCCTCGGGCGGGAACTACCTGCACTGTCCGGGGTCCAGTCCCCTGGGGAAGCTGTCACACTGTGAAACATCGTGCTAGCAGCCACTTTGCCGAGGCTGTGTCACTGCCCACGTTTCAGCCAAGCCTGCCCCCCCGACATCCCGGGATGGGCCACTGGAAGGTGAGCAGGTGCGGGATCCTTGGCTGAATTTCCCCCCTGCAGAGATCAGCGGCAGCCGTGGGCTCCCGAATGCAGCACAGGCCGGAGGTGGGGATCCCAAGCCCTTTACTGATTGTGTGTGGGGTAAGGGGGGGGGGGGTGGAGGCTCTGTACTCGGTGGTCAGAGAACACTCATTCCCAATGTTTTCCCCCCCCCTCCCAGTAACCCAAAGGAGAGCAGCAATCAAGGCTCGGAGGAGGAATCCAAGTCAGATTCGGAAGACGACAGTGACCTCTTTGTCAACACAAACCGCAGAAATTACGAGTATTCGGAAAGCGAGGAGGAGAGTGAGAAGGAAGAGGAGGAGGAGGAAGGGGGGGAAGTTTAGAGGCTGGGGCTTCGTCTTCTAGGACGCGAGGAAACGTTTGCCTGACATTTGTCGAAGTGTTGCTGTTTATTTCTTTGTAAAGACCCGTTGGGGTTGGGGGTAGGGAGATGTGGAGAGGATGACATTTTCCTGCCTTGCTGTGTGGACAAGTGTATATTATATTTTAAAACCTCTTTCGGCAACAGGGCAACTGCTAATATATCCCCTCCCCCACCTCACATCAGGCTGAGTGTAGTGGGGGGGGGGGGGAGGGGCTGCTGGTCCCATGGACACGGCGACCACCTGAAGCCCTAGTTAGCAGGCTAAAGCCCCGGCGACCAATCAGTGGCATCTCAGGTGACGCTTTCTACTTTCTTTTGCCCTTTTTTTTTTGGTGGGGGTTTGGGGGGGGGGGGGGGGGGGTCAAATTTGGAATTCCCAAATCCTAGCTGCTCGACCATAAGGATGAATGCACATTCCAACACTCTCCGCCCCCCCCCCCCCCCAAAAAAAATCGCAGCTAACCAATCACGGGGCGGGGAGGGGATTTGATCCAGTTCCTGCGCCTCCTCCCACAGTCGAGCAGCCCAAGAGTTTATGTGCCTGTAGTTTTCAGAGCAAGCCCTGCAGGGAGAAAAATACTATTCTTGTGTAAATAAAAGATTGGGGAGATGTGGAAGAGTTTGTGCTGGTTTATTCTTTGAGGGAGGGGGAGGGGGAACAAAAAGGACAGGAGTCTGGTTACGGTGGGAGAGTGGGGCGGATGGTCTTGGGTACCATAGCGTCTCTTGCCTCGATACAGCTGGATCCACTAGGGGAGCAGTTGACCGATTAAAGATCTTTTTACTGCTGAACAAAAATCCCTGACTGCATTGAAACTTTCCCACTATTCTCCCATTCTACCCTGTCCCACAGGTCTTCACATCATTACTGGACCTAACAGAATAAAGTTTACCCCTGCAGCTGTGTGACCCAGGCTCACAACTTCAGCCACTCAATACTCTAGGAAAAAAAAGGAAAAAGTGTCTTTATTAATGTACAGAAGGAAAACAGGCGACTGGAAATAAATCAGCTCATAAAAACAGCCACGGCAACCACCCCACCCTGTCCCCCATCCACTCGCTTGCTCCCACTCTCAACGGCAGTCCTTGGTCAGTGAGTTTCATTTGGTTATTGTGTTCCTGAAAGAGAAAAGAGAGGAGAGACTTACAACAAAACCAACCCCTCCCAAGAAAACAAAACCCTCCTCCCCCAGCCCAGCTCACGTACACATTCATGCTTTTGCCACTTCCACTGAGCACAATGTACGGTGTTTTCTGCGCTTTCTGCTTTTCCTGCAGGAGGGCCACTGTTCCCAGGGGGGTGTCGCTAGAACTCATCTTCCTCAGCAGCTGAACCAAACACAACACAAAAAGAGAGACAGTCACAAGACAAGACAGAGCGAAGGGTGGTCATTATTCAGAAGGAGAGGGGGGCAGCTGTGCGGAGGCTGCAAAGGGAAGTAAACTCACATGTTCCTCTTCCAGTTTCTTCATCCGCTTTTCAGTCTTCATTTTTCCGGATCCTTTCCCGTGGAAGCGATGGGACAGTTGTCTGAAGGCCTGTTTTTAAACCAAATTCCAACCGTTAGATCCAAAATGGACAGCCAGCAGGGGTCTCCCCCACCATCACGCCTTAAAACATTCACTCCCTCCACCACCGACGCACAGTGGCAGCAGTGTGTACCATCTACAAGATGCACTGCAGCAACTCACCAAGGCTGCTTCGACAGCACCTTCCAAACCCGCGACCTCGACCACCTAGAAGGACAAGGGCAGCAGATGCATGGGAACACCACCACCTGCAAGTTCCCCTCCAAGTCACACACCATCCTGACTTGGAACTATATCGCCGTTCCTTCACTGTCACTGGGTCAAAATCCTGGAACTCCCTTCCTAACAGCACTGTGGGTGTACCTACCCTACATGGACTGCAGTGGTTCAAGAAGGCAGCTCACCACCACCTTCTCAAGGGCAAATAGGGACGGGCGATAAACACCAACATATGTAGCATTTTTTTTAATAAAAAGTCCACGCCTTACGCAGCTCAGCCTGGGAATAACAGAGCAGACACGGAACAGGATTACTGCTGGAGAGAGAAACAACTGCTCGGAGCTCAACCCTGCAAAGATATCAACCAATAGGGAGCATAATAAAACCTGGGATGATCTTAATTCATTGTAAAAGACAGACTTGCATTTCTATGGCGCCTTTCACCCCTCAGGAGATCCTAAAGCGCTTTACAGCCAATGAAATACTTTTGAAGCATAGTCACTGTTGTAGGAAACACGGCAGCCAATCTGCGCACAGCAAGATCCCACAAACAGCAATGTGATAAGGCCAGATAATCTGTTTCTTAGTGATGCTGGTTCAGAGATAAGTATTGGGCCCAGGGCACTGTGGAGAACTGCCCTCCCCCCCCGCTCATCTGATCATAGTAGCCGTGGGATCTTTTACATCCACCTGACAGGGCAGATGCAGGCCTCGGTTTAAACGTCTCATCCAAAGGACAACACCTCCGACAGCGAGACACTCCCTCAGCACTGTCGACCTGGACTGGGCCACGAACTAGAGGTTTTCTTTTAAACCACTGCACAAGCCTCCGATTGCGATTTTCATCTGACCTCTTTTGGAGTTAGTCTCCTTCCTGATTCATCCACATAATCGATCTTCACGTCCGGCCGATACGCCTCCTTCTCTTTGAACTCCTGTGTGAAGCCGCGATACTCCTCCCTCCTACTGTACTTGTCGTCTATTAACCTGCATCAACACACCACAGTTAGAATCACTAACTGGATCAGTGAGGCCGCGCACACCAAACCGACAGGCTCATAGGTACAGGTCCCAGATGAGAAACATTGTCACCCCAAATATTTAGAAATAACAGAGGTAGGAGGTGGGGATGAGTCCCAGATCTGTCCAACTGGACCAGACGCACACATATCATGGTTACAAGAGCAGGTCAGAGGCTAGGAATCCTGCGGTGAGTAACTCACCTCCTGACTCCCCAAAGCCTGTCCACCATCTACAAGGCACAAGTCAGGAGTGTGATGGAATACTCTCCACTTGCCTGGATGGGTGCAGCTCCAACAACACTATCCAGGACAAAGCAGCCCGCTTGATTGGCACCCCATCCACAAAAATTCACTCCCTCCACCACCGACGCACAGTGGCAGAAGTGTGTACCATCTACAAGATGCACTGCAGTAACTCACCAAGGCTCCTTCAACAGCATCTTCCAAACCCGCGACCTCTACCACCTAGAAGGACAAGGGCAGCAGACGCATGGGAACATCACCACCTGCAAGTTCCCCTCCAAGTCACACACCATCCTGACTTGGAACTATATCACCGTTCCTTCACTGTCACTGGGTCAAAATCCTGGAACTCCCTCCCTAACAGCAGGTGTACCTACCGCACACAGACTGCAGTGGTTCAAGAAGGCAGCTCACCACCACCTTCTCAAGGGCAATTAGGGGATGGATAACAAATGTTGGCCTAGCCAGTGGCACCCACATCCCAATAACGAATAAATGAAAATAAACACCGCACTGGCCCAGGACCGGAGCTCCCTCTCACTGCACTGGCCCAGGACCGGAGCGCCCTCTCACTGCACTGGCCCAGGACCGGAGCTCCCTCTCACTGCACTGGCCCAGGACCGGAGCTCCCTCTCACTGCACTGGCCCAGGACCGGAGCTCCTCCTGTGGATCAGTTCCTTACATCTTGTCCTCAATGGCGTAAACTGTTGATGGTAGAGTCTTGACTGATGATCGGACCCGGGCCACTTTCTGCATTGTGGTGTCGAGCAGACCTGAAACAGGAAGGAGCAGGAGTCACAGGCTCTCCTCTTTGAGGGGGAAAAGTTCCTCATTAACTCAAACACAGCGCCGATCAAATCTCACCACACAGCCACCAAATCGTCCACCCTCCTCTACTGAAGGTCCAACCCTCACTGAGGAAACCCCTTCACTAACTCAGCCAAGTGACCCCTTCTTTACCTGCGTCACTGAGCAGCGGCCAGCTATTCGACTATGGGAGCTGCACGGGTGTGCCCTCACCTAGGTTTCGCAATGTTTTGCAGCCGGTGGGGGGGGAGCGGGTCGTTGATTATTGACCAGAAGGAAACCCGCCTGCTACAGGGGCACTTGGGGAGACCGTAGCCTCCGGCAACCATCTTGGCTCAGAGTGGCAAGTGCAGCCGAGTTTT
The DNA here is from genome assembly GCF_036365525.1 of Heterodontus francisci. Lineage (NCBI taxonomy): Eukaryota > Metazoa > Chordata > Chondrichthyes > Heterodontiformes > Heterodontidae > Heterodontus > Heterodontus francisci. The sequence continues at coordinate 21,040,746 of NC_090414.1, read as the reverse complement.
GTGGAGGGAGCCCTGATACTTCTGATTCCAGAGAATGACACTGGCGGGCATTCAGCCCATCATGCCTGAACCAGCTCTTTGAAAGAGCTGTTCAATTGGTTCCATTTCCCCACAGCCCTGCAAATTTCTCCTTTTCAAATATTTATCCAAATCCCAGTCTCTCCACATAACCAAAGTCCCTCAGAATTGCACTGAGCATTAATACGCAGCTCTGTGCTACACTGGGCTGCCCTTCGCCACACAGTGGCACCCACATCCCAATAACGAATAAATAGAAACAAGCACTGGCCCTGGCCCTGGCCCTGGCCTCCGTCTCACTGCACTATGGGCGGCACAGTGGCGCAGTGGTTAGCACCGCAGCCTCACAGCTCCAGCGACCCGGGTTCGATTCTGGGTACCGCCTGTGCGGAGATTGCGTGGGTTTCCGCCGGGTATTCCGGGGGTGGCTTTCCCGGCTGATTAACCTGCCTTTGTTTCTGCAGAGGTGCAACGCGGCCGCCAGTCCGCAGTTCACGATGGGCTCTTCATCCAGGATGGTCGTGGATGTGGCTAAGAACTGAGAGAGAGAGAGAGTCAGTAACACAGCGAAACACAAGATATATAAATAAAACTGGCATTTATGCAGCAGCTTTCACAACTTCATGACGTGTACCGCTTCACACCCAATGAAGTACATTGTGCTCGGAAGCATTTACCCTGCACACAGCAAGATGCCACCATTGGCCAGGTGACAAATGACCAGATCGTCCGTTACTTTTACCAAGTGACACTGGTTGAGGGATAGTTATTGGGCCCAGGAGAACCCCCCCGCCCCCGCCCCCCTCTAATCATAGTCATAGCGGCACAGAAGCACTCATGGGATCCTTTACATCCACTGAAAGAGCAGATGGGAGCCTCTGTTTTGCATCTCATCGAAAAGAAGCGACCTCCGGCATTGCGGCACTCCCTCGCTACTGCACTGGGAGTGTCGGCCTGCAATTTGGGCTCGAGCCCACAACCTTCTGAGAGAGAGAGAGAAAAAAAAGAGAGAAAACTACCCACTGAGACACTGCTCCACACGAGCCTCCTCCCACCCCATCAACATCTTCCATTTCCTTTCTCCCTCATGTGTTTATCCAGCTTCCCCTTCAATGTATCGATACTATTCACCTCGACCACTCCCTGTGGTAGCGAGTTCCACATTCTCCCCACTCTCTGGGGATCGGAGTGTCTCCTGAATTCCCCATTGGATTTATTAGTGACTATTTTATATTGATGCCCCCTAGTTCTGGTCTCACCCGCAAGTGGAAACATCCTCTCTACATTTACCCTACATCTACCAAACCCATTCATTATCTTTAAGACCTGGATCACCCCTCAGCTCTTTCTTTTCTAGAGAAAAGAGCCCCAGCCTCTTCAATCTTTCCGGATGGGAATAACCTCTCAGTTCTGGCATATCCCTGTAAATTAATTTTTTTTTTGCACCTTCTCCGGTGCCTCTATATCCTTTTTATTATATGGCGACCAGAACTGTTCACAGCGACTCCCAAATGTGGTCTGAGCAAGGTGCAATACTAACTTAACGGGACTCCTCTGCTATTCGGTTCTGTCCCTCCAGAAACGGGCAGACAGCAGGGTCGATCCCTCTGTTGCTGCCGAGTATCTCCGCATCAGGGCCTGTCCCGGCTTCAATTCAGGCAGGAGCCCTGCACACCTTTAGTCTGCCCTAGCTTCAAACCTAAGCTGGAGGCCCGACAGATTGCACCAACTGGCCTGAGATCACACGGGGGGGGGGGGGGGGGGGGGGGGGGGCGGTGTTTAAAAAGGACTTCTCAGCCGACATCACAGTGTGGAGATCAAAGAATGACCCAGCAGAGGAGGAGGCCATTCAGCCCATCATGCCTGTGCTGGCTCTTTTAAAGAGCGAACCAATCAGTCCCACTCCCCCCTGTTCTTTCCCCACAGCCCTGTACATTTATTCCATTTTCAACTATTTATCCAATTCCCCTTTTTGAAAGTTACTATTGAATCTGCTTCCACCGCCCTTTCAGGCAGCGCGTTCCAGATCACAACAACTCACTGTGTAAAAAAAGGATTCTCATCTCCCCCTCTGTTTCTTTGACCAATTATCTTCAATCTGTGTCCCTCTGGTTACCGACCCTCCTGCCACTGGAAACAGTTTCTCCTGATTTACTCCATCAAAACCCTTCACGATTTTGAACACCTCGATTAAATCTCCCCCTTAACCTTCTCTGCTCTAAGGAGAACAATCCCAGCTTCTCCCGGTCTCTCCACATTAACTGAAGTCCCTCATCCCTGGGACCATTCCAGTAATTCTCCTCCGCACCCTCTCCGAGGCCTGGACATCCTTCTGAAAGTGCAGGGCCAAGAACTGGACGATTCTTCAGCTGAGGGCTCCAGTTCACAGGGACAGAGTGACAGTGGTAAGGCTGGTCCAGAGATGAGAAGGCTGCACCAGTCAACCTTTGACCCTCCCTCCCGACCCGGGAATGGTACAACCGCGGTTGCCTCACCTCCGGTTGCTTCTTCTCCTCGTCCAAATTCACTGTGCTCCAGCCCACCGTCTCATCCCGGTCCAGCTCCATCTCGTCGTCCGATAATTCCTTGTTCTCCACCTCAAAATCCTGCAGAGAGGGTGAGCAAATAACACACACATCAACATCAGTCAGAAACTGCAGGCACACAGAACCATCCTCCCAGGACAGGTACAGCACGGGGGTTAGATACAGAGTAAAGCTCCCTCTACACTGTCCCCCATCAAACACTCCCAGGACAGGTACAGTACGGGGGTTAGATACAGAGTAAAGCTCCCTTTACACTGTCCCCATCAAACACTCCCAGGACAGGTACAGTACGGGGTTAGATACAGAGTAAAGCTCCCTCTACACTGTCCCCATCAAACACTCCCAGGACAAGTACAGTACGGGGTTAGATACAGAGTAAAGCTCCCTCTACACTGTCCCCCATCAAACACTCCCAGGACAGGTACAGCACGGGGTTAGATACAGAGTAAAGCTCCCTCCACACTGTCCCATCAAACACTCCCAGGACAGGTACAGTACGGGGGTTAGATACAGAGTAAAGCTCCCTCTACACTGTCCTCATCAAACACTCCCAGGACAGGTACAGTACGGGGGTTAGATACAGAGTAAAGCTCCCTCTACACTGTCCTCATCAAACACTCCCAGGACAGTTACAGGAGTGTGATGGATGGGTGCAACACTCAAGAAAGTCGACACAATCCAGGACAAAGCAATTCATTTGACAACAGCAGCAGGGTCGTGTGAACGTCATCTGCAAGTTCTCAGCTGAACCAGGGAGGGTAGGAGGAAGTCGAGAAGGTTGGGTTTCAAATGCGAGAGAGAGGCGCAAGTTGCCCAGGGGCAGCGCTGATATAAAGTGCTCCCCACACAAACTCCTGCTGCCAGGCGCACCCTAAACACTCACGAGCAACTCTTCCTGCTCCTCTCGGTTCCCGGCCAGTCCGTAGGTCGGGATTTCTCCGAGCGTCCGGCAGAACTCGGACGTGGCGTTGAAGACAATCACCCCCTTCCTCTCCAGGTCGTCCTCGTCCTCATCCTTGCGGTCGGACTTCAGTTTCTTCGCAATGTCGACAACCTGGGGATTTGGCAGGGAAGGAAAACATATATTTTTTTGGCTTTTAATTACGTGCGACCAATCTCAGGAGCTGTGTCGCTGCAACCCAGCGTAGCTGAAACGCTGATCCTGACCAAGCCCCGAACCCGCGGGGGTCCGTGCCAGACTACAGGCTGGTGCAGGTGGGCAGTGGTGCCCTCACTGCCAACTTAAGCTCCCTTACTCACTCAGAGGGCGACAGCACCAACCAGTGATCAACAAACCCGACCAGGTTCAATGTGCTTCAGGCAGACCTGTACGAGTACTCCCAGCACCCTTAGAGAGGGGAAAACCTAACCCCCGTTAAAATGTGCACGCCCACGAGCAGAGGTGAAGAGCTCGGGTACACGATCGCTGCTCCACTCGACGAAGTGCCCGCCTTTCCCAAAGCAGCTGCGCAGGGTGGGGGGGGGGGGGCAGCGCCCTCTTTTTTTTTGTTGAAATGAATGGGTTGGTCCACTGCCTCACCTTGTCGGACGACTGCTTGTGGCTCTGTCGCAGCCGCCGCTGTTTCTCCAGCTGTTTCTGCAGCTCTATCTCGGCCTCGTCCTCGTCGATGGCCACAGGAGAATCAGGAGCTCGGGCTTCATCTGAGGGCGAACACAGTGCAGGCTGGTCACGTCAGGCCATTCCCACTGCTCCCCGCCCACCGATCCCACGCTATTACCCTCATCCCCTACAAAAGCACTGATCCCCTGCCTAAACCCCCACACCAAAACACTGCCCCTCTCTACCCCTCCTTCCTTCAGCTGTCAGCCATGGATCAGCGGACCTCTTGAGTCCGAGTCATGAGCTCACATCCCACTCCAAAGCGATTTGAGCCCATAACCCAGGCCAGCACGCCTGGGACCAGTACTGAGGGAGTGCCGCACTGTCTGAGGTGCCGTCTTTCAGATGAGACACTAAACCGAGGCCCCCGTCTGCCCTCTCGGGTGGGTGTAAAAGATCCCACAGCCACTATTGGAAGAAGAGCAGAGGGGGGAGTTCTCCCCGGTGTCCTGGGGCTCAATATTTATCCCTCAACCAACATCACTAAAAAAACAAACGACCTGGGTCATCATCACATTGCTGTTTGTGGGATCTTGCTGTGCGTGATTTGGCTCCGACATTACAACAGTGACGTCAAACAGTACTTCATTGGCTGTAAAGAACTATAGCATGTCCTGGAGTAGTGACAGGCGCTATTTAAATAAAGTCCTTGGCCCTTGTAAGATTTAGGTTTGGGAGTCACAGATACCCAAAGAAGGGGGGGGGCTCCGATGACAGGAGCGGTTTTTAAAAGCAGTTTATTAATAAACAGTTTAAACATTAACGGCGCATGAGCTAAATAGACAGAAAAGACAATTGACTCGTAACAGATTACTGATCTCAGATTACAGGGCGAGGCAGACAGATGAGCCAGGCGAGGTGTTGGTGGTCTCTTCGATCCTCGGGGGGGGGGGGGGGTCCTCAGTCTTCTCTCGAGCTAACCGAAGCCGAGCTTCAGGAAGCTATCCCTCTCTCCGAAGGCAGCTGAAGATTTCCCTCCCGAGCATCTGTTTGTAGACTTTATTTCAAGGTCTCACCTTCTGCCAATCACATTCAATTGCCCATTGAGCAAGGGACAGATATTCAAGGCGGATCCCTCCCACCTCCAGCCATGAAGTCATCTCATGACTTATTGCTGGCGAGGACATCCTGCTTAACCTTTAACCCAGCAGAGATAACAGGTCTACACTGCTCTGGCTGCCTGCTATGCAATCTGTCTTATAAAAGAGAGAGAGAGAACTATTTCTTAAGATCCAATTAATTTCTTAAGATTTTATAAGGTTATTAGACAGCCGTTTCTTGCATCTTTCTCAACAGATATAGATCTGGCTCCTTTTAAAAGGAGCCACCTTACACCCAATGGTGGAGCAATGCTCGTGAAAGGATGGAGAACGAGAGGGCACAGGTTTAAAGTATTTGGTAAGAGAAGCAAAAGCGACAGGAGGAAAAACTTTTTCACGCAGCGAGTGATTCAGGTCTGGAATGCGCTGCCTGAGAACGTGGTGGGGGCAGGTTCAGCTGAAGCATTCAGAAGGGAATTAAGAGAGCTGTTTGAAAAGGAAGAATGAGCAGGGTTACGGGGAGAAGGTGGGGGAGTGGCACCAGGTGAAATGCTCGTTAGGTGCAGACACGATGGGCCGAATGCCCCCCTCCCCCTCCTGCGCTGTAACAATTCTGTGAAATCAGGGAAGCCCGAATTGGAGGAGGGCAGAGATTTCAGAGGGTTGTAGGGGCTGGAGGAGGTAACAGAGATAGTGAAGGGGGCGAGATATGACAAAAGCACAGATGAGGGTTTGGGCAGTGAAATCCAATTTCATCTCAGTAAGCGGTCCCTCCGACCAATCTTCACCCCCCACTCCTCCCGTAGGACAGCCACTATGCCTCAATCACACATACCGTCACTGATGTCCATGTTTTCCACGCGGATGTCGTCCGACACGGACTGTGCCTCTGGTGCTGGGGCCTCTGCTTGCTCCGCGATGCCCTCTGCCTCTGCCTCGCTGTTAAACTGCCAGCCTCGCCCGCGTTCCCTGTGAAAGTCAGACGTCAGAATGAACACCTCGCGCGTCTCGACTGGGGACCGAAGGCGGGGGAAAGAGAAGGTGGGACTGAGATAATAGGAAGGAGCAGTGTTCGTTCTAATGATAAACCACGGACAGCGGGCGAAGTCAGTCAAGGCGAGGGGGGCTCGAGCGGTGACCCACCTGGACCCGTAGTCCGTGACGGCACTTTCGTGGCCGTGGCTGAGGAGGTCGTCGGCTTTCAGTGTATTTTCTTTTTTTCGAATTTTCTTCACCCTCCTCTTTGTTTTCTTAAACGTGACCTGCAGGAGAGAGAGAGGGAGAAATAATGACAGCACAGCGAGACACCCCGACCTTCGCAATGCAGCGTCCCACACCGCCCTTCCCGCTGGCGGGGGGGGGGGGGGGTTAGGAGGCGCAGACAGCCGCAGCGAGCTCCTCACCATCTCCTCCTCCGTGTAGAACTCCGAAGCCACCTTCATCTGCGGCATGTCCAGCGTCTGTGCCTGGTTCCGCAGCGTCTCCCGGATCTGCTGCAGCTCGCGCTCCCACGAGCCGTCCGCAGTCCCGCCTGTCTCCAGCCTGAAGGATTTCTTTTTCTCCCCGTCTATCTCCTCGTCGTACTTGGAGAGAACCGATTTCGCTTTGAACTAAAAAAAAAACAAAAAAAATTTGAACGCCTCGATTAAATCTCCCCTTAACCTTCTCTGTTCCAAGGAGAACAATCCCAGCTTCTCCCAGTCTCTCCATGAAATTTTATAGCACAAAAACACACCATTCGGCCCATCAGTCCATGCTGGTGTTTATTTTCTCTCACCCTCTCAGCATATTCCTTGCTCCCACATGTTTTGTTTTTGTATTAAATGATTCTTTCAGGTAACTAGCCTCGATAGTTGACCTGACAAGGTTGAAGACCACAATCCCGGAACTGGAAACTGAACCGTACATCTCCAGCACCCAGGGTAAATTCACAGCCTGCCCTCGGTTGGCTAACCCCGGGGCCCCCAGCCGCAACAACGTCGAGTGGAGGCAGAGGGGCCAGGGCTGCTGCTCCTCCCCAGCGAGTACCCGCTGCCCCTGGACAGGGTCAGGGCCACTTGTGATGCCCCTGCTCAGCCACCCCACCCCCAATATTCACTGCCCGAGCGTGGTTTAGCTTCCAACCCTGCCAAAAACCGCAACAGGATCTTGGCTTAGCAAGCTATTCGACCACCTGGGGCAACACAGTCCAGCTTAGCCCTGCCCATACAGTTCCACTTACAATCAGGGGGAAAATCACATTACAGTGATCAGGAGCAGGAACCCTGGCTGATTCTTCCCCCTCTCTCTAACCCAGGGGTCACTGGACAGTGATCAAGAGTAGGAACCCTGGCTGATTCTCCCCTCTCTCTAACCCCGGGGGGTCACTGGACAGTGATCAGGAGCAGGAACCCTGACTGATTCTTCCCCCTCTCTCTAACCCAGGGGTCACTGGACAGTGATCAAGAGTAGGAACCCTGGCTGATTCTCCCCTCTCTCTAACCCCGGGGGGTCACTGGACAGTGATCAGGAGCAGGAACCCTGACTGATTCTCCCCCCTCTCTCTAACCCAGGGGTCACTGGACAGTGATCAGGAGCAGGAACCCTGACTGATTCTCCCCCCTCTCTCTAACCCGGGGGGTCACTGGACAGTGATCAGGAGCAGGAACCCTGACTGATTCTCCCCCCTCTCTCTAACCCAGGGGTTACTGGACAGTGATCAGGAGCAGGAACCCTGACTGATTCTCCCCCCTCTCTCTAACCCAGGGGTCACTGGACAGTGATCAGGAGCAGGAACCCTGACTGATTCTCCCCCCTCTCTCTAACCCGGGGGGTCACTGGACAGTGATCAGGAGCAGGAACCCTGGCTGATTCGCAGCTCTGCGCCTTTAGCTGAGCTCAGCGAACAGGAGCGACAGGTCCAGAATGTGGACCCTTTTCTGCCTGGACGACAGTGACTTCACCCTAACCCCAAACTGTGGAACCTGTGCCACTGCTTCAGAGGCACGTTGCAGGGACCCACCACCACCATGTCGTCAACGCTCTCCTCTTCCTCGTAGGCCTGGTAGTCCGGCTTCTTCTTCTTGTGCTCCACGTTCTTGTCGGCTCTCTCCTTGTCCAGGATATTGACGTTGACCAGAACATCATCCTCCTCGTCCAGAACCCCTGAGTGACAGAGAGAGACAGAAAGGTGAGGGTTATGTAGCACAGCACCACCTCCATCCATCCTTAAAAATAAACCCGCTGGCCAGTGAAAATTCTTATTTTAGAACAGGAGGAGGCCATTCAGCCTCTCGAGCCCGTCCTGCCATTGAGAGATCGTGGTCGATCTGCTTCGTAACTCCATTTACCCGCCTCGGTCCCGTAACCCTTAATACCCTCACCCCGCTTACCTTTGTCCTTTAGGGTCAGCACGACTGCCTCTCCTTCCTTGAACGCTTCGATGTCATGTTGGACCGTCAGTCCTTTCAGGTCCTGGGACGTGTAGGCAGACTTGAAAAGAGAGAGCGGAAGTGTCAGTTACCATCACGCACCACCGCGCCCCCCCCCTCCCTCCCCCTTCCGATCCAGTCTCCGTGGACTTCAGTAGAAGGTGCAGTACAGAAACAGGACATTCGGCCCATCTAATCCAGGCTGGCTTTAAGGCTCCGCATGAGCCCCCTCCCACCCTACTCCCTGGCACTGATGTGATTTGACTAGAAACGCAGAGGCCTGGACCAATATTAATCCAGAGGACGCGAGTTCAAATCCCGCCAAGGCAGTTTGAGAACTTAAATGCGGATGGGAATGAAAGGCTGTGATCCGTGGACCATGAAAACCAACGGACCGTCGTAAACACCTGTCGGGAAGAAAGCTGCCTTCCGCAACCGGTCTGGGCCTATATGTGACTCCGGATCCCACACCCAACGCGCCTGTCTCTTGACAGCTCCCCCCCCTGACGTGACGGTGCAAGCCACTCAGTCGCAGCACCAGCTTCTCGGGGCAACGGAGGACGGGAAATCACTGCTGGCCTTCTCAGCGAACAACAGGTCTAGATTTTGGCACCAGGTGGAAGGTGGGATTTTGTGTTAAGGGTGGTCGCTCAGGATATCAGTCTGAGAAAACCAAACTAAAACCAGCACTGGTGAAAATGCAGCTTGAATTAAAATGACAAACTGTATACATCAGGACTGCACCCTCACCCCTCTCCCCCTGGTCAATAGTTCCAAATATTCCCTCGACACTACTCGGAATCTTGGAGGGAATTCTGTCTATACTCTCAGTGGGGTGGACAACATAGAAAAATGTCATATATACACCCACTGCTACACAGCCACTCGAACCCCTTCTCACGCAGCACAGTACACTCCCAGGGCAGGTATGAGCAGCCCCTGGAATGGGTGGGTTGTCTTATGAGGAAAGGTTGGACAGACTAGGCTTGTATCCGCTGGAATTTAGAAGAGTAAGAGGCGACTTGATTGAAACATAAAAGATTCTGAGGGATCTTGGCAGGGTGGAATGTGGAAAGGATGATTCCCCTCGCGGGAGAAACTCGAACTAGGGGGGTCACTGTTTAAAAATAAAGGAGCCGCCCGTTTAAGACAGAGATGAGGAGAAATGTTTTCTCTCAGAGGGTCGTGAGTCTTTGGAATTCTCTTCCTCGAAAGGCAGTGGAAGCAGAGTCTTTGAATATTTTTAAGGCAAAAGTAGATTCTTGATGAGCAAGGGGGGGTGAAAGGTTATCGGGGGTAGGCGGGAATGTGAAGTTGAGGTTACAATCAGATCAGTCATGATCTTGTTGAGTGGCGGAGCAGGTTAGAGGGGCCGAGTGGCCTACTCCTACTTCGCACGTTCATATATAGGTACAGCACGGGGGTTAGATACAGAGTAAAGCTCCCTCTACACTGTCCCCATCAAACACTCCCCAGGACAGGGACAGTACGGGGGTTAGATACAGAGTAAAGCTCCCTCTACACTGTCCCCCATCAAACACTCCCAGGACAGGTACAGTACGGGGGTTAGATACAGAGTAAAACTCCCTCTACACTGTCCCCATCAAACACTCCCAGGACAGGTACAGCACGGGGGTTAGATACAGAGTAAAGCTCCCTCTACACTGTCCCCATCAAACACTCCCAGGACAGGTACAGCACGGGTGTAGAACAGGAGTGGTTCTCAAACTTTGTTTGTTTGAAGGACCCCTTTTCCCCCATCTAAATTATACGATATAATACTTATCATATTCTGTGGGCTCGCTCCCCTCCTTATCTGGGCTGCTAGTGTTGGCCGCACGCTGCTCCTGCCTCTGCTCATTCACTGACTCCTGACTGGAACATCCCCACCAATCAGTGCCCTGAACAGTCTCCCAACTGCCAGGCCAGCCCTGCTCGGTGGGGAGTTTCATGTTATTTCATGGATCGCCCTGGCCCGGAGTTTCTCTACAGACCGGCCCCCCCCCAGAGGGTCATATACAGAGATCCCCAGGGTAACTCCCCCACACACCAGCCGTCCTCTGCACTCCGGGTTAATGCCCCTGTTCACCCTGCTTGTCCTGTAACGGGATGCAGCCCCCACAGGCCAACAATGCTTAGGCCCACCCCTCTCCCAAAAACGCTGAGCCCCTCACCTGTTTCTTGGTGCGCAGTTCCTCCTCGATCAAATTGCTGACGCCAAACTCTTGGTCCATCTCCTCAAGGAGCTTTGCCTGGAATCAATTAGCACAACAGCTCAGTCCAAAGCAAAGAGGAAAAAGACAGATGTTCAGCACACAAGGCATAACACCCCCTGCACACACACCGGCCTTGACTCCATCTCCCTTCGCTGAGGTACTGTGGTGCCTCCGGTGTACCCGCGCCCTCGGTTGGTTAGTGCTTACGGGGCAAGAGTGAGTTGCGCTCCTCTCGCCCGTACTCACCCGCTTCTCAGCCATCTCCTTCTCCCTCTGCAGTTTCCTGCTCTTCTCCACCCATGCCATCGCATCATCCAACCAGGCATCATCATCACCCAGAGATTTTACTTTCCTGAAAGGACAGAGAGCAAACATTGCAATTTGGCCAATTTTTTAAAAAAAATTCGGTGAGACGTGGGCTTGTAAACATCCCTGTGATACAGACATTGATTTACCTCCCCCCCCCACTGGCCTAGTGATCTCCACAGCGACAGGGCCCGTAGCTCTCCACCAGCTGTCAGCCCCCGCAGGGAATTCGAAGCTGCTCGCTCGGCCAGCCTAACTTACCCTAGTTTCTGGTTCAGGAGGCGTTTCTCCTTCAGGGCGGCGAGCTTCACCCGAATGTCCTCCTGCTGCTTCGAGGCGATGGGGTTCACAGCTGGGACCAGAACCGGGTCCTCTTTCGTCCCAGCTTCGGCTGCCAAAGGAGACGGAGAGAGCGAGAGAGAGAGAGAGAGAAAAATGAAAAGGAGTTGGCATTTCTTTCGTCATTCAAAATCACCGCACAGCCAACAAAGTACTTTTACTTGAAGCGCGGTCACTTCTTGTGATGCAGGAAACACGGTAGCTAATTCGCGCACAGCAAGATCCCACCAGCAGCAATATGACAATGGCCAGGCCACCTGTCTAAGCGACATTGGTCGAGGGATAAATATTGAAGGGAGATTTTTATGCCCGCCTGCGAGGGCCTGGGTTTAACGTCTCATCCGAGAGACGGCACCTCTGGCAGTGCAGCACTCCCTCGGTGCCGGCGCTCGGAGCGTCAGCCTGGATTTTGTGCTCAAGTGTCTGGAGCAGGACTCGAGCCCACTGCCTCCTGGCTCAAGAGGCGAGAGCCCTGCCCGCTGAGCCACAGCTGACATGGAAATGGCAACTACCCCCTCCCCCCCCCCAACAACTTCCCCAGAGCCCTGTAAATGTTTCCATTTCAACTATTTCTCCAATTCCCCTTTTGAAAGTTACTATTGAATCTGCTTCCACCGCCCTTTCAGGCAGCGCGTTGCAGATCACAACAACTCCCTGCGTAAAAAAATTCTCCTCGTCTCCCCCTCTGGCTCTTTTACCAATTATCTTAAAGCTGTGTCTCTCTGGTTACCGACCCTCCTGCCACCGGAAACAGTTTCTCCTTATTTACTCTGTCAAAACCCCTCATGATTTTGAACGCCTCGATTCCTGTTCACCTTCTCTGCTCTAAGGAGAACAATCCCAGCTTCGCCCAGTCTCTCCATATTGCGAAAGTCCCTCATCCCTGGGATCGGTTCTGGTCAACCTCCTCTGCACCTTCTCTAAAGGCCGTAACTTCCTCTCCTTAATCATACTGATGCCCTGAGGTCTTGCCCCTATAGCGCAGTCTTGCTCCAAGAAGAAAACAGCCGACCATGTCAAAATTTGACTCACTCTTTTTGGAGTCATGTACTTCCAAGGGTTTCAGGCCCAGCTTGGCCCTAAGTTTGCTGCAGAGAACACAAGAGAGTCAGTTAGAGAGAAAGACTTGCATTTCGATAGCGCCTTTCACCATCCCAGGACGTCCCAATGCGCTTTACAGCCAACGAAGTGCTTGTTGAAATGTAGTCACTGTTGTAATGTAGGAAACGCGGAAGCCAATTTGCAGCACAGCAAGATCCCACAAACAGCAATGTGATAATGACCCGGATCATTTGTTTTTAGTGATGTTGGTTGAGGGATAAATATTGTCCCCAGGACACCCGGGGGGTGGGGGGAGGGGGGGGGGGGGTGGGAACTGCCCCCCTGCTCTTCCAATAGTGGCTGTGGGATCTTTTACACCCACCCGAGAGGGCAGACCGGGGCCTCAGTTTAACATTTCAACTGAAAGACGGCACATCCGACAGTGCGGCACTCCCTCAGAAGTGGCACTGGGAGTGTCGGCCTGGATTATGAGCTCAGGGCTCTGGACTGGGGATCGAACCCACGACCGTCTGACCCCGAAGGGGGGGGGGGGGGAAAGAGAGAGAGAGAGAAAAAGAGAGAGAAAAAAGAGAGAAAAAAAAGAGAGAGAGAGAGAGAGAGAGACCCACCGAGCCCCAGCTAACACAGCATTGGTTGTCAGTGATTGCTCAGCAAAGACAGGGTGAGATGAAGCTGGGTGGGAAGGAGATTCATGTGGACCATAAATGCCAGCATGCACCTGATGGGCCAAATGGCCTGTTCCTGTGCTGTAAATTTGATACTCGGAGAAGACAGAAGCTGGCAGCGGTGTACAGCGACATTTATTCACTCACTTTGTTTCTTCGATACTCAGAGAGGCGTTCGCAGCAGCTGACTTTGCTCCGGCAGCTGAAGGTTAAGAAACAGGGATAAGAAAGGGGTTGATTAATGTGCGAGAAAAACGACATCAGCAACCCCTCCCACCATTTCACACCCAGACAAACCCCCGCACATTCCCCCTTGCCCCTATACATCGCCAGGACATCCCTTCCCTCATCCTATAACCCTGTCCCTCGCCCTATGACCCCGTCCCCCGCCCTATGACCCCATTGCCTGCCCGGACACCCCGTCCCTCGCCCTATGACAACACCCCCTGCCCAGACACCCCGTCCCTCGCCCTATGACAACACCCCCTGCCCGGACACCCCGTCCCTCGCCCTATGACAACACCCCCTGCCCGGACACCCCGTCCCTCGCCCTATGACCCCATCACCTGCCCGGACACCCCGCCCCTCGCACTATGACCCCATCCCCTGCCCGGACACCCCGTCCCTCGCCCTATGACCCCGTCCCCTGCCCGGACACCCCGTCCCTCGCCCTATGACCCCGTCCCCTGCCCGGACACCCCGTCCCTCGCCCTATGTTCCCGTCCCCTGCCCGGACACCCCGTCCCTCGCCCTATGAACCCGTCCCTCACCCAATTACACCACCCCCTGCCCAGGCACCCCATCCCTCGCCCTCTGACCCCATCCCCCTGCCCGGACACCCCGTCCCTCACCCTATGACAACCCCCCCTGCCCGGACACCCCGTCCCTCGCCCTATGACCCCATTCCCCTGCCCGGACACCCCGTCCCTCGCCCTATGACACCATCCCCCGCCCGGACACCCCGTCCCTCGCCCTATGACCCCGTCCCCTGCCCAGACACCCCGTCGCTCGCCCTATGACCCCATCCCTCGCCCAATGACACCACCCCCTGCCCGGACACCCCGTCCCTCGCCCTATGACCCCATTCCCCTGCCCGGACACCCTGTCGCTCGCCCTATGACCCCGTCCCTCGCCCAATGACACTACCCCCTGCCCGGACACCCCGTCCCTCGCTCTATGACCCCCATCCCCCTGCCCCTCGCCCTATGACCCCATCTCCTGCCCGGACACCCCTGCCCCTCGCCCTATGACCCCATCCCCCTGCCCGGACACCCCTGCCCCTCGCCCTATGACCCCATCTCCTGCCCGGACACCCCTGCCCCTCGCCCTATGACCCCATCTCCTGCCCGGACACCCCGTCCCTCGCCCTCTGACCCCATCCCCCTGCCCGGACACCCCGTCCCTCGCTCTATGACCCCATCCCCCTGCCCGGACACCCCGTCCCTCGCCCTATGACCCCATCTCCTGCCCGGACACCCCGTCCCTCGCTCTATGACCCCATCCCCCTGCCCGGACACCCCGTCCCTCGCCCTATGACCCCATCTCCTGCCCGGACACCCCTGCCCCTCGCCCTATGACCCCATCTCCTGCCCGGACACCCCTGCCCCTCGCCCTATGACTCCATCTCCTGCCCGGACACCCCTGCCCCTCGCCCTATGACCCCATCCCCCTGCCCGGACACCCCGTCCCTCGCCCTATGACCCCATCTCCTGCCTGGACACCCCGTCCCTCGCTCTATGACCCCATCCCCCTGCCCGGACACCCCGTCCCTCGCCCTATGACCCCATCTCCTGCCTGGACACCCCGTCCCTCGCCCTATGACCCCATCTCCTGCCTGGACACCCCTGCCCCTCGCCCTATGACCCCATCTCCTGCCCGGACACCCCGTCCCTCGCTCTATGACCCCATCCCCCTGCCCGGACACCCCGTCCCTCGCCCTATGACCCCATCTCCTGCCCGGACACCCCTGCCCCTCGCCCTATGACCCCATCTCCTGCCCGGACACCCCTGCCCCTCGCCCTATGACCCCATCCCCCTGCCCGGTCACCCCAGGGAGGGTGGGTGGTGTCTCTCTCTGACCTGCCTCCTCGGTCTTCTCCCTCTTGATGCGGCGCTCGGCCTGGGCCTCCCCCGGTGGCCGGCGCTCCCGCTCCCGGTGCCGGCGGCCCTCGCGTTCCCGGCTCGCCGCCCGCTGCTTCCGCTCCTTGTGTTTGTGCTTCTTGTGGCGGCCGCTGTCGTCCGCGCCGCGTTCCCGGTGCTTCTTGGAGGAGCCCATGGCCGGGGGCGCGCGGGGGGGACGCTCCTCGGGAGCGCGCGGGAGTTCCTCGGGAGCGCGCAGGGGCTCCTCGGGAGCGCGCAGGGGCTCCTCGGGAGCGCGCAGGGGCTCCTCGGGAGCGCGCAGGGGCTCCTCGGGGGGGCGCAACCGACAAAGGACGCGCGCGATTACCGCCTCGCACGGCGGGGGGGGGGCGCGCGCTCTCTCTCTCAGTCTCCCCTCGCCGCCGGGCACGCGCACGGGCACGCTCTGCCTGACTCCCGCGCCGCGCGCTCCCGCTGCCGGCGGATTTTATTTTTCTTCTCCTTTCGGCCGCAGAAACGTCGCCTTCAACCAAGATGGCCGCCCACTTCCGCTCGACCCTTCACCCTTCTGACGCCACTTCCGTCCGCCCGCCCACTTAAAGCGGCGCCGCGCCACCTTGGTAATGTTTTTTTTTTGTTTGGTCAATGCCTGAAAGGCCACCTGTTTTCGGCCCTTTATGATCCACAGGTTCCTTGTGGCCGCAATTCATTCCCCCCCCCCTTTTTTTTCCCCAAGTTCTGGGCGTGCCTGGAATTAAAGTTGCGCAATGCAAAATGCCCCTCCTCCCTGAAAGGGTTTCAGGCATTTCACATCCGCATAGCAAGATCCCACCGTCGGCCATCAGACCACCTGCAATAATGCACTCGGTGGGAGGAGGAATGTTGACCCCAGGACAACCCCATGACCTTCTTCCAATAGTGCCCATGGGATCTTGCAGTGTAAAGGGAGCTTTACTCTGCGCTTAATGGCTCATTGAGCAAATACACCTCCCAGTGTGGTCGTAAAACAGGTACCCTGAGCCTCGGCGCCAAAGGGCCGGGGACAGGGCACGGGTGAGGGGAAATCGGCCTTGAGTGTCCGCCACTATCCGTTTAGCCACACCAGGAGGTTGTTGCTGTGTGAAGGGATTAAGGTTGGTGGTGATGCCTCATGTGGTCAAATATCCCGCCATGTGCTGGAGAGCAGCCATGGAACTATGTGTGCCCCAAGCAAAAGAAGGCTCGTACGTGGTGTTCTTCGATGCGCCCACACTGGGGGCATAAAGGATCCAAATTTTGATGAAGGTGACTGATCCACAACTTGCAATTTAATAACAAAGCCTTTATTTCCGTGAATCTTTATTAAACAAGAAACAACAATCAGAATCAAACAATCAGCAAGTCTGCAGTCTGTGGGAGCCCAGAGCTTCTGGTCACAGGCAGAGGGGTTCGTGGCCACAGGGTCGGGGTCAAGGGTCCGAGCAGGTGATGCTGGGGCCGGGGAGTCATTAGATGTTTCCACAGTGGAAGGAAAACTCCAGCGGGGAGTCAGCTCGGGACTAAGCTCACAGGCCCCGCCGCTCCTTGGAAACTGGGAGACGTGTGGGGTAAGCGAGTCACATCCCTGCACGGCCTCCGTGTCGCGGAGTGCCAGTGTACGGGGCAGGGTGCGTAGTTACAAAGTACAGTCCAGTCGCCTGTCAGTTTAATTCTCCGCTCCACTCCCACTCTGACCTCTCTGTCCTCGGTCTCCTACGCTATTCCCGAGACACTCAACCTAAACACGTCATTACAGCCTTCCAGCCTTCAACACTGAGTTCAGGCATTGTTCAGTTGACAACTGTTGGCAATGTTCCTGCTATTTCTCATTTACACTCTCTCTAAATCCAACTTTTGTTTCTTTACTTGTCTCATTACCATCTCCTTTTGCCTCGTGCCGTCATCCCTTTTGTCATTTAATCTCACCTACCCTCCACCCTATCACACAGACCTTTACTTCTGTTCTTTTCCTGCCCCCCCCCCCTCTCTTTGACTCTGTGCTTGCTTAAAACCTACGATATTTCTAATATTTCCCCAGTTCTGGGGAAAGGTCATCGACCTGTAACGTTAGCTCTGTTTCTCTCTCCACAGTTGTGGCCAGACCTGCTGAGTGTTAACAGCAATTTTCTGTTTTTAATCCAGGGTCTAGTGGTCAGGGCGTTGTACCAAATAAACATGGCACAAAAGGCATAGTAGTCAGGGGGCATTATCCTGTGCCCTGTGTTCTAGGCCCTGTGCCCTCTGACCTGTGGCCCTCAGGCCCTGAATACCAGGCCCTGCCCGCCAGGCCCCAGTTTTCTCACTTGCAGGTGATGTTGGGCTGGTGCAGGATTTTCCAGAGCTGGACCATCTCCTGCGGGGTCCTCCTGTGCACCATGAAAATCCGCCGGTAGGCGCAGGGGTCCCAGCAATCGGTCACGTTGATGCCGAAGCTGCGGAAGCCCTCATGGTAGACCGGCGCCAAGCCCAGCTGGTGCAGGCACATGCCCGTGTAGACATCGTCGATGGGGAAGAGGGGCACGGCCTGGGAGGCCTCCGCCAGCCTGCGGGCGAGGTGCCCAGAGTACAGCACCCCAGCGCCGCCGGCGTACGGCGGGTAAAGGCCACTGTAGAAGGCCCCGGGCACGTAGTACTTGAGGCCGGGGTTGCGGGAGGGCACGGCGTTGAGGATTGCGTCGCCCAGGAAGAGGTCCCGGCTCTTCTCGGGGTCCAGCGCCAACACGTAGTCGAGCAGCCGCTCGGTGTTGACGAAGACGTCATCGTCCCCCTTGAAGACGTAGCGAGCCGCCGGGCAGCGGCGAGCCAGCCAGGGCAGGAAGAGCACCTCCTTGAGGGTGAGGTTGAAGAAAGTGTCGCGGAAGGCCCACTGCAGCAGGTCGCCGAAGCGCCGGCTCTCGTAGCCGAGCAGCCCGGTCAGGTTCGGGTGGCCGTCGGCGGCCTGCTGCTGCCCCAGCAGGAAGAGCAGCCGGACCCCCGAGGCCCGGCCCACCCCGCCCCAACTCTGCCGGATGGCCTGGCGCCTGGCGAAGCTGGAGACCTGGCTCTTGATCACGAGCAGCAGCTGCAGGACGGGGGGGCCCCCGGCCCAGCCTGGGCACAGGCCTCGAGGCTCCAGCAGCAGCGGGTAGGCACGGCAGCGGCGGTACAGCAGGAAGTCCTTCATCTGACGGGGCAGGTGCGGGAAGTCCACGAAACGGCTCGACACGTCCGGGTCCGGCTGGCAGTGGCGGTCGGCGCCCCCGACGGAGGAGGAGGAAGGCGAGGCGTGCCGCTGGGCCAGGCGCTGCTGCTCCTGGTTCCACAGTGACCACAGCGGGCAGGACGGCCTCCAGAAAGCCCCGGGGCCCCGCAGGGCCGACACGCGCTCCGTCCCCGCCCGCCAGCTCCAGAGGGCCCAGAGGATCGCCAGGTTGGTCGCGAGGCTGCAGCCCACCCAGAGGAGGCACTTCTTCTGCATCAGATTCATGGCCTGTCACGACCCCCTGTGTGGTGGGGTGTCGGGGGGGGGGTGGAGAAAGGAAAGAGGTTTTAGCGGAGAACTTGCTCTGGGGACAATCCCCCCCTCTTCCCCACCCCCCCCCCCCACCCACCGACTCCACCACCCACCTCTTCCCCCCCGCCCCGGCGGGTGCAGGATCCGGAACCCCCCCACCCAAGCTGCTCCTTTCTGCCCGCTCGATATTCGACTGTGAGAGGCATCGTGGCCGAGCTCTGCCGGAAGGGGCCTGGTATCCTCACCGACGCGCTTTCCGGCTGGGGTCACTGGGCCGTGGGCGGGGGAGGTGGGTATGGGGGTGTGAGGGGGGTAGGAACCCTGTCCGATTCTACCACCCCCCCCCTACCCCGGGGGTCACCGAGGCCAACGGCAATCCCCCCTCGACCAGCCCCGCCAGCCAACCCGCCACCTCGGTCAGAGGGCTGTTGGGGAGGGGGTTGTTTGTGGGGGCAGTGGGGGTGGGGGGGGGGGGTCGGTCAGGGGTACTCACGGCCTGCGTCGGCGAGGCGAGTCTTCCGAGGGAGAACCAGGAGCTGAGGCGCCAGGCACCGGCGTTTAAACGAGTGTCGGATGACGCTGGGGCCGGGCCGAGGGGGCTGGGACGCCATGGAGCGGGGACAACGCACCCCCTGGTGGAGTGGAGGAGGACCTGCAGGCGGAGGAGGACCAGCCGCTGCGGCTGCTGCCTCACCCACAGGGTGCCCCCCCCCCCCCCCCTCCCCTCACCTTTGACTCGGGCGGCTGCGGGTCCAAGTCCAGAGACTTCAGCCCCATAATCCAGGCCGATGCGCACCGGCAGAGAGACCCTTTCTACTTTCCATGTCGGATCTCCCTCCTATCATCTCTCCCAGATCCCTCCGGCACCTTCCTCACATTTTAAATGTGTGCCTATCTTTTATTTTTCACTTTCTTTCTGCAAAAGAGCAGAGGGGGAAAGAACTAAAGCTGTTAACAAGCAACTCGATCAAAACACTTGGCCATTTATATAACCCCTGTGTTTACCCCTCCCACTAAGAGAGAGATATTTTAACCCTTGCACTCTTGAGCAGAAATATACCACCGGGAGTTAATAAAAAAACATATAATTTTTAACTTTTAAATACATTATTTTAAATATTAGACGCAGTCATTGGGGAATTGGATTAAATCCTCTGTCTGATCTTTTGAAATATATTAATTGCAGATACAGGCGAGAGAATGAATCCTGACGGAGGCACAGGGAGAGCCCAGGGGATTAAGGTCGGCATGTTTGTACATTTGCCCCCTCGGGGCTCTTTAAGAGGGTGGGATTGCCCCTTTAACAAGACCCCGTGATGTCACAAATGAGGAAGTTGGCTCTGAGTGGCAGGCTGCCGTTGCCTGGGTAACTGTGGCCTGGCAACAGTCTCCACCCCCAACTCCTCCCCCCCCCCACCCCCCCTCCCCCAGCTCTGTGAGTTACAGCTTCCCGCCCAGCATGTGGCCACCACACAGTCAGGTGGTGTTCATGAACCACTGCGTGAAGGCCAAGTCCAGTTTCAGCCCCAGGGTTAGCCAATGCCCCCACACCAGCGTCAGCACCAGCCCCTGCTCCTGCCCCTGGGGCAGGGCGAGGCGTGGCAGGACCTCCAGTGTGGCGTCCCTCTACGCTGAGCTGATGCGGTATCTTGAGACCATGCTTGATGTGGCCTTCCAGGTGAGTTTAGCAAAACATTGTCCAATCCCCTGCCATGGCTGAATTTGATCAGAAAGAACCCAAGCACACCCACCCGCCACCAACCACCCCCCCCTCCCCCCCCCCCCCCACCTCACCCTCCCAAGCCCCCAGGGGAGCTGGCAACAGTAAGGCAGGAAGCAGGGTGAGGGACAGGGAGGGGGCAGTGAAGGTGCTATGTGGTTGAGTCTGAGATACATGGCCCCAATTAGTGAGATTAATGGACCAGTGAGTGGGATATCACCTTGTCAGTGGGTTATCACCTTGTCTGTGGGTTATTACCTTGTCAGTGGGATATTACCTTGTCAGTGGGTTATCACCATGTCAGTGGGTTATCACCTTGTCAGTGGGATATCACCTTGTCAGTGGGTTATCACCTTGTCAGTGGGATATCACCTTGTCTGTGGGTTATTACCTTGTCAGTGGGATATTACCTTGTCAGTGGGATATCACCTTGTCTGTGGGTTATTACCTTGTCAGTGGGATATTACCTTGTCAGTGGGTTATCACCCTGTCAGTGGGATATTACCTTGTCGGTGGGTTATCACCTTGTCAGTGGGATATTACCTTGTCCGTAGGTTATTACCTTGTCAGTGGGTTATCACCTTGTCAGTGGGTTATCACCTTGTCAGTGGGATATCACCTTGTCAGTGGGATATCACCTTGTCTGTGGGTTATCACCCTGTCAGTGGGATATTACCTTGTCGGTGGGTTATCACCTTGTCAGTGGGTTATCACCTTGTCAGTGGGATATCACCTTGTCAGTGGGATATCACCTTGTCTGTGGGTTATTACCTTGTCAGTGGGATATTACCTTGTCAGTGGGTTATCACCCTGTCAGTGGGATATTACCTTGTCGGTGGGTTATCACCTTGTCAGTGGGTTATCACCTTGTCAGTGGGTTATCACCTTGTCAGTGGGATATCACCTTGTCAGTGGGATATCACCTTGTCAGTGGGATATCACCTTGTCGGTGGGTTATCACCTTGTCAGTGGGTTATCACCTTGTCAGTGGGATATCACCTTGTCTGTGGGTTATTACCTTGTCAGTGGGATATCACCTTGTCAGTGGGATATCACCTTGTCAGTGGGTTATTACCTTGTCAGTGGGATATTATCTTGTCAGTGGGTTATTACCTTGTCTGTGGGTTATTACCTTGTCAGTGGGATATCACCTTGTCAGTGGGTTATCACCTTGTCAGTGGGATATCACCTTGTCAGTGGGTTATCACCCTGTCAGTGGGATATTACCTTGTCAGTGGGATATCACCTTGTCAGTGGGTTATCACCCTGTCAGTGGGATATTACCTTGTCAGTGGGATATCACCTTGTCAGTGGGATATTACCTTGTCAGTGAGATATCACCTTGCCAGTGGGATACCACCTTGTCGGACGGATATTAACTTGTCGGTGGGTTATCACCTTCAGTGGGATATTACCTTGTCAGTGGGATATCACCTTGTCAGTGGGATATCACCTTGTCAGTGGGTTATCACCTTGTCAGTGGGATATCACCTTGTCGGTGGGATATTACCTTGTCAGTGGGACATCACCTTGCCAGTGGGATACCACCTTGTCGGTGGGTTATCACCTTGTCGGTGGGATATTACCTTGTCAGTGGGATATTACCTTGTCAGTGGGATATCACCTTGTCAGTGGGTTATCACCTTGTCAGTGGGTTATCACCTTGTCAGTGGGATATCACCTTGTCAGTGGGTTATCACCTTGTCAGTGGGATATCACCTTGTCAGTGGGTTATCACCTTGTCAGTGGGTTATCACCTTGTCAGTGGGTTATCACCTTGTCAGTGGGATATTACCATGTCAGTGGGTTATTACCTTGTCAGTGGGATATCACCTTGTCAGTGGGTTATCACCTTGTCAGTGGGTTATCACCTTGTCAGTGGGATATCACCTTGTCAGTGGGTTATCACCTTGTCAGTGGGTTATTACCTTGTCAGTGGGATATTACCATGTCAGTGTGTTATTACCTTGTCAGTGGGATATCACCTTATCAGTGGGTTATCACCTTGTCAGTGGGTTATTACCTTGTCAGTGGGATATCACCTTGTCGGTGGGTTATCACCTTGTCAGTGGGATATTACCTTGTCAGTGGGATATTACCATGTCAGTGTGTTATTACCTTGTCAGTGGGATATCACCTTATCAGTGGGTTATCACCTTGTCGGTGGGTTATCACCTTGTCGGTGGGATATTACCTTGTCAGTGGGATATCACCTTGTCAGTGGGATACCACCTTGTCGGTGGGATATTACCTTGTCGGTGGGTTATCACCTTGTCAGTGGGTTATTACCTTGTCTGTGGGTTATTACCTTGTCAGTGGGATATTATCTTGTCAGTGGGATATTACCTTGTCAGTGGGATATTATCTTGTCAGTGGGTTATTACCTTGTCAGTGGGTTATTAACTTGTCAGTGGGTTATTACCTTGTCAGTGGGATATTATCTTGTCAGTGGGATATTACCTTGTCAGTGGGTTATTATCTTGTCAGTGGGTTATTACCTTGTCAGTGGGTTATTACCTTGTCAGTGGGATATTACCATGTCAGTGGGTTATTACCTTGTCTGTGGGATATCACCTTGTCAGTGGGTTATCACCTTGTCAGTGGGATATTACCTTGTCAGTGGGATATTACCATGTCAGTGGGTTATTACCTTGTCAGTGGGATATCACCTTGTCAGTGGGTTATCACCTTGTCAGTGGGTTATCACCTTGTGGGTGGGATATTACCTTGTCAGTGGGATATCACCTTGTCAGTGGGATACCACCTTGTCGGTGGGATATTACCTTGTCGGTGGGTTATCACCTTGTCAGTGGGTTATTACCTTGTCTGTGGGTTATTACCTTGTCAGTGGGATATTATCTTGTCAGTGGGATATTACCTTGTCAGTGGGATATTATCTTGTCAGTGGGTTATTACCTTGTCAGTGGGTTATTAACTTGTCAGTGGGTTATTACCTTGTCAGTGGGATATTATCTTGTCAGTGGGATATTACCTTGTCAGTGGGTTATTATCTTGTCAGTGGGTTATTACCTTGTCAGTGGGTTATTACCTTGTCAGTGGGATATTACCATGTCAGTGGGTTATTACCTTGTCAGTGGGATATCACCTTGTCAGTGGGTTATCACCTTGTCAGTGGGTTATTACCTTGTCGGTGGGATATTACCTTGTCGGTGGGTTATCACCTTGTCAGTGGGTTATTACCTTGTCTGTGGGTTATTACCTTGTCAGT
The DNA here is from genome assembly GCF_036365525.1 of Heterodontus francisci. Classification (NCBI taxonomy): domain Eukaryota; kingdom Metazoa; phylum Chordata; class Chondrichthyes; order Heterodontiformes; family Heterodontidae; genus Heterodontus; species Heterodontus francisci. The sequence continues at coordinate 21,016,984 of NC_090414.1, read as the reverse complement.
GGGATATTATCTTGTCAGTGGGATATTACCTTGTCAGTGGGTTATTACCTTGTCAGTGGGATATCACCTTGTCAGTGGGTTATTATCTTGTCAGTGGGTTATTACCTTGTCAGTGGGTTATTACCTTGTCGGTGGGATATTACCTTGTCGGTGGGTTATCACCTTGTCAGTGGGTTATTACCTTGTCTGTGGGTTATTACCTTGTCAGTGGGATATTATCTTGTCAGTGGGATATTACCTTGTCAGTGGGTTATTACCTTGTCAGTGGGATATCACCTTGTCAGTGGGTTATCACCTTGTCAGTGGGATATTACCTTGTCCGTAGGTTATTACCTTGTCAGTGGGTTATTACCTTGTCAGTGGGTTATTACCTTGTCCGTAGGTTATTACCTTGTCAGTGGGTTATTACCTTGTCAGTGGGTTATTACCTTGTCAGTGGGATATTACCTTGTCAGTGGGATATCACCTTGTCAGTGGGATACCACCTTGTCGGTGGGATATTACCTTGTCGGTGGGTTATCACCTTGTCTGTGGGTTATTACCTTGTCTGTGGGTTATTACCTTGTCAGTGGGATATTATCTTGTCAGTGGGATATTACCTTGTCAGTGGGATATTATCTTGTCAGTGGGTTATTACCTTGTCAGTGGGTTATTAACTTGTCAGTGGGTTATTACCTTGTCAGTGGGATATTATCTTGTCAGTGGGATATTACCTTGTCAGTGGGTTATTATCTTGTCAGTGGGTTATTACCTTGTCAGTGGGTTATTACCTTGTCAGTGGGATATTACCATGTCAGTGGGTTATTACCTTGTCAGTGGGATATTACCTTGTCAGTGGGTTATTATCTTGTCAGTGGGTTATTACCTTGTCAGTGGGTTATTACCTTGTCGGTGGGATATTACCTTGTCGGTGGGTTATCACCTTGTCAGTGGGTTATTACCTTGTCTGTGGGTTATTACCTTGTCAGTGGGATATTATCTTGTCAGTGGGATATTACCTTGTCAGTGGGTTATTACCTTGTCAGTGGGATATCACCTTGTCAGTGGGTTATCACCTTGTCAGTGGGATATTACCTTGTCCGTAGGTTATTACCTTGTCAGTGGGTTATTACCTTGTCAGTGGGTTATTACCTTGTCCGTAGGTTATTACCTTGTCAGTAGGTTATTACCTTGTCAGTGGGTTATTACCTTGTCAGTGGGTTATTACCTTGTCCGTAGGTTATTACCTTGTCAGTGGGTTATTACCTTGTCAGTGGGTTATTACCTTGTCAGTGGGATATCACCTTGTCAGTGGGATACCACCTTGTCGGTGGGATATTACCTTGTCGGTGGGTTATCACCTTGTCAGTGGGTTATTACCTTGTCTGTGGGTTATTACCTTGTCTGTGGGTTATTACCTTGTCAGTGGGATATTATCTTGTCAGTGGGATATTACCTTGTCAGTGGGATATTATCTTGTCAGTGGGTTATTACCTTGTCAGTGGGTTATTAACTTGTCAGTGGGTTATTACCTTGTCAGTGGGATATTATCTTGTCAGTGGGATATTACCTTGTCAGTGGGTTATTATCTTGTCAGTGGGTTATTACCTTGTCAGTGGGTTATTACCTTGTCAGTGGGATATTACCTTGTCAGTGGGTTATCACCTTGTCAGTGGGTTATCACCTTGTCAGTGGGATATTATCTTGTCAGTGGGTTATCACCTTGTCAGTGGGTTATCACCTTGTCAGTGGGATATCACCTTGTCAGTGGGTTATCACCTTGTCAGTGGGATATTACCTTGTCAGTGGGATATCACCTTGTCAGTGGGTTATCACCTTGTCAGTGGGTTATTACCTTGTCAGTGGGATATTACCTTGTCAGTGGGATATCACCTTGTCAGTGGGACATCACCTTGTCGGTGGGTTATCACCTTGTCGGTGGGATATTACCTTGTCAGTGGGACATCACCTTGTCAGTGGGTTATCACCTTGTCAGTGGGATATTACCTTGTCAGTGGGATATCACCTTGTCAGTGGGTTATCACCTTGTCAGTGGGATATTACCTTGTCAGTGGGATATCACCTTGTCAGTGGGATATTACCTTGTCAGTGGGTTATCACCTTGTCAGTGGGATATTACCTTGTCAGTGGGATATCACCTTGTCAGTGGGTTATCACCTTGTCGGTGGGATATTACCTTGTCAGTGGGATATCACCTTGTCAGTGGGTTATCACCTTGTCAGTGGGATATTACCTTGTCAGTGGGATATCACCTTGTCAGTGGGATATTACCTTGTCAGTGGGATATCACCTTGTCAGTGGGTTATCACCTTGTCAGTGGGATATTACCTTGTCAGTGGGATATCACCTTGTCAGTGGGACATCACCTTGCCAGTGGGTTATCACCTTGTCGGTGGGTTATCACCTTGTCAGTGGGATATTACCTTGTCAGTGGGATATTACCATGTCAGTGTGTTATTACCTTGTCAGTGGGATATCACCTTATCAGTGGGTTATCACCTTGTCAGTGGGTTATTACCTTGTCAGTGGGTTATTACCTTGTCAGTGGGATATTACCTTGTCAGTGGGTTATTACCTTGTCAGTGGGATATTACCTTGTCCGTAGGTTATTACCTTGTCAGTGGGTTATTACCTTGTCAGTGGGATATTACCTTGTCAGTGGGATATTACATTGTCAGTGGGTTATTACCTTGTCAGTGGGTTATTATCTTGTCAGTGGGATATTATCTTGTCAGTGGGTTATTACCTTGACAGTGGGATATTACCTTGTCAGTGGGTTATTACCTTGTCAGTGGGTTATTATCTTGTCAGTGGGATATTACCTTGTCAGTGGGTTATTACCTTGTCAGTGGGATATTACCTTGTCAGTGGGTTATTACCTTGTCTGTGGGTTATTACCTTGTCAGTGGGATATTCCCTTGTCAGTGGGTTATTACCTTGTCTGTGGGTTATTACCTTGTCAGTGGGATATTCCCTTGTCAGTGGGTTATTACCTTGTCTGTGGGTTATTACCTTGTCAGTGGGATATTACCTTGTCTGTGGGTTATTACCTTGTCAGTGGGATATTACCTTGTCAGTGGGTTATTACCTTGTCTGTGGGTTATGACCTTGTCATTGGGTTATTACCTTGTCTGTGGGTTATTACCTTGTTAGTGGAATATTACCTTGTCAGTGGGTTATTATCTTGTCAGTGGGTTATTATCTTGTCTGTGGGATATTACCTTGTCAGTGGGATATTACCTTGTCAGTGGGTTATTATCTTGTCAGTGGGTTGTTATCTTGTCATTGGGATATTACCTTGTCTGTGGGTTATGACCTTGTCAGTGGGATATTACCTTGTCAGTGGGATATTACCTTGTCTGTGGGTTATTACCTTGTCAGTGGGATATTACCTTGTCAGTGGGTTATTATCTTGTCTGTGGGATATTACCTTGTCAGTGGGTTATTACCTTGTCAGTGGGATATTATCTTGTCAGTGGGTTATTACCTTGTCTGTGGGTTATTACCTTGTCAGTGGGTTATTATCTTGTCAGTGGGTTATTATCTTGTCAGTGGGTTATTACCTTGTCTGTGGGTTATTACCTTGTCTGTGGGTTATTACCTTGTCAGTGGGTTATTATCTTGTCAGTGGGTTATTACCTTGTCAGTGGGATATTACCTTGTCTGTGGGTTATTACCTTGTCAGTGGGTTATTACCTTGTCAGTGGGTTATTACCTTGTCAGTGGGATATTATCTTGTCAGTGGGTTATTACCTTGTCAGTGGGATATTACCTTGTCAGTGGGATATTAGCTTGTCAGTGGGTTATTACCTTGTCTGTGGGTTATTACCTTGTCAGTGGGTTATTATCTTGTCAGTGGGTTATTACCTTGTCAGTGGGTTATTACCTTGTCAGTGGGATATTACCTTGTCAGTGGGATATTACCTTGTCTGTGGGTTATTACCTTGTCAGTGGGATATTACCTTGTCTGTGGGTTATTACCTTGTCTGTGGGTTATTACCTTGTCAGTGGGTTATTACCTTGTCAGTGGGTTATTACCTTGTCAGTGGGATATTATCTTGTCAGTGGGTTATTACCTTGTCAGTGGGATATTACCTTGTCAGTGGGATATTATCTTGTCAGTGGGTTATTACCTTCTCTGTGGGTTATTACCTTGTCAGTGGGTTATTATCTTGTCAGTGGGTTATTACCTTGTCTGTGGGTTATTACCTTGTCAGTGGGTTATTACCTTGTCTGTGGGTTATTACCTTGTCTGTGGGATATTACCTTGTCAGTGGGTTATTACCTTGTCTGTGGGTTATTACCTTGTCAGTGGGTTATTACCTTGTCAGTGGGATATTATCTTGTCAGTGGGTTATTACCTTGTCTGTGGGTTATTACCTTGTCTGTGGGATATTATCTTGTCAGTGGGATATTATCTTGTCAGTGGGTTATTACCTTGTCTGTGGGATATTATCTTGTCAGTGGGATATTATCTTGTCAGTGGGTTATTACCTTGTCTGTGGGATATTATCTTGTCAGTGGGTTATTACCTTGTCAGTGGGTTATTACGTTGTCAGTGGGATATTATCTTGTCAGTGGGTTATTACCTTTTCAGTGGGTTATTATCTTGTCAGTGGGTTATTACCTTTTCAGTGGGTTATTATCTTGTCAGTGGGTTATTATCTTGTCAGTGGGATATTACCTTGTCAGTGGGTTATTATCTTGTCAGTGGGTTATTACCTTTTCAGTGGGTTATTATCTTGTCAGTGGGTTATTACCTTGTCAGTGGGTTATTACCTTGACAGTGGGATATTACCTTGTCAGTGGGATATTACCTTGTCTGTGGGTTATTACCTTGACAGTGGGATATTACCTTGTCTGTGGGTTATTACCTTGACAGTGGGATATTACCTTGTCAGTGGGATATTACCTTGTCTGTGGGTTATTACCTTGTCTGTGGGTTATTACCTTGACAGTGGGATATTACCTTGTCAGTGGGATATTACCTTGTCTGTGGGTTATTACCTTGTCAGTGGGATATTACCTTGTCTGTGGGTTATTACCTTGACAGTGGGATATTACCTTGTCAGTGGGATATTACCTTGTCTGTGGGTTATTACCTTGTCAGTGGGATATTACCTTGTCAGTGGGATATTATCTTGTCAGTTGGATATTACCTTGTCAGTGGGTTATTACCTTGTCAGTGGGTTATTACCTTGTCAGTGGGTTATTATCTTGTCAGTGGGATTTACCTTGTCAGTGGGTTATTACCTTGTCAGTGGGTTATTACCTTGTCAGTGGGTTATTATCTTGTCAGTGGGATTTACCTTGTCAGTGGGTTATTACCTTGTCAGTGGGATATTATCTTGTCAGTGGGATATTACCTTGTCAGTGGGTTATTATCTTGTCAGTGGGATATTATCTTGTCAGTGGGTTATTACCTTGTCAGTGGGTTATTATCTTGTCAGTGGGTTATTACCTTGTCAGTGGGATATTACCTTGTCTGTGGGTTATTACCTTGTCTGTGGGTTATTACCTTGTCAGTGGGTTATTACCTTGTCAGTGGGTTATTACCTTGTCAGTGGGATATTATCTTGTCAGTGGGTTATTACCTTGTCAGTGGGATATTACCTTGTCAGTGGGATATTATCTTGTCAGTGGGTTATTACCTTGTCTGTGGGTTATTACCTTGTCAGTGGGTTATTATCTTGTCAGTGGGTTATTACCTTGTCAGTGGGTTATTACCTTGTCAGTGGGATATTACCTTGTCAGTGGGATATTACCTTGTCTGTGGGTTATTACCTTGTCAGTGGGATATTACCTTGTCTGTGGGTTATTACCTTGTCTGTGGGTTATTACCTTGTCAGTGGGTTATTACCTTGTCAGTGGGTTATTACCTTGTCAGTGGGATATTATCTTGTCAGTGGGTTATTACCTTGTCAGTGGGATATTACCTTGTCAGTGGGATATTATCTTGTCAGTGGGTTATTACCTTCTCTGTGGGTTATTACCTTGTCAGTGGGTTATTATCTTGTCAGTGGGTTATTACCTTGTCTGTGGGTTATTACCTTGTCAGTGGGTTATTACCTTGTCTGTGGGTTATTACCTTGTCTGTGGGATATTACCTTGTCAGTGGGTTATTACCTTGTCTGTGGGTTATTACCTTGTCAGTGGGTTATTACCTTGTCAGTGGGATATTATCTTGTCAGTGGGTTATTACCTTGTCTGTGGGTTATTACCTTGTCTGTGGGATATTATCTTGTCAGTGGGTTATTACCTTGTCTGTGGGATATTATCTTGTCAGTGGGATATTATCTTGTCAGTGGGTTATTACCTTGTCTGTGGGATATTATCTTGTCAGTGGGTTATTACCTTGTCAGTGGGTTATTACGTTGTCAGTGGGATATTATCTTGTCAGTGGGTTATTACCTTTTCAGTGGGTTATTATCTTGTCAGTGGGTTATTACCTTTTCAGTGGGTTATTATCTTGTCAGTGGGTTATTATCTTGTCAGTGGGATATTACCTTGTCAGTGGGTTATTATCTTGTCAGTGGGTTATTACCTTTTCAGTGGGTTATTATCTTGTCAGTGGGTTATTACCTTGTCAGTGGGTTATTACCTTGACAGTGGGATATTACCTTGTCAGTGGGATATTACCTTGTCTGTGGGTTATTACCTTGACAGTGGGATATTACCTTGTCTGTGGGTTATTACCTTGACAGTGGGATATTACCTTGTCAGTGGGATATTACCTTGTCTGTGGGTTATTACCTTGTCTGTGGGTTATTACCTTGACAGTGGGATATTACCTTGTCAGTGGGATATTACCTTGTCTGTGGGTTATTACCTTGTCAGTGGGATATTACCTTGTCTGTGGGTTATTACCTTGACAGTGGGATATTACCTTGTCAGTGGGATATTACCTTGTCTGTGGGTTATTACCTTGTCAGTGGGATATTACCTTGTCAGTGGGATATTATCTTGTCAGTTGGATATTACCTTGTCAGTGGGTTATTACCTTGTCAGTGGGTTATTACCTTGTCAGTGGGTTATTATCTTGTCAGTGGGATTTACCTTGTCAGTGGGTTATTACCTTGTCAGTGGGTTATTACCTTGTCAGTGGGTTATTATCTTGTCAGTGGGATTTACCTTGTCAGTGGGTTATTACCTTGTCAGTGGGATATTATCTTGTCAGTGGGATATTACCTTGTCAGTGGGTTATTATCTTGTCAGTGGGATATTATCTTGTCAGTGGGTTATTACCTTGTCAGTGGGTTATTACCTTGTCAGTGGGTTATTACCTTGTCAGTGGGTTATTATCTTGTCAGTGGGTTATTATCTTGTCAGTGGGATATTACCTTGTCAGTGGGTTATTATCTTGTCAGTGGGATATTATCTTGTCAGTGGGTTATTACCTTGTCAGTGGGATATTATCTTGTCAGTGGGTTATTATCTTGTCAGTGGGATATTACCTTGTCAGTGGGTTATTATCTTGTCAGTGGGATATTATCTTGTCAGTGGCTTATTACCTTGTCAGTGGGTTATTACCTTGTCAGTGGGATATTATCTTGTCAGTGGGTTATTACCTTGTCAGTGGGTTATTACCTTGTCAGTGGGATATTACCTTGTCAGTGGGTTATTATCTTGTCTGTGGGATATTACCTTGTCAGTGGGTTATTATCTTGTCAGTGGGTTATTACCTTGTCAGTGGGATATTACCTTGTCAGTGGGTTATTATCTTGTCTGTGGGATATTACCTTGTCAGTGGGTTATTATCTTGTCAGTGGGATATTACCTTGTCAGTGGGTTATTACCTTGTCAGTGGGTTATTACCTTGTCAGTGGGTTATTATCTTGTCAGTTGGATATTACCTTGTCTGTGGGATATTACCTTGTCTGTGGGATATTATCTTGTCAGTGGGATATTACCTTGTCAGTGGGATATTATCTTGTCAGTGGGATATTACCTTGTCAGTGGGTTATTATCTTGTCAGTGGGTTATTACCTTGTCTGTGGGAGATTACCTTGTCAGTGGGTTATTATCTTGTCAGTGGGATATTACCTTGTCTGTGGGATATTACCTTGTCAGTGGGTTATTATCTTGTCTGTGGGATATTACCTTGTCAGTGGGTTATTACCTTGTCAGTGGGTTATTACCTTGTCAGTGGGTTATTATCTTGTCAGTTGGATATTACCTTGTCAGTGGGTTATTACCTTGTCAGTGGGTTATTATCTTGTCAGTTGGATATTACCTTGTCGGTGGGATATCACCTTGTCGATGGGATATCACCTTGTCGGTGGGATTTTACCTTGTCGGTGGGTTATCACCTTGTCGGTGGGATATCACCTTGTATGTGGGATATCACCTTGTCAGTGGGTTATCAGCTTCTTAGTGGTATATTACCTTGTCAGTGGGATATCACGGTGTCAGTGAGATATCACGGTGTCAATGAGATATCACGGTGTCAGTGAGATATCACGGTGTCAGTGAGATATCACGTTGTCAGTGGGATATCACGTTGTCAATGAGATATCACGGTGTCAATGAGATATCACGGTGTCAGTGAGATATCATGGTGTCAGTGAGATATCACGTTGACAATGAGATATCACGGTGTCAATGAGATATCACGGTGTCAATGAGATATCACGGTGTCAGTGAGATATCACGGTGTCAGTGAGATATCACGGTGTCAGTGGGATATCACAGTGTCGGTGGGACATCATGTTATCAGTGAGATATCACGGTGTCAGTGAGATATCACTGTGTCAGTGAGATATCATGGTGTCAGTGAGATATCACGGTGTCAGTGGGATATCACAGTGTCGGTGGGACATCATGTTATCAGTGAGATATCACGGTGTCAGTGAGATATCACGGTGTCAGTGGGATATCACAGTGTCGGTGGGACATCATGTTATCAGTGGGATATCACGGTGTCAGTGGGATATAACGTTGTTAGTGGGATACACATCCTCTTTAATGGCAGGTATCGTTCATATGTAACCCATGCAGAACCTGGGACACATGGCCCCGTTTGTTACTGTCCATCTTTTCATAGTCTAATGGGGAGGATGAGGAAATCAAGTTCAGCGTATCGCCAGTGACTGACTGTGAGAAGCCACGCGAAGCTGAACTTTGCAGAAGTAGTGAAGACGCAGAGATAACCAGCCACCCCTGGTAAGTAAATCAGTGAACAAAAGATACCGTCACAATGTTAGGGGAGAGCAGAGGGTCGGCCTATACTTACATTCAAACATTCTTTCCCATGGAGAGCAAAATGTGGCAGTGTAGAGGGAGCTTTACTCTGTATCTAACCCCGTTTTTTTTTTTATACATATTTACAGTTTTAAAATAACTTTATTAAAACCAGATAAATAAACAAAAAACTCAAATTAAAATGCCATTCTCGGCGTCGACAATGCACTCCAGTCCTGTATCTAACCCCGTACTGTACCTGCCCTGGGAGTGTTTGATGAGGACAGTGTAGAGGGAGCTTTACTCTGTATCTAACCCCGTGCTGTACCTGTCCTGGGAGTGTTTGATGGGGACAGTGTAGAGGGAGCTTTACTCTGTATCTAACCCCGTTTTTTTTTTTTTCTTTTTCTTTTTTTTTTCTGTACCTGTCCTGGGAGTGTTTGGGACAGTGTCGAGGGAGCTTTCCTCTGTATCTAACCCCGTTTTTTTTTTATTTCCAAGGTGGCCTTTATACCCCAGGCCCCTTTTATATATTTTATGTCGAGGTGGCCTTTATTCCTCAGGCCCCCTTTATATACACACTTATATTTTTAAAATAACTTTATTAAAAAACAGAAATAAACAAAAACTCAAATTAAAATGCCATTTTCGGCGTCGACAATGCTCTCCAGTCCCTGCGGTGCCCACCGGTCGCGGAAGGCCTCAAGTGTACCGGCGTATCTAACCCCGTGCTCTACCTGTCCTGGGAGTGTTTGATGGGGACAGCGTAGAGGGAGCTTTACTCGGTATCTAACCCCGTGCTGGGACAATGTTTTATTCTGTATCTAATCGCATGTTGAATTGACTCCTTTTTGCATTTAGGAAAAGATCGTGCAAACAGGCCTGGGATTCAAGTTCAGAATTTCACCAATTGCATCCCAACTTGGTGACTCAGGAGACACAGATGACTCAGAGTAACTGGACGTGCTCTGTGAGCAAATTCAAGACTGAAGGGACGTGCCCCTCGGGCAGTGTCAAGGACGAAGAGTCTTGCCCCTTGGGCAGGGTCACTGAAGGGTCTTGCCCCTTGGCCAGTGTCAAGGATGAAGGGTCATGCCCCCTGGGCCCTGTCAAGGATAAAGGGTCGTGCCCCTCGGGCAGTGTCAAGGACGAAGAGTCTTGCCCCTTGGGCAGGGTCACTGAAGGGTCTTGCCCCTTGGCCAGTGTCAAGGATGAAGGGTCGTGCCCCTCGGACAGTGTCAAGGATGAAGGGTCATGCCCTTCGGGCAGAGTCAGGGACGAAGGGTCGTGCACCTCGGGCAGTGTCAAGGACGAAGAGTCATGTCCCCAGGGCCAGGTCAAAGATGAAGGGTTATGCCCCATGGACAGTGTTAAGGACGAAGGAACGTGCCCCTTGGGCAGTGTCAAGGACGAAGGAACGTGCCCCTTGGGCAGGGTCAAGGATGAAGGGTCGTGCCCCCATGACCATGGCCCCTCCCCCCTGCACTGGATGTGGGAGGGATTTTCCGTCGACCGCTACGCCCCCCGCAGGCGGCCCGAGGCATTGAACGACAGGGGGTCAAAGTTCAACCGCTCTGGACTCTTCCAAATCAGCCGTCAGCCGGAGGGGTGGACAGGCCGGCAGCAGCAGTGCAAGGGGCGGCCGAGAACGGTCGAAAGCCCCAAAACGTGCCGACGAGCCCCTATTCGGCAGTGCGTCTCCCTCCCCTGCGACACCAAGGCAGCAGCCAGGGGCAAGGAGGGCCGGGCCAAGGCCCGCGGTTCCCCCGCCGGCCGGCAGAAGGTGGTCGGGCCCGAATGGGGTGCGTGCGCAGTCGGCGTCAGCCTGAACACGTCCCCGAGCAACAGCCCACGGGTCGTCATGGCAACCGACCGGGAGAGTCCGGCGCAGCCGCAGAACGGGTGCCGGCCCAAAGGCCTCCAGCGGGCGCCGGCCGCCTACAGGGAGTTCCTGCGGCAGTACCGGATGATTCTGGAAGCGCTGCCGGGCCACTGCTGCGCGAGGGAGGGAGAAGGGGACGTCCAGCAAGGCTTCAGACTAAGGAGGAAGACAAGCGAGGTGCAACTGAAGGTCACCAAGCTGGTGGAGCAAAGGCACGAACACATCAGGTGAGAGAGCGTGCTGCAAGATTCCGTTGGGATTATCCCGCCCCCTTCCCAGCTACTATTGGTCGACCGACGTGTCAATCATACTGCCCGCTCCCGCCATTTGTTACCAGGCACGTCAATCAGGCTCCACTCTCCCATCATTGGTCCGCACCGTCCGCCTTCGCGCCCTCCCCCACATTCTGGTCATTGGTTCTAATGGGACGTCAATCAGAGTCCGCGCTCTTGCTATTGGTCCAACCGGTATGTCAATCACCTGCACACGACTCCGCCATTGGTCCCCTCAGACGTCCCATCATCGCAGAGCCGCGCCCCACTCATGGCCAATTGCTTGCCCCAGTGGATGAGGCTGGGCAGTCAAAGGGCGAGCACCAGCTCGATGGGCCAAATAGCCTCCTTCTGTGCTGTACCATTCTGTGATCTTTCTCCCAGCCCTCAGCAGTGGCCCGGAGAGCTATTCTTCATGCCTGGAGCCTGCACCGGCACTCCTGGAGGGCTGGCAGCCCCAGAGATCTCCAAACCGACAGCCCCTCGGCACCATCGAGCGCCCCCGTAAACCCAGAAAGCCAAAGCCAAGGGACTTGCCACCTGCCCGGCCCCCCGGCTGCCTTGGCCCCAGCTTTTAAGCGAGCTGTAGTTCCTCAAACCCCCTGTCTCCGATTCAGAATGATGTGGGGTTCACAGACTTGAGCATCTAACCTGGGCTGACCCACCAGGGGCTAATACTGCAGATGAGGCGTTAAGCCGAGACCCGATCTGCCTTCTAAGGTGGACCGAAAGGATCTTAGGTTGCACTATTTTGGAGGGAAAAAAAATTACCTGGTCATTAGCACACTATTGCTGTTTGTGGAAGCTTGCTGTGCTCAAATTGGGGTTAGGGTCAGGGTTGATGACACAAAGATAGGTAGGAAAGTAAGTTGTGAAGAAGACACAAGGAGGCTACAAAGGGATATGGATAGATAAGTGAGTGGGCAAAGACCTGGCAAATGGAGTATAATGTGGTAAAATGTGAAATTGTCCATTTTGGCAGGAAGAATAAAAAAGAAGCATATTATCTAAATGGTGAGAGATTGCAGAGCTCTGAGATTTAAAAAAAAAATTCATTCATGGGATGTGGGCGTCGCTGGCCAGGCCAGCATTTATTGCCCATCCCTAATCGCCCTTGAGAAGGTGGTGGTGAGCTGCCTTCTTGAACCGCTGCAGTCCATGTGGGGTAGGTACACCCACAGTGCTGTTAGGAAGGGAGTTCCAGATGCAGAGGGATCTGGGTGTCCTAGTGCATGAATCACAAAAGGTTAGTATGCAGGTTCAGCAAGTAATTAGGAAAGCGAATAGAGTTATTGTTTATCGCGAGGGGGAATTGAATACAAAAGTAGGGAGGTTATGCTTCAGTTATACAGGGCATTGGTGAGACCACATCTGGAGTAGTGTACAGTATTGGTCTCCTTATTTAAGGAAGGACGTAAATGCATTGGAAGCAGTTCAGAGAGGGTTTACTAGACCAATACCTGGAATGGGCGGGTTGTCTTATGAGGAAAGGTTGGACAGACTAGGCTTGTATCCACTGGAGTTTAGAAGAGTAAGAGGTGACTTGATTGAAACATATAAGATCCTGAGGGGTCTTGACAGGGTGGATGTGGAAAGGATAGAACCATGGAAATATTACGGCACAGAAGGAGGCCATTCAGCCCATCGTGTCTGTGCTGGCCGAAAAGTCTAGCTGCCCAATCTACTCCCACCTTCCAGCACCTGGTCCATAGCCTTGCCGGTCACAGCACTTCAGGTGCATGTCCAGGTACCTTTTAAAAGAATTGAGGGTTTCTACCTCCACCACCGTTCCTGGCAGTGAATTCCAGACACCCACCACCCTCTGGGTGAAAAAGTTTTTTCCTCATGTCCCCTCTAATCCTTCTACCTATCACCTTCAATCTGTGCCCCCTGGTAATTGACCTCTCTGCTAGGGGAAGCAGGTCATTTGTGTCTACTCTATCTAGGCGCCTCATAATTTTGTACACCTCTATTCTAAGGAAAACAACCCCAGCTGATCCAATCTTTCCTCAAAGCTGCAACTTTCAAACCATGGCAACATTCTTGTAATTCTCCTCTGTACTCTCTCCAGAGCAATTATGTCCTTCCTGTAACGTGGTGACCAGAACTGTACGCAATACTCCAGCTGTGGCCTAACCAGCGTTTTATACAGTTCCAGCCTTACATTCCTGCTTTTGTATTCTATACCTCGGTCAATAAATGAAAGCATTCCATATCCCTTCTTCACCACTTTTTGTTTCCCCTTGTGGGAGAATCTAGAATTAGGAGTCACTGTTCAAGAATAAGGGATTAAGACAGAGATGAGAATCTTTTCTCTCTGAGGGTCGTGAGTCTTTGGCACTCTCTTCCTCAAAAGGCAGTGGGAGCAGAATCTTTAAATACTTTTAAGGCAGAGGTGGATAGATTCTTCAGAAAGCAAGGGGGTGAAAGGTTAGCGATGGCGGGCGGGAATGTGGAGTTGAGGTTACAATCAGATCAGCCATGGTCTTATTGAACAGCAGAGCAGGGGTGGAGTGGCCTGCTCCTGCTCCTTGATAATCGGCTGCCGCGTTCCATCCTAAAGTTGTAAAAGACGCTATACAAATGCAGTCCTTTCTCTCCAAGCTCCTCCAGTGAATTAAACCTAAGAGCCCTGTTATACCGAGATCTGGCTTTGAACTTGCTACACTTTTAAGTTCGATGTTTTTTTTTTAAATAAAAGGCATTTTGTTTTCAGAGATGCCTCACCACCACCACCACCACCACCCCTCCTCAGAACCAGCTCACTGTGAGCCGCAAGCAAGCTGAAAGATTAAATATCAGGAGGGGTGAAAGAGGTGGTTTTTAGGGAGCGTCTCAAAAGGAGGAGAGGGATGTAGCAAGCGGGAGAGATTCAGGTAGCCAGGAGCAGGGAATTCAGGAGAAACTTCATTACCCAGAGAGTGGTGAGAATGTGGTTGAGTGAATAGTTTAGGTACATTTAAGGGGAAGCTGGTTAAACACGAGGGAGGAAGGATTATGTTGACAGGGTGAGATGATAAAGGGTGGGAGGAGGCTCGTGCGGAGCACAAGTGCTAGCATGGGCTAGATGGACCAAAAGGTCTGCATCTGCGCTGTGAACACTCTGCAATAGACGTGGCCGCCAACGGTGGGATGAAGTGAGAACTGGGAGTGTGAATGAGGGTTTCATCTGCCTATGGGCTGAGGCAGTGGAGACGGGCAATATTGGCAGAGACGAAAGTAGGCGTTTGTTTTAATGGACAATACAGGGTCGGCCGTACAGCTCGGGGTCACAAGGGAAGGTGAGGTGACGAACAGCGCGACTCAGACAGCAGCCAGAGAGAGGGAATGGGATCGACAGCTGGGGTGCGGCGTCTGTGGACGGGGAGCGCAGTCAGGCTTTGGTTTTCCCAGTGTTTCATTGGAGCGTGTTGTGACACCTCCAGGATAAGATGTCGGACACTCGAGAGAGAGAGAGAGAGAGAGAGCTGGTGCAGAGGTGGGCCTGGGCATCATCAAGTGTGGAACCTGACCCCCAAATCTTTGGATGATGAGGCCAAGGGGGCAGCCCATAGAGCTCGGGAGAAAACTGGGAGGGAAGGGAATGAATAAAATGGAAACTGTCCCGACAGCAATGACTGAGCAGATTATTACTGGTCTAATGTTCACACTCAAACTCTTTGGGCTTAAATCCAGAAAGACCATAATGGAAAAAGAGAGGAAAGAATTGATGGAGCAAAGGAAGCTTAAAAAGGAGAGGGCGAAGAGGAGAAAGATAGAGAGACAGATCGCAGCTCGCATGTCTGTGTGTGAAATGGACAAATGGAGGAAGAACCAGGCCAGGGAAAGGCTGCAGTGTTACAGGTGGGACCCTGTGTTTCTCAGTCCTGTCTCTCAGCGAACAGACTTCATGGGTCCAGAATGTGTCAGTGAGATCGGGGAGCGGAGGAGGAAATCGCCACTGCACTTAGATAGGCATTACATTCGGGGACCCCCTGTAAATACTGACACACTCCCTGGGGACTGCCCCCCCCCCTGTAAATACTGATACACTCCCTGGGAACTGACCCCCCCCTGTAAATACAGACACACTCCCCGGGACCCCCCTGTAAATACTGACACACTCCCTGGGGACTGCCCCCCCCCTGTAAATACTGACACACTCCCTGGGGACTGACCCCCCCCTGTAAATACTGACACACTCCCCGGGGACCCCCCCCCCCTGTAAATACTGACACACTCCCTGGGGACAGCCCCCCCCCCCCCGTAAATACTGACACACTCCCCGGGGACCCCCTGTAAATACTGACACACTCCCCGGGACCCCCCTGTAAATACTGACACACACCCTGGGACCCCCCTGTAAATACTGACACACTCCCCGGGGGTCCGCTCGTAAATACTGACACACTCCCCGGGGACCCCCCCCCTGTAAATACTGACACACTCCCCGGGGACCCCCCCCCTCCTGTAAATACTGACACACTCCCCGGGGACCCCCCCCCCCTGTAAATACTGACACACTCCCCGGGGAC
Organism: Heterodontus francisci; assembly: GCF_036365525.1. Lineage (NCBI taxonomy): Eukaryota > Metazoa > Chordata > Chondrichthyes > Heterodontiformes > Heterodontidae > Heterodontus > Heterodontus francisci. The sequence continues at coordinate 21,001,136 of NC_090414.1, read as the reverse complement.
CCCCCTCCCCCTGTCAATACAGACACACTCCCCGGGGACCCCCTGTAAATACTGACACACTCCCCGGGACCCCCCTGTAAATACTGACACACTCCCTGGGACCCCCCTGTAAATACTGACACACTCCCCGGGGATCCCCTCGTAAATACTGACACACTCCCCGGGACCCCCCTGTAAATACTGTCACACTCCCCGGGGCCCCCCCCTGTAAATACTGACACACTCCCCGGGACCCCCCTGTAAATACTGACACACTCCCTGGGACCCCCCTGTAAATACTGACACACTCCCCGGGGATCCCCTCGTAAATACTGACACACTCCCCGGGACCCCCCTGTAAATACTGACACACTCCCCGGGGCCCCCCCCTGTAAATACTGACACACTCCCCGGGGACGCCCTGTAAATACTGACACACTCCTCGGGGACCCCCTCGTAAATACTGACACGCTCCCTGGGGACTCCCCCTGTAAATACTGACACACTCCCCGGGGACAGCCCCCCTCCCCCCCCGTAAATACTGACACACTCCCCGGGGACAGCCCCCCTCCCCCCCCGTAAATACTGACACACTCCCCGGGGACCCCCTGTAAATACTGACACACTCCCCGGGGGTCCGCTCGTAAATACTGACACACTCCCCGGGGACCCCCCCCCTGTAAATACTGACACAGTCCCCGGGACCCCCCTGTAAATCTGACACACTCCCTGGGACCCCCCTGTAAATACTGACACACTCCCTGGGACCCCCCCCCTGTAAATACTGACACGCTCCCCGGTGACCCCCCCTGTAAATACTGACACACTCCCCGGGGACGCCCTGTAAATACTGACACACTCCTCGGGGACCCCCTCGTAAATACTGACACGCTCCCTGGGGACTCCCCCTGTAAATACTGACACACTCCCCGGGACCGCCCCCCTGTAAATACTGACACTCCCCGGGACCGCCCCCCCTGTAAATACTGACACTCCCCGGGACCGCCCCCCCTGTAAATACTGACACACTCCCCGGGACCGTCCCCCTGTAAATACTGAGACACTCCCCGGGACACCCCCTGTAAATACTGACACACTCCCCAGGACCCCCCTGTAAATACTGACACACTCCCCGAGACCGTCCCCCTGTAAATACTGACACACTCCCCCCGGGACCCCCCTGTAAATACTGACACACTCCCCGGGACCCCCCTGTAAATACTGACACACTCCCCGAGACCGTCCCCCTGTAAATACTGACACACTCCCCGAGACCGTCCCCCTGTAAATACTGACACACTCCCCGGGACCCCCTGTAAATACTGACACACTCCCCGGGACCCCCCTGTAAATACTGACACACTCCCCGGGACCCCCCCTGTAAATACTGACACACTCCCCGGGGATCCCCTCGTAAATACTGACACACTCCCCGGGACCATCCCCCTGTAAATACTGACACACTCCCCGGGACCCCCCTGTAAATACTGACACACTCCCCGGGGACCCCCTGTAAATACTGACACACTCCCCGGGAACCCCCTGTAAATACTGACACACTCCCCGGGGACCCCCTGTAAATACTGACACACTCCCCGGGGACCCCCTGTAAATACTGACACACTCCCCGGGACCGCCCCCCTGTAAATACTGACACACTCCCTGGGACCGTCCCCCTGTAAATACTGACACACTCCCCGGGGAACCCCTGTAAATACTGACACACTCCCCGGTGACCCCCCCTGTAAATACTGACACACTCCCCTGGACCGTCCCCCTGTAAATACTGACACACTCCCCTGGACCGTCCCCCTGTAAATACTGACACACTCCCCGGGACCCCCCCCTGTAAATACTGACACGCTCCCTGGGGACCCTCCCCTGTAAATACTGACACGCTCCCCGGTGACCCCCCCCTGTAAATACTGACACACTCCCCGGGACCGTCCCCCTGTAAATACTGACACGTTCCCCGGTGACCCCCCCTGTAAATACTGACACACTCCCCGGGGACGCCCTGTAAATACTGACACACTCCCCGGGACCGCCCCCCTGTAAATACTGACACACCCCCCGGGACCGCCCCCCTGTGAATACTGACACACTCCCCGGGACCGCCCCCCTGTAAATACTGACACACCCCACGGGACCGCCCCCCTGTGAATACTGACACACTCCCCGGGACCGTCCCCCTGTAAATACTGACACGCTCCCCGGTGACCCCCCCTGTAAATACTGACACACTCCCCGGGACCGTCCCCCTGTAAATACTGACACGTTCCCCGGTGACCCCCCCTGTAAATACTGACACACTCCCCGGGGACGCCCTGTAAATACTGACACACTCCCCGGGACCGCCCCCCTGTAAATACTGACACACCCCCCGGGACCGCCCCCCTGTGAATACTGACACACTCCCCGGGACCGTCCCCCTGTAAATACTGACACACTCCCGGGACATCCCCTGTAAATACTGACACACTCCCCGGGGACCCCCTGTAAATACTGACACATCCCCGGGACCGTCCCCCTGTAAATACTGACACCCTCCCCGGGACCCCCCCTGTAAATACTGACATGCTCCCCGGTGACCCCCCCTGTAAATACTGACACACTCCCCGGGACCGTCCCCCTGTAAATACTGACACACTCCCCGGGACCGCCCCCCTGTAAATACTGACACACTCCCCGGGACCGTCCCCCTGTAAATACTGACACGCTCCCCGGTGACCCCCACTGTAAATACTGACGCACTCCCCGGTACCGTCCCCCTGTAAATACTGACACACTCCCCGGGACCCCCCCTGTAAATACTGACACGCTCCCCGGTGTCCCCCCCCTGTAAATACTGACACACTCCCCGGGGACGCCCTGTAAATACTGACACACTCCTCGGGGACCCCCTCGTAAATACTGACATGCTCCCTGGGGACTCCCCCTGTAAATACTGACACACTACCAGAGACCCCCTGCAAATACTGACACACTCCCCGGGACCCTCCCTTGTAAATACTGACACACTCCTCGGGGACCCCCTCGTAAATACTGACATGCTCCCTGGGGACTCCCCCTGTAAATACTGACACACTACCAGAGACCCCCTGCAAATACTGACACACTCCCCAGGATCCCCCTGTATATACTGACACACTCCCCGGGACCCTCCCCTGTAAAAACTTGACACACTCCCGGGGATCCCTTTGTAAATACTGACACTCCCTGGGACCCCCACTGTAAATACTGACATGCTCCCCGGGACCCCCCCTGTAAATACTGACACTCCCTGGGACCCCCACTGTAAATACTGACATGCTCCCCGGGACCCCCCCTGTAAATACTGACACTCCCTGGGACCCCCCTGTAAATACTGACTCTCCCTGGGACCCCCACTGTAAATACTGACACTCCCTGGGACCCCCACTGTAAATACTGACACTCCCTGGGACCCCCCTGTAAATACTGACACTGATAGAGACCCCCATGTCCCACTATCTGAAGGGCACCATGACCTACCGAAAGCATTTTTTAACGAGTCTGCAGCAACAGTTTAGTGAGTTCACAAATACAGTCAAATCCTGTACCCTGAGGGCCTCGGGGAACAAGGGGCTCGGGCCTCCAGTTAGGAGCCTACAAATGACCAAGGGCCACACAGTACAAGGGAAACTGACATGGTTGCCTTTCTGGAGGCTCCGTAGTGCAAGTGTTAATCTCTCTTTGCCCCTTTGTTCCTTATACTGCCCAGGAAATACAACCGTGAGCAGGCAGCCCAGTACCAAGCGGAGCTCAGGGAGATGAAGGAGAGAGTGGCCCGGGCTCCATTCCTTTTTGAGCAAGTCATCCAGGTGAGAGGTCACTGCAAACGTTTCCATTGAGAATGTATGTGCTACTGAGACACACACACACACACGGACACAGACGCACACACACACACACCATCTGTTGTGGCGGGGTGAGGACAGGCTGTGATGCCTCTGCTGGTCGAATATGCTTGCGACCCTCACTCTCTGGGCTCACGTGAAGAATGGCCCTTTTGGACAAGGCACCCGTGAGCATTGGCCCCTTGCGAGTGTCAGGGAGGATGGCTTTAGCGAGCTGGATTATTACTCAGAAGAGAGATATGTTTTACATATGTTAATGCAGCTACCGGTAGCCATCCTGGTCAAATCACATGAGTAAATCAAAATTGGTTTGACCTGTAAGCTAGCAGATCTGATCCTTCTGGTCACAGCGACACCCCAGGACAAAAGTTGGGGAAATGCAAAGAGGCTGAGATAACAATGTAGCAGGACGTTGACCAGGCTATCACCCCGGACATGTATCATTGTATCTCCATCTTTCTGATAAACTAAGGGATAATCAAACACCCAAAGTTACCCTGTCAGAGAATCAGACGATTTACATGATATAAAGCGGGATTACAATGCTACGCTCAGTTAGGAACCTTGACTAACTCCGAGAGCTTAAGGTGACATGACAACAGAGGTAGTTCATTGTCATATTTGCAGACTCTTAGCTTTTTTGAATCTGTTACTAAAAAAGGATGAAGAATTATCCCAGTGAATGTGTTCTCTTCCCCTCTTCACCCCAACCCCACCTCACCCCACCAAAACAACCCAGAACAACGTCCGAGGAACCATCAATCGACTGTTCTCCAAGGTTCTGCAGAAGCTGCAATTGAACGAGGAGCTGCTATGTAAGTTCAGCACCACCGACTGCGGGAGTGACGTTTCTCTCACCGAGCTCGAGGCCGAGACCGACGACTGGTGAGTGGGACCGAAGCCGCAAGTTACACAACAGGCACCATCTTCAATGCACCCCTTCCAAAACCGCACCCCACCCCCCCCCACCCATTTATTTCCCCTCACCCCTCTCCTCTGGTGTCTGACTCCTTCTTCATGGGCACTCACTTGCCTCACCCATTCGGCATGCTTGAGCTCAGTGTGTCGGCAGACTGTTCGACCATGCAGTGCATCGCAGTCTCGCTCGACATTCCCCAACGCATCACTTTCCAGCAGTCGTTTCATTGGACAGTGATCAGGAGCAGGAATCCTGGCTGATTCTCCCCTCTCCCTAACCCAGGGGTCACTGGACAGTGATCAGGAGCAGGAACCCTGACTGATTCTCCCCTCTCCCTAACCCAGGGGTCACTGGACAGTGATCAGGAGCAGGAATCCTGGCTGATTCTCCCCTCTCCCTAACCCAGGGGTCACTGGACAGTGATCAGGAGCAGGAACCCTGACTGATTCTCCCCTCTCCCTAACCCAGGGGTCACTGGACAGTGATCAGGAGCAGGAATCCTGGCTGATTCTCCCCCCTCTCTAACCCAGGGGTTACTGGACAGTGATCAGGAGCAGGAACCCTGACTGATTCTCCCCCCTCTCTCTAACCCAGGGTCACTGGACAGTGATCAAGAGCAGGAACCCTGACTGATTCTCCCCCCTCTCTCTAACCCAGGGGTTACTGGACAGTGATCAGGAGCAGGAACCCTGACTGATTCTCCCCTTTCCCTAACCCAGGGGTCACTGGACAGTGATCAGGAGCAGGAACCCTGACTGATTCTCCCCTTTCCCTAACCCAGGGGTCACTGGACAGTGATCAGGAGCAGGAACCCTGACTGATTCTCCCCCCTCTCTAACCCAGGGGTCACTGGACAGTGATCAGGAGCAGGAACCCTGACTGATTCTCCCCTTTCCCTAACCCAGGGGTCACTGGACAGTGATCAGGAGCAGGAATCCTGGCTGATTCTCCCCCCTCTCTAACCCAGGGGTTACTGGACAGTGATCAGGAGCAGGAACCCTGGCTGATTTTCCCCTCTCTAACCCAGGGGTTACTGGACAGTGATCAGGAGCAGGAACCCAGGCCGATTCTCCCCCCTCTCCCTAACCCAGGGGTTACTGGACAGTGATCAGGAGCAGGAACCCTGGCTGATTCTCCCCCCTCTCTCTAACCCAGGGGTTACTGAACAGTGATCAGGAGCAGGACGGCACAGTGGCGCAGTGGTTAGCACCGCAGCCTCACAGCTCCAGCGACCCGAGTTCAGTTCTGGGTACTGCCTGTGTGGAGTTTGCAAGTTCTCCCTGTGTCTGCGTGAGTTTCCTCCGGGTGCTCCGGTTTCCTCCCACATGCCAAAAGACTTGCAGGTTGATAGGTAAATTGGCCATTATAAATTGCCCCTAGTAGAGGTAGGTGGTAGGGAAATATAGGGACAGGTGGGGATGTGGTAGGAATATGGAATTAGTGTAGGATTAGTGGGTAGTTGATGGTCGGCACAGACTCGGTGGGCTGAAGGGCCTGTTTCAGTGCTGTATCTCTAAACTAAACTAAAAAGGAACCCAGGCTGATTCTCCCCCTGTCCCTAACCCAGGGGTCACTGGACAGTGATCAGGAGCAGGAACCCAGGCTGATTCTCCCCTCTCCCTAATCCAGGGGTCACTGGACAGTGATCAGGAGCAGGAACCCTGGCTGATTCTCCCCCCTCTCTCTAACCCAGGGGTTACTGGACAGTGATCAGGAGCAGGAACCCTGACTGATTCTCCTCTCTCTCTAACCCAGGGGTCACTGGACAGTGATCAGGAGCAGGAACCCAGATTGATTCTCCCCCCTCTCCCTAACCCAGGGGCCACTGGACAGTGATCAGGAGCAGGAACCCTGGCTGATTCTCCCCCCTCTCTCTAACCCAGGGGTCACTGGACAGTGATCAGGAGCAGGAACCCAGGCTGATTCTCCCCCCTCTCTCTAACCCAGGGGTCACTGGACAGTGATCAGGAGCAGGAACCCTGGCTGATTCTCCCCCCTCTCTCTAACCCAGGGGTCACTGGACAGTGATCAGGAGCAGGAACCCTGGCTGATTCTCCCCCCTCTCTCTAACCCAGGGGTCACTGGACAGTGATCAGGAGCAGGAACCCAGGCTGATTCTCCCCCCTCTCTCTAACCCAGGGGTCACTGGACAGTGATCAGGAGCAGGAACCCTGGCTGATTCTCCCCCCTCTCTCTAACCCAGGGGTCACTGGACAGTGATCAGGAGCAGGAACCCTGGCTGATTCTCCCCCCTCTCTCTAACCCAGGGGTCACTGGACAGTGATCAGGAGCAGGAACCCTGGCTGATTCTCCCCACTCCCTGGGGCCAATTGTAGCTCGGCTAAGGCAGCACAGGCCGGGGGTGGGGTGGGACGGGGGGAGCTGGAGCCCCCGGGCCTTACCTGCTCAGTCTGGGCACAGTATTGTGTCAGGTGCGGGGCTGAACCCGCACAGACAAGCACCCCCCGCCCCCCCCCCCCCCCCAGTCCGCGGAAGAATAAAACGCGTGAAGGCGACTCTTGCTGGCCCTGTGACTGGGAGCTTCTGTTCCCGCAGGGAAGGGGTGTGCCCGCTGAGTCAGGGCGAGCACCAGGGCCATGCCGCGTGCGAGGAGCCCCTGAACACCACCGGCTGCGAGTGCAATGACGAGTGCAGCAGCACGTACAGTAGCAGGAACGACCCGGCTATCGACGGCTGAGAGTGGAGGAGAAAGAAGTGACTGGCTGTAATAATAAAGCCCATTTTAAAGAAACCAGTGCCGGAGTCTGCAAATGGTATTAAATGACAGCCACGGGCTTCGGCTTGCTAATGGAGGGTGAGGGGCGGGTGTGGGTGCCAAGGGCACGGGGGTCCCTGAAATCTCGGGTGCCCCTACCTCCACTCTTACTCCATCTCCTTATTGCCACACTGGAGTGCCTCCTGCTTTGGGAAGCGATTGATCAGATGGCCATCAGCGGAGTTACCCGTTGGGTACCTGGAGACGAGCTCAGGCAGCAACGCATCGAAAATAGACTCTCATTCGGTGGCTGAGTACAAAGGGAGCGGGAATAAGCTCCCACATTTCTTTTTGTCTTCCTCCCCTCTCCAGTGCAGAGCAGGGCTCCGAAGCACAGACTACCTCGATGTGCCGGCAAAGTTCGGGTGACCTTTACTAACAGGGGCACAAATCTCACAGCGAAGGCCACCTGGCCCATCGTGGCAAGAGCTAACCATTTCGTCACACTCCCCTGCTTCCCCCCCCCCCCCCCCCCACTAACCCTGTAACTTTCTCCTTTTCAAGTATTTATCCGATTCCCCTTTTGAAAGTCACTATTGAATCTGCTTCCACCGCCCTTTCAGGCAGCGCGTTCCAGATCACAACAACTCACTGAGTTAACAAAAAAAATTCTCCTCATCTCCAATTTACCAATTATCTTCAATCTGTGTCTCTCTCTGGTTACTGACCCTCCTGCCACTCGAAACAGTTTCTCCCTATCCACTGTATTAATTCAGCACAGCCCAGGGATAGAACCATTAACTTTGCTTGGGAGGGTGGGGATGGTATGGAACTCCCCACCTCCCACTTGCTGTAAATAATTGGGGTGAAAGACCTGAGGAAACAAAACAAAGCCGAGACTCCCTTTATCACTGTACAGATATTTGTATTAAACAGGCACAGGAATTTCAACTGAGTCCGCACCTCAGCACTATTTAGACGCAGACCAGTTCACCATTTTTAGGAGACGGCGGGGATAGGCACAAGGAGGATTTGGGGCATCAGCCTTGAAAGAGCATACAGCCCGCGGCAGTGCACTGGCATGGCTGTGGGGTGAACGCACCTCCCCATGTGGACCAACGAGGAGCTCACTCTCCGCTGGGTAAAAGGCTGCGGGCATCTTAAGGAACAGTGGAGTAAAAGGGGACTCCGCCGGGGAAAACCCCATTGGCAGCAGTTAGCTGCCCCACTGACTATACAGAGGTGATTACCAAAAACCAAGTTAGCCAAGCAGAGACTTGCTTGGTTTCCCAGCAGCTCCCCTCACTGCCTTAAACCTGATGCTCTATCTTTAACCGGTTGGTGGGGTAATCGGGATCAGTGCACTAGCTCACGAAATATACAGAACATTGGAAGCACAGGGAGTTTCAGAGCAGTAGCAAGGGCAGGCAGAGCACCCTGCTCCCTCCCCAGCCCAGTCAGGTCATTGTGTACGTGGGAATCGCAGATACAGACCGGTGTCACATCATCCCTAGCTGCAGTCCGGCCAGGAACGACCAAATGAGGTGCCAATTGGGAAGGTAACCCTTGACCCAAGTGCTCGCAAGTGATCCTGGGATATTGCTGTCCACGCTCTCTCTCTCGGGTTGAGGTGGCTGTATGAATAAGATCAAGGGACGAGCCAGTCGTCGAGAGTGATAGCAGTCGGCCTCCAAGTGTTAAAGGGAGGGGGTGCCAACAGCAGGTCTCAGAGTCAATGCCAAGGACGGGCAGTACGTTCCAGAAACCGGCTTTCAGTCAATGTTCAGGAAGCAGAAACGGTGTCCCGGGGACCGACACCGAGAGCTTTGTCAGAAGGATGGGGAGCCGGGAAGGACCCCTGCAGCAAGTCCGGAAGGAGGTGTGCGAAGGCGCGCACGCCGGCAGTGTTCAGGGGTCCCATCTCCCAGGCCTCAGAAGGGATGGTGGGGCGGGGAGCCGCTGCTGGAGTTGGAGTCGAACAGACCTCAGAGACGAGCAGGGTTAAAATTCTGCGGAGAAAAGGTTCCACGTTAGAAATATGTCAGAGTGGGCAGTAGACAGAGAGAGGGGGGGAACAGAGAGGGAGGGGGACAGAGAGAGAGAGAGGGAGGGGACAGACAGAAAAGGGGGGACAGACAGCGGGGGGGGGGACAGACGGGGGACAGAGAGAGAGAGAGAGGGGAGCAGACAGTGGGAGAGGGGGACAGAGACAGACAGACAGAGGGGGGAGACAGAGACAGAGAGAGAGATGGGGAACAGACAGAAAGAGAGAGAGGTCAGAAAGACAGAGAGGGGGATAGAGAGAGAAGGGGGGTAGGTTGGATAGAGACCCATCTTCTCACCACATTCTTCAATACCCTTCAGCACAAATGTCCGGTAGCCACCCGATTCCCTTCAGTGTCATTCACTGAAATCTATTCCACAACACCATTCTCCTCTGGGTGAAAAAGTTTCCCCGATTTCCCATCTGACTCCCAACACCCACCACGATTGTCCCTGATGTCCCCCCTGGCCCCACAGCCCCAGTGATTTTCCGTGGCTCATGGTCCGCTTTGTGGGATTGTTCTGCCTGTTGAAGGATTGATTGCCCCCACCCGAGGAATGTTTGTAATGGGAGAGGTCTTACCGCTAGTGAGGATGACTCCAGGGACATCGGTTTCCGTGGCAACTGACTGCTAGAAGAACCTGCGGAGAAATTTGGGTTCAGTGCATACGTGTCTCTGTCTGTACACATGCAACACAACATGCAACATACATGCACCTCTGTGCACACATGCAATACAACACAACTCGACCCACATGGGAGGTTGGTTAAGAAAGTAAAGGCCCATGGGATCCAGGGTAATTTGGAAAATTGGATTCAAAATTGGCTTAGTGGAAGGAAGCAGAGGGTGATGGTCGAGGGTTGTTTTTGTGAATGGAGGCCTGTGACCAGTGGGGTACCACAGGGATTGGTGCCGGAACCCTTACTGTTTGTAGTGTACATTAATGATTTAGACGTGAATATAGGAGGTATGATCAGTAAGTTTCCAGATGAAATGAAAATTGGTGGTGTCGTAAATAGTGAGGAGGAAAGCCTTAGATTACAGGGAAATATGGATGGGCTGGTAAGATGGGCGGAACAGTGGCAAATGGAGTTTAATCCTGAGAAGTGTGAGGTGATGCATTTTGGGAGGACTAACAAGTTGTGGCGCAGTGGTTAGCACCGCAGCCTCACAGCTCCAGGGACCCGGGTTCGATTCTGGCTACTGCCTGTGTGGAGTTTGCAAGTTCTCCCTGTGTCTGCGTGGGTTTCCTCCGGGTGCTCCGGTTTCCTCCCACAAGCCAAAAGACTTGCAGGTTGGTAGGCAAATTGGCCATTATAAATTGTCACTAGTATAGGTAGGTGGTAGGGAAATATAGGCAGGTGGGGATGTTTGGTAGGAATATGGGATTAGTGTAGGATTAGTATAAATGGTTGATGGTCGGCACAGACTCGGTGGGCCGAAGGGCCTGTTTCAGTGCTGTATCTCTAATCTAAGTCAAGGGAATATACAATGGATGGTAGGACCCTAGGAAGTACAGAGGGTCAGAGGGACCTTGGTGTACTTGTCCATAGATCACTGAAGGCAGCAGCACAGGTAGATAAGGTGGTTATGAAGGCATATGGGATACTTGCCTTTATTAGCCTAGGCTAATATAAGAGCAGGGAGGTTATGATGGAGCTGTATAAAACGCTAGTTAGGCCACAGCTGGGGTACTGTGTACAGTTCTGGTCACCACACTATAGGAAGGATGTGATTGTACTGGAGAGGAGATTAACCAGGATGTTACCTGGGCTGGAGCATTTCAGCTATGAGGAGAGACTGGATAGGCTGGGGTTGTTTTTCTTGGAGCAGAGAAGGCTGAGGGGGGACCTGATTGAGGTATACAAAATTATGAGGGGCATTGATAGGATAGATAAGAAACTTTTTCCCTTAGCGGAGAGGTCAATAACCAGTGGGCATAGACTTAAGGTAAGGGGCAGGAGGTTTAGAGAGGAGTTGAGGAAAAATTGTTTCACCCAGAGGGTGGTTGGAATCTGGAACACACTGCCTGAAGGGGTAGTAGAGGCAGGAACCCTCACAACATTTAAGAAGTATTTAGATGAGCACTTGAAATGCCATAGCATACAAGGCTACAGGCCAAGTGGGGGAAATGGGATTAGTTAGGACGGGTGCTTGATGGCCGACACAGGCGCGTTGGGCCGAATGGCCTGTTTCTATGCTGGAAAGCTCGATGACTCTATGACCCCACATTCTGACTGGCATTCAAAGAAACAATCTTTGTATTCATAAAGGTGAGGCTTAATAGAGCTGGGAATGGAAATGCTTTAATTTCAGGTACCCACTGTCCCCATCAAACACTCCCAGGACAGGTACAGCACGGGGGTTAGATACAGAGTAAAGCTCCCTCTACACTGTCCCCATCAAACACTCCCAGGACAGGTACAGCACTGGATTAGATACAGAGTAAAGCTCCCTCTACACTGTCCCCATCAAACACTCCCAGGACAGGTACAGCATGGGGTTAGATACAGAGTAAAGCTCCCTCTACACTGTCCCCATCAAACACTCCCAGGACAGGTACAGTACAGGGTTAGATACAGAGTAAAGCTCCCTCTACACTGTCCCAATCAAACACTCCCAGGACAGGTACAGCACGGGGGTTAGATACAGTGTAAAGAAAGAAAAAAATAGAAAAAAGAAAAAAAAAAATGGGGTTAGATAAAAAAAAACAGGGTTAGATACAGAGCAAAGCTCCCTCTACACTGTCCCCAATCTCAAAAATGCTTATGGTTGAGGCCTGTGGACCAGGACCCAGCCTTACCTGGTACTGAATCGCTGGAGGTCTTTTTATCACTCAAGTGGCCCGACTCTGTGTTGCTGCGATGTCGGAACATGGGAAAGCCAAACGTGGCCTGACTCCTTTCTTCTTGTGAACTTTTTGGCTGCAGGAAGAAACGGGACGGTTATCAGGGGAGGAGAGAACTGGTCAGTTATCAATTACCCCACCGAAACTGACTCACTGGGGTACGGGTCCCACACACACTGACTCTCACTGGTGTACGGGTCCCACACACACTGACTCTCACTGGGGTACGGGTCCCACACACACTGACTCTCACTGGGGTACGGGTCCCACACACACTGACTCTCACTGGGGTACGGGTCCCACACACACTGACTCTCACTGGGGTACGGGTTCCACACACGCTGACTCTCACTGGGGTGCGGGTCCCACACACGCTGACTCTCACTGGGGTGCGGGTCCCACACACGCTGACTCTCACTGGGGTGCGGGTCCCACACACACTGACTCTCACTGGGGTCCGGGTCCCACACACACTGACTCTCACTGGGTTACGGGTCCCACACACACTGACTCTCACTGGGGTACGGGTCCCACACACACTGACTCTCACTGGGGTACAGGTCCCACACACACTGACTCTGAAGGGGGAAATCTTCATCTTTCACGTGTTGGATGCAGTTTGACTTTGTAATAGACAGAGATGTCAGCCAGATCCATTTCCCAAGACGGGCTTCCAACCCATTGATGTCATTGTAGCCAGTCACTCTTCAGTCGCAGGGTTGGTCCTACATCAAGGCTTTCCTCCCATTTTCTTTCCGCTTATCGAAGATGGGAAGTTGCGTTGTTTGTCACAAGTTGGGAATCATCCAATCAGGTAATGAACAGTCTGTCCGCCTCTCGATTGGCTGCATGGTCATGTGATCTAAAACTCTGCTGTCCGTATCCTAACTTGCACTCACCCACTCACCCACTGTCCTCGCTGACCTACACTGGCTCCTGATGTGGAATTACCTCGATTTTGAAATTCTTATACACGTATTCAAATCCCTCCTTGGCCTCCCTATCTCGGTCACCTCCTCCAACCCCACAACCCTCTGAGATCTCTGCACTCCCATTTCCATCACTCCACCATTGGCGGCCGTGCCTTTAGCTGCCTGAGGCCCTAAGCTCTGGAATTCCCTCCCTAAACCTCTCCACCTCCCTCCCTCTCCCCTCCCGAGGGGCACTGACCGAGGGCACGTCTTGAAGGTTCTGGATGCCTTGCCCGGGGCCCACGTGTACCAAGTGGTTGAAGTTGGTCGGACTGGAGATTAGCTTGGACCTCATCTGGGGATCGTTCAGCATCTCCCTGTCGTTGGAGGAGAAACAAGCAGATTTGATTACTGAGAGGCTCAGGGTGGGGTCAAGGGTCACAGCGATGGAACCCCGACCCCTAGCTGGAGGAGGAGAGACGTCAAGCTTTGAGTTTACACACCCGCAGGAGAAAAGGAAAGCGCTGAAGGGGGTGGGGGAGGTAAAAGAAAAGTAACAACAGTAGATTGGGAAACAGTTTAATTATTACATGAAATTAGTGTTAATAGCCCAGTAATGAACCAAACCTTGTTGAGTGTATTATGACCGTAATGTCAGTCTCTGTTTCAGTGTCAGGTTGAGAGACACAAACAGACATTCTAGGGAGACATTCATGTCCCTGAACCTAACTGAGATTTGATTGGTGCCAGTGGGATTATGCCCCACTGAGAGGGATGACGGTGCTTCAGTTTAACATCTCACCCGAAAGATGGCATCTCTGGCAGTACAGCACTCCCTCGGTACTGTACTGGGAGTGCTGGCCTGCAATCTGTGCTCAAGCCTCTGGAGCGGGCTTGAACCCATGGGTTTCTGACCAAGCCACAGTTGACACCAGTAGACTGCAGGTGCCACCCACCGAGTCAGAATCTGCCAGCGTTGGACTCGCCTCTGAGGGGGGAGGGGGGGGGTTTGGTGGCGTGGGATCGCGCTGTGCCGCAGACGTAGCAAGAAAGCATCAGCTGCCCTTCCATTCCCCCAGCGAGCCCCCGCCTCACCTCCACTGCTGCATGCGTTCCTCCTCAGATATTCGGAAGGCAAACCGCCTTTTGCTTTTGGTGCGATACATTTGGCGCCTGCTGTTCCCCGTCATCTCCGGGACGATGAAATCATCTGTCTCTAGCCGGTGGGGATTGGGGGGAGTGGAAGAAGAGGAATTATCAAGAGTGAACTAGGACAAAGAGCAGCTGTCGCACTTTCATAACATTGCTCGTGGGGACAAAGAGAGGATGAGACATGGAGAGCGAAAGGGTGAGAGAAAGACAGAGAGAAGAGGTAAGAGGATGACAGTGAAAGAATCGAAAGAGAGACAGTGAGACAGGAGCAGAGTGGTAATGTTACTGGACTAATAATCTCAAATAATTCTCCACCAGCTGGGAGAATTTAAATTCAATTGATAAATTTGGAATAAAATACTAGTCTCATTAATAATGAACATGAAACTACCAGATTGTCATAAAAATCCATCTGGTTCACTAATGTCCTTTTGTGGAGGAATTCCATCCTTACCTGATCTGGTCTACATGTGACTCCAGACCCACAGCAATGTGGTTGACTCTTAACTGCCCTCTGAAATGGCCTAGCAAGCCACTCAGTTGTATCAAACCGCTACAAAAAGTCAAACACCAGAAATAACAAAGGCACACCCTGCAAAGTCCTGCTCACCCTACCATTACCATCAAGCCAGGGGATCAACCATGGTTCAATGAGTCAAATATTAGGTGCCAACCTGGTGAAGCTACAACACATGCTTGCAAGCCAGACAGCAAAAGCAGCATGCGATTGACAGAACAGAGTGATCCCACAACCAACAGATCAGATCTAAGCTCTGCAGTCCTGCCACATCCCGTCGTGAATGGTGGTGGACAATTAAACAACTAACCGGAGGAGGAGGCTCCAAAAACATCCCCATCCTCAACGATGGGGAGCCCAGCATGTCAGTGCAAAAGATAAGGCTGAAGCATTAGCAGCTACCTTCAGTCTGAAGTGAGGAGTGATCCATCTCGGCCTCCTCCTGAGGTCCCCGCCCCCCCCCCCCCCCCGTCACAGATGCCAGTCTTCAGACAATTTGATTCACTCCGCATGATAGAAAGGAACGGCTGAAGGCACTGGATACAGAAAAGGCTATGGACCCTGACAACATCCCGACTTTAGTACCGAAGACTTGTGCGCCAGAACAAGCCATATTCCTAACCAAGCTGTTCCAGGTCAGCTACGGCACTGGCACCTACCCTGCAATGTGGAAGATTTCCCACATTACGTCCTGTTACCAAAAGCAGACAAATCCAATCTGGCCAATTACACCCCATCAGTCTACTCTCAATCAGCAGCAAAGTGATGGAAGTACTATCAAGCAGCACTCACTCACCGATGCTCAGTTTGGGTTCCGTCAGGGCCACCCCGCTCCAGATCTCATTACAGCCTCGGTCCAAACGTGGACAAAAGAGCTGAACTCCAGGTGAGGTGAGAGTGACTGCCCTTGACATCAAGGCAGCATTTGACCGAGTGAGGCATCAAGGAGCCCCTAGCAAAACTGAAGTCAATGGGAATCGGGGGAAAGCTCTCCGCTGGCTGGAGTCATACCGAGCACAAAGGAAGATGGCTGTGGTTGTTGGAGGTCAATCATCTGAGCTCCAGGACATCACTGCAGGAGTTCCTCAGGGTAGTGTCTTAGGCCCAACTATCTTCAGCTGCTTCATCAATGACCTTCCCTCCATCATAAGGTCAGAAGTGGGGATGTTCGCTGATGATTGCACAATGTTCAGCACCATTCACAACTCCTCAGATACTGAAGCAGTCTATGCTCGCATGTAGTAAGACCTGGACAATATTCAGGCTTGGGCTGATAAGTGGCAAGTAGCATTCACGCCGCACAAGTGCCAGGCAATGACCATCTCCAACAAGAAAGAATCTAACCATCTCCCCTTGACATTCAACAACATTACCTTTGCTGAATAGGGGTTACCATTGATTAGAAACTTAACTGGACCAACCATATAAATACTGTGGCCTGCCTGGATGAGTGCAGTTCCGACAACACTCAATACCATCCAGGACAAAGCAGTCCGCTTGATTGGCACCCTATCCACCACCTTAATCAGGATTATGGGTCATAATCCTGGAACTCCCTCCCTAACAGCACTGTGGGTGTACCTACCCCACACGGACTGCAGCGGTTCAAGAAGGCAGCTCACCACCACCTTCTCAAGGGCAATTAGGGATGGGCAATAAATGCTGGCCTGGCCAGTGACGTCCACATCCCATGAATGATTACGAAAAAAGATGAGAGAAAGAGACGGAGAGAGGGGAGGGGATGAGAGAATGACAGCAAAAGAGTCAGAAAGAGAGACAGAGAGTGAAAGACAGTGAGAGAATTAGAGAGCGAGAGAGACAGAGTCGGGGTAAGAGAATGAGAGAAAGAGACACAGAGAGTGAAAGACAGAGCGAGAGCATGACAGAAAGACAGAGAAAGATGAAGAGTGAGAAAAGAAAGAGACAGAGAGGATTCATCCAGTAGGTTTTAGAATCGGACATTTACAAACAGCCTCATCTGAAAGAGTTAATCCTGACCTGCTTCTTTATTCCGTAGGTAGATTAACCGGAAAGGTTCGCTGGCTGAGAGATTCAGTGACCCATCCGGGCTCAGGGGTCGGACCTGCAAATTTCAAATCAATAAACCAATTCAGCCCTTTACTAACAGATCCAGGGAATTACCAACAGACCACCCAACGGGACACTAGCATGGTGCTCTGGGATTTGAGCTCAGTGAATAATGCACTACTTTCCGCCTTCCTCCCCCTCGTTTCTCAGTCCTTGTCTGCTTACTTTCTTCAGTGGAATAGTCTGAATCCACTCGGCTGTCTTCACGTCAAACACATTCACTGCATTGTCGCTGTACACTGTCAGGTGTGACCCACGACAACCTGCGGGGAGCACAAACCACAGCGTTACAAACTGATATCCCTCCAGAAATGAACCCCAGTGCTTTTTTTAAGGACTTATTAACCTGTGTCGCTACTTTTAGTGATTTGTGTATCTGTATCCCCAGATCCCTCTGTTCCTCCACCCTGTTTAGACTCTCGTTATCCAAACAGTATCTGATGACCTTAATCTTCCCACTAAAATGCATCACCTTGCACTTATTGCTATTGAAGTTCATTTGCTAATGACACACCCAGTCTGAAAGTTTGCGAATGTCACCAGCCTCCCCAGTATTAACTATACTCCACAATTTGGCACTGTCCGCAAGTTTTGAAACGTGATTCCCGAGTTCCAATCATTTTATGTAACTGGTGAGCAGCAGTGGTTCCCTGCACCGATCACTGTGGCACAGCACTTCCAACCTTCCAGCAGTCTGAGTAACTACCTATAACCCCTGCTCTCTGTTTTCTGTATTCTATTCATCCTGGTAGAGAGAGAGATGTACTTACCAGCAGCAACCGGGAGTGCCGGCCACATCAGCTCCTGTTGCCGTGACCTCCGACCCTGGCCATTGACGTAGATGCCAACCATGTTGAAGCAGAGCAGGTACAGGTTGCTGGAGACAGCTGCCGCGCACAAAGCCTCCGCCTGCCCGTGTGCGAGGAAGGTCAGGGATGGGTCCTCCGAGCTTACCAGGTTCAGCGGCGGCCCCTCGCTCGTCAAGGGGTACAGGCTAAATCCAGACGGGTAGCCAATGCACAGGCGCTCCTCGACAAACCCCATCCACTGCACGGCCCCTGGGGCTTGGAAATCCCGCGTCCGCTTGTACTGGTTCTTGCCGGCGCTCAGCTGGTAGCAGGCCACGTGGCGCTTGGCGGCGGTGCACAGGCAGCTGGTCTTCCCCTGGGACAGGCTGCCCACGGCCATCACCTGACTGCCCCGGGCCTCCGACAACTTCAGCCCGCCCGCCTCTGGGTTCTGCAGGTCGTCCCAGGTGTAGACCCGCACGTTCCGGCTCCTGCCGGACAGCACCGCCAGCAGGTTGGCACCGGGCACCAGCTCCAGCTGGTGAACCCGCTTACTGTCACCCAGCTGAGTGATTTCTGCAACACAGGGCCTGGGTTAGAGAGGCTTCAAGACACGAGGCCCAATTGCTACCCATTAGTTTCACTCCCATTAAGAAACCGTACATTTCGGCAATATTCTCCTGGAGCGCATCAGCCCACCGTCTGCGTCCCTCAATCCCAGTTCGCACCTACCCACACCCTCAATATCTCCCTCAATCCCACGCCGCTGACCATCCCTCGCCGTCTCCCTCAATCCCATCCCCTCACTGTGCCCCTTAATCCCACTGTCTCCCCATGTCCATATCCCTCAGTGCCCCTTTCGCTTTCTCCTCAGGGCCCCGACCTCACTGACACCAGCCCCCGGGAGAAGAGCTCACTGAGCGAGCGGCGGAAGTAAATATTTACCATTTTTTGTCACGTGGACGAGGTAGAGTCCGACATCTGTACCCAAGGCGATTCGTTCCTTGTCTAAAATGGAGAGAATATTGAGTCAAGTAAGTGCTACAGTGCATGAGAGAAAATGTGTGTAGAGGGAACATTACTGTGTATCTAACCCCGTACTGTACCTGTCCTGGGAGTGTTTGATGGGGGACAGTGTAGAGGGAGCTTTACTCTGTATCTAACCCCCGTGCTGTACCTGTCCTGGGAGTGTTTGATGTGGACAGTGTAGAGGGAGCTTTACTCTGTATCTAACCCCCGTGCTGTACCTGTCCTGGGAGTGTTTGATGGGGACAGTGTAGAGGGAGCTTTACTCTGTATCTAACCCCCGTGCTGTACCTGTCCTGGGAGTGTTTGATGTGGACAGTGTCGAGGGAGCTTTACTCTGTATCTAACATGCTACTGTTGGTAACATTACCTAGGATGGCAGCGGACTGTGTGCTGCGGATTAGTGGTAGAGCATGGTCGTATGCCTCCTTGACACACAGCGCCGACCGATCCTTAAAGCCACTCTGCTTGCAAATTGTGACCAGCTCGTTGATCACCGTCACCCACTTCTTTTTCTCACTCTCATTCTCGGACAGCACCAGGAGCGAGGCCTTGGAGCTCGGGGCCGTCAGCTGGGACACTGTGATCTGTCGGAGCAAACAGAGACAGGAGAGACCGGAGTTGGTGGGGGGAGGGGGGAGAAGCACGGAACCTAGTCTCGCTGTCGGCCATCATGCTAACCGCGAGTGGAAAAGGGGTGATGTCAGGAAGCACTTCTTCACACAAAGGGGGGGTGGAAATCGGGAACTCTCTACCCCCAAAAAAACTGTTGAGTCTGGGAGTCAATTGAAAACGTCAAACCAAGATTGATAGATTTTTATTGGTAAAAGGTATGAAAGGATATGAAACCAAAGGCGGGTCAATGAAGTTAAGATACAGATCAACCCTGGCGTAAATGATTGGCGGAACAGGCTAGAGGGGCTGAATGGCCTCCTCCTGTTCCTACAATCCGGAGAGAGGGAGGAGTTTGGGCTCCTGGGGAAGAATCGGATAATGGAAAAGTCCTGGGGAAAATTGATGTACAGAGAGATTTGGGTGTTCAGGTCCATTGTTCCCTGAAGGTGGCAACGCAGGTCAATAGAGTGGTCAAGAAGGCATACGGCATGCTTTCCTTCATCGAACGGGATATTGAGTACAAGAGTTGGCAGGTCATGTTACAGTTGTATAGGACTTTGGTTCGGCCACATTTGGAATACTGCGTGCAGTTCTGGTCGCCACATTACCAAAAGGATGTAGATGCTTTGGAGAGGGTGCAGAGGAGGTTCACCAGGATGTTGCCTGGTATGGAGGGCGCTAGCTATGAAGAGAGGTTGAGTAGATTAGGATTATTTTCATTAGAAAGACGGAGGTTGAGGGGGGACCTGATTGAGGTGTACAAAATCATGAGAGGTATAGACAGGGTGGATAGCAAGAAGCTTTTTCCCAGAGTGGGGGATTCAATTACGAGGGGTCATGAGTTCAAAGTGAAAGGGGAAAAGTTTAGGGGGGATATGCGTGGAAAGTTCTTTACGCAGAGGGTGGTGGGTGCCTGGAACGCATTACCAGCGGAGGTGGTAGACGCGGGCACGATAGCGTCTTTTAAGATGTATCTAGACAGATACATGAATGGGCAGGAAGCAAAGAGATACAGACCCTTAGAAAATAGGCGACAGGTTTAGATAGAGGATCTGGATCGGCGCAGGCTTGGAGGGCTGAAGGGCCTGTTCCTGTGCTGTAATTTTCTTTGTTCTTTGTTCTTTGTAGGGGAGGGCACCATGAGTTTCGATTTCAACACAGCAAGGATACAGAGAGGAGGAATTCAGGATTAGAGGGTTCAAGAGAGCAGATTCATTGGGATGGCAAACTTCAGCTCAGAGCAGGAGCGGCTAAAGTCCACAGAGTTCCCCGAGCCCAAGAAAGCAAAGAGAAACAGCCAGAATTCCTGCTGCGGATCAGGAGTGAGCCACCTGGATTAGGGAGAGGGGCAGGGGGAGAATCAGTCAAGGGTTATGGAGTACACTGTGCGAAGGTCTCACTCACCCTGAATATGCAGGGAATGTCCTTCTTGTTAGCGTGAATCACATCGGAGAAGAACACTGAGCTCACGGAGAATTCTTCGTCCCTGAAACGTGAAGCAGAAACTCTTCACCCGGGGGATACACCCCGAGGTCCAGGGTAACAGAGAAACCCTCAGAAACAGGGACCCACTCAGCCCAAGAGGTCATTCTCATATTAACCCCACCTCCTCTCCGCATCTCTCAGCCCCACCTCCTCCCCCGCATCTCTCAGCCCCACCTTCCAACCCTCTCCATGTCCCTCAATCTCACCTACTCCTCGCATCCCTCATCCGCAACTTCCTCAATCCCACCTCTTGACCCAGTCAGCCTCCTCCCCATGGGAACGTTGTGAGACTCAATTTCTTTGTGTTGTAAAAGCTCCACCTTTTACACCGGCACCTCCCCGCAACACACAACTGCTCCCGGGATTCGATCCTTTCGCCGGGGGATGGGTGAGGTTGGAAACTTTTATCTGGGAATGTACTTACCGCAGGTCGAAGACATGGGTGACGACGGCACTGGACTGCGAGCCCCTCGACTCCACTGTCTCATAGATGAAGATCTTGAAGTCACAGAGGACAGCGTATGCCCGGTGCCATCCCTTCTTCACCCCTGTTGGCTTTGGCACCTGAGGGACAGGGACAAGGGGCAGGGATTAGCGAAAGTGCTGGAGTGGTCAGAGATTGTCTGCTTTACAAACCCACACTGTCGCAGGCACCGACTCTCAGTGGGAGCTGTGTTTCAACCGTGGGAACTGCCCCAGTATATCATCAATGAGCCACTTGTCATATATTAGGGCCACTCACACGGACAGAAAGACACACACACACACACACACAGACAAGGAGCTGCATGCCTGGCCCCACGCGGTTTTGCCTCCACTGCTGCTCTCTCTTACCGACACAAAGCCCTCGAACGCAGTCCCGGTTCCTTTGATCGGGTCGATTCCCAGCGACCGAATTTGCTCGCGGGGCGTGGGGCAGATCAGCGCCTCGGCAGAGCAGGCGGAGTGACAAACGAAATTACAGACTGTGGGACAGAGATGGAGAGAGCGGTGAGAGAGCCGAGTCCCAGTCGGCCAGTAACAGCTAGCTGCAACACACAGCAACTCTGAATGTAGTAAAACGTCCCAAGGCCCCTCGCAGGAGGGTTAGCAAATAAGATTTGGCACCGAGTCACAAAAGACGGGACGTGTGAAGAGGTCGGGTTTTAAGGAGCATCTTAAAGGAGGAGAGAGAGAGGCGGAGAGGTTTCGGGAGGGGATTCCAGAGCTTAGGGCCCCCAGGCAGCTGAAGGCACGGCCGCCAATGGTGGAGCGATGGGAATCGGGGGATGGACAAGAGGCCGGAATTGGAGGGAGCGCAGAGATCTCGGAGGGTTGTGGGGGCGGGAGGAGGTTACAGAGATAGGGAGGGTTGTAGGGGCGGGAGGGGGTTACAGAGATAGGGTTGTAGGGGCCGGAGGAGGTGACAGAGATAGGGAGGGTTGTAGGGGCTGGAGGAGGTTACAGAGATAGGGAGGGTTGTAGGGGCTGGAGGAGGTTAGAGAGATAGGGAGGGTTGTCAGGGCTGGAGAAGGTTACAGAGATAGGGAGGGTTGTAGGGGCTGGAGGAGGTTAGAGAGATAGGGATGGTTGTCGGGGCTGGAGGAGGTTACAGAGATAGGGAGGGTTGTAGGGGCTGGAGGAGGTTAGAGAGATAGGGAGGGTTGTCGGGGCTGGAGGAGGTTACAGAGATAGGGAGGGTTGTCGGGGCTGGAGGAGGTTACAGAGATAGGGAGGGTTGTAGGGGTTGGAGGAGGTTAGAGAGATAGGGAGGGTTGTAGGGGCTGGAGGAGGTTAGAGAGATAGGGAGGGTTGTAGGGGCTGGAGGAGGTTAGAGAGATAGGGAGGGTTGTAGGGGCTGGAGGAGGTTAGAGAGATAGGGAGGGTTGTAGGGGCTGGAGGAGGTTAGAGAGATAGGGAGGGTTGTAGGGGCTGGAGGAGGTTACAGAGATAGGGAGGGTTGTAGGGGCTGGAGCAGGTTACAGAGATAGGGAGGGTTGTAGGGGCTGGAGGAGGTTACAGAGATAGGGAGGGTTGTAGGGGCTGGAGGAGGTTACAGAGATAGGGAGGATTGTAGGGGCTGGGGGAGGTTACAGAGATAGGGAGGGTTGTAGGGGCTGGAGGAGGTTACAGAGATAGGGAGGGTTGTAGGGGCTGGAGGAGGTTACAGAGATAGGGAGGGGGA
The DNA here is from genome assembly GCF_036365525.1 of Heterodontus francisci. Lineage (NCBI taxonomy): Eukaryota > Metazoa > Chordata > Chondrichthyes > Heterodontiformes > Heterodontidae > Heterodontus > Heterodontus francisci. The sequence continues at coordinate 20,978,005 of NC_090414.1, read as the reverse complement.
CGAGGAGGCCATGGAGGGATTTGAAAACAAGGAAGAGCATTTTAAAATGGAGGTGTGGCCAGAATGGAAACCAATGTAGGTCAGCGAGCACAGGGGCGGGGGGGGGGGTTATGAGAATGGGGCAGAGTGCGAGTTCGGATACTCGAGGTTGGGAGGGGGGGGCGGGGGGGGGGGGTGTTGGCGGAGCAGCAGATTTTGGGATGAGCGTTGGAATACTTCGGTCCAGAGGCGATGGAGACCTGGATGAGGATTTCGGTAGCCGATGAGCTGAGGTGGTGTGGGGAGGGTGCGCGGGGTCAGCGGAGAAGCTCAACGTCAAGCAGGTGAAAGGAGGCAAACCATGAGTTAGATGCGGAACACAGATCCCACTGCACTCTCCCTAACCTGGGGGTTGGGGGGGGCGGGGGGGGGTGTGGGAGGGTCACAGGACGGTGAACGCTGATCTTACCTTCACAGATGAAACCTTGCCGAGCCACGCCAACCATGAGTGACGTGCAACGCATGCATTTGGTGGGGACGTTGAAAGTTTTCAACTTGAACTGATGAGGAGTCGGCTGAAATATATAATGTTAGAATTACGGATGGCAAATTACTTACAGTGGAACCTACAGCACGGAAACAGGCCATTCAGCCCATCTGCTCCGTGCTGGTGCTTCTCCTCCCACCCTCCTCTCCATCTCACCCCATCAACATCTCCTTCTAGTCCTTTCTCCCTCATGTGTTTACCCAGCTTCCCCTCGGAATGACTTTTGAGGCTGTAGCTCTGCTACGTGGATGCGTGCTGCGCGCGGTAAACTCCTACCTTGGGCACTGGCGGGCTGACTGGAGGAGGAAAGTCGGGTTTCTTCAGCTTTCTTGGAGACCGAGGCTTCGCATTTGACTGCGGCAGAAGGAAGAAGACAATCAGCAAACTGGAACGGCGGACCGAGTCTGCGCCACATCCGCCTCTGGTTAAACGAAGAGATCTCAAAACTGCCTTCGAATCCCCGCGTTTTACCCGTTCTCAGAATGTGGGCGGCCCCTGGCAAGGCCAGCATTGGTTGCCGTTGCCTAGTTGCCGTCGAGAAGGAGCTAAGTGGTCCTGACTGAGGTCCCCAAACTGCATTGTCAGAACATACATCATATCGCCCATCGCAAACCACTTCTGGAACTCACCAAGGCTCCTCAGACAGCACCTTCCAAACCCGCAACCTCTACCACCTAGAAGGACAAGGGCAGCAGATGCATGGGAACACCACCACCTGCAAGTTCCCCTCCAAGCCACACACCATCCTAACTTAGAACTATATCACTGTTCCTTCACTGTCAAAATCCTGGAACTCCCTTCCGAACAGCACTGTGGGTGTACCTACCCCACATGGACTGCAGCAGTTCAAGAAGGCAGCTCACCACCACCTTCTCAAGGGCAATTAGGGATGGGCAATAAATGCTGGACCTGGCCAGCGATGCCCACACCCCGAGGATGAATTGAAAAACTGACGCACACAGAGATCCACACTAATTTCCCACTGGCGAATGAACCTCCACTCTAACCCAGGGCACTGAGGTCAGTGGTGGGCCCCTGAGCTGCACCCAGCTTTGTTCAGGAGGATGCCAGAACCGAACCTCGGCCCTGAAGTCAGCGCAGAGTGGAACGCGGAGGGCAGTCTGAGAAAGGCAGTCTAGACGGAGACCCTCCTCCCATGAGTACAGTCACATAAGTCAGCAGACAGGTGCAGAAAGGTGAAAGGAGGGGAGCTTGCTGGTCGCCACTGTACTCACATCTGTCACCTCGCTGCATTGGGTGGCTTGAGTCAGGGGCTGAGACACTGCACTTCCCGGAGATTTCCTGCTGTCCGGAGAGACCCGTGATGTCATGGGAAATTCCAGCGACTCGAACTGTCAAATAACACCAACTTGCATTTATAGAGCATCTTTACCATAGTAACATCTTCCAAGACACTTCACAGGAGCATTGTCAAACAAGACGTGACCAAAAGCTTGGTGTTAAGGAGCGTCTTAAAGGAGGAGAGAGAGAGGCGGAGAGGTTTAGGGAGGGAATTCCAGAGCTTAGGGCCCCCAGGCAGCTGAAGGCACGGCCGCCAATGGTGGAGCGATGGGAATCGGGGGGTGGACAAGAGGGCGGAAATGGAGGAGCCCAGAGATCTCGGAGGGTTGTGGGGGCCGGAGGAGGTTACAGAGATAGGGTTGATAGGGGGAAGCTATTTCCTGTGGTCGGGGGGGAGTCCAGAACAAGGAGGCAGAACCTTAAAATTCGAGCCAGGGCCGTTCAGGGGTGATGTCAGGAAGCACTTCTTGACAGAAAGGGGAGTGGGAATCGGGAAGTCTCTCCCCCCCAGAAAGCTGCCGAGGCCGGGGGTCAATTGGAAATGTCAAGACTGAGACGGATAGATTACTGAGTTACGGAACCGAGGCAGGTAGACTGAGTTAAGACACAAGTCGGCCATGATCGAATGGAAGGGCAGAACGGTCTCGGAGGGCTGAATGGCCTCATTCTAGTTCCTACTTTAAGCAGGAGGGCACCGAGCGAGGTTTTGAAAGCGGGGGGTGGGGGGTGGGGGACAAAGGCGGGAAGAGGGGAACAGCGAACGGTGTCGGCGAGCGGGGGACTGGGGCCGGGAAGAGACATTTGCGTCACTGACGTGGAATTTTGTTACTTACCGACAGCGGAGAGAAAAACGAGAAGAAAGAATCTTGCTGTAAACCTGTGGAAGAGCCAAAATTTGATCCTGGTTAAACACCCACAACATTTCCACTGCAACTCATCATCCAGTCAACAATTCACAGCCTGAGCTGGGAAAATCCAGCCAATGTACCACTGCAGGGAGAGAGGCCATTCGTCCAACCCAGTCCTTGTTGGTTTTTATCCGCCACACACTCAGTATGCCCACCCTGACCTGTATCCCTTCATCCCCGTTCCTTCAGCTACCAATCTAACCTATTGAAAGCTGACAGACTCTCAGTCTCAATCACTAACTGTGGGAGTACATTCCACTGGCCCCTCCAAATCTGCACAAACCCCCCGCCTTCTCGTCGACCCCTTGTTGCTGATCATTTTTTCTGCCACGAACAGGAGCTGAGACTGGATGAGTGGCCGATTCTTAGCTGGCACAGGTCTGATGCAGGCCGTCATCCAGCAGTTCCCAGGCAGGACGCGCCCCCTCCCTGACACGCGGTGAGGCAGAGCACACTTCTTACCTTTTGGGACTTTTGACTGTGCCTCCTCCTTCAACTTCTCAACTTCCAACTTCAGAGCCTCATTCTGCTTCTCCAGCTCCTGTAGCTTGCTGCAGAGGGAGAGACAGAGACACACGGCACAGGTCAGTGTTACAGTATTACACAGTCCCCATCAAACACTCCCAGGACAGGTACAACATGAGGTTAGATACAGTGCAGAGCGGGCGCTCCCAGTGGCACTGCCAGTGTACAGAGTGAGATAGCAGTGAGATGCTGATGTGCGGAGCGAGCTCCCACTCTGGCCTAGCCCCTCCCCCCCCTCACCATTCTTACCATTCTGTGGCCAGGTTTGTAGCCTTGGCTTCGTTGAGCTGCTCCTGCAGTGATTGTTTGGCTCGGATCTCAGCCTCCAGCGCCGACTGCAGCTCCAGTTTGGCCGAGGCTTCCAGTTTCTGAAGTCGGCGAGCCTTCCAGTGTGTGTCCTGTGTCAACAGAGAGAGACCGACCCAGAGTTTCAGAATCCCCTCTCCACTCCATCGACAACAACCTTCCTTTCTTTTAACTTTACACATCTTTAACCTGCTCAGCAGTAGCACTGGATGATGCCCAGCTACCCACTATATCCCTCAACCCCACCTACCCACCTTCTCCCCATATCCCTCAACCCCACCTACCCACCCTCTCCCCATATCCCTCAACCCCACCTACCCACCTTCTCTCCATATCCCTCAACCCCACCTACCCACCTTCTCCCCATATCCCTCAACCCCACCTACCCACCTTCTCCCCATATCCCTCAACCCCACCTACCCACCTTCTCCCCATATCCCTCAACCCCACCTACCCACCTTTTCCCCATATCCCTCAACCCCACCTACCCACCTTCTCTCCATATCCCTCAACCCCACCTACCCACCTTTTCCAAATATCCCTCAACCCCACCTACCCACCTTCTCTCCATATCCCTCAACCCCACCTACCCACCTTTTCCCCATATCCCTCAACCCCACCTACCCACCCTCTCCCCATATCCCTCAACCCCACCTACCCACCTTCTCCCCATATCCCTCAACCCCACCTACCCGTCTTCTCCCCATATCCCTCAACCCCACCTACCCACCTTCTCCCCATATCCCTCAACCCCACCTACCCACCTTTTCCCCATATCCCTCAACCCCACCTACCCACCTTCTCTCCATATCCCTCAACCCCACCTACCCACCTTTTCCAAATATCCCTCAACCCCACCTACCCACCTTCTCTCCATATCCCTCAACCCCACCTACCCACCTTTTCCCCATATCCCTCAACCCCACCTACCCACCTGTTCCCCATATCCCTCAACCCCACCTACCCGTCTTCTCCCCATATCCCTCAACCCCACCTACCCAACTTTTCCCCATATCCCTCAACCCCACCTACCCGCCTTCTCTCCATATCCCTCAACCCCACCTACCCACCTTTTCCCCATATCCCTCAACCCCACCTACCCGTCTTCTCTCCATATCCCTCAACCCCACCTACCCACCTTCTCCCCATATCCCTCAACCCCACCTACCCGTCTTCTCCCCATATCCCTCAACCCCACCTACCCACCTTTTCCCCATATCCCTCAACCCCACCTACCCACCTTTTCCCCATATCCCTCAACCCCACCTACCCACCTTTTCCCCATATCCCTCAACCCCACCTACCCACCTTTTCCCCATATCCCTCAACCCCACCTACCCGTCTTCTCCCCATATCCCTCAACCCCAACTACCCACCTTTTCCCCATATCCCTCAACCCCACCTACCCACCTTTTCCCCATATCCCTCAACCCCACCTACCCGTCTTCTCTCCATATCCCTCAACCCCACCTACCCACCTTCTCCCCATATCCCTCAACCCCACCTACCCACCTTCTCTCCATATCCCTCAACCCCACCTACCCGTCCTCTCTCCATATCCCTCAACCCCACCTACCCGTCTTCTCTCCATATCCCTCAACCCCACCTACCCACCTTCTCTCCATATCCCTCAACCCCACCTACCCGTCTTCTCCCCATATCCCTCATTCCCTCCTACCCCCTTCTCCCATAATCCCTCATTCCCTCCTACCCCCTTCTCCCATATCCCTCAATCCCACCTACCCACCTTCTCCCATATCCCTCAATCCCTCCTACCCACCTTCTCCCATATCCCTCAATCCCTCCTACCCACCTTCTCCCATATCCCTCAATCCCTCCTACCCACCTTCTCCCATATCCCTCAATCTCTCCTACCTGCCTTCTCCCATATCCCTCAATCCCTCCTACCCACCTTCTCCCATATCCCTCAATCCCTCCTACCTGCCTTCTCCCATATCCCTCAATCCCTCCTACCCACCTTCTCCCATATTCCTCAATCCCTCCTACCCACCTTCTCCCATATTCCTCAATCCCTCCTACCCACCTTCTCCCATATCCCTCAATCCCTCCTACCTGCCTTCTCCCATATCCCTCAATCCCTCCTACCCACCTTCTCCCATATTCCTCAATCCCTCCTACCCACCTTCTCCCATATTCCTCAATCCCTCCTACCTGCCTTCTCCCATATCCCTCAATCCCTCCTACCCACCTTCTCCCATATCCCTCAATCCCTCCTACCCACCTTCTCCCATATCCCTCAATCCCTCCTACCCACCTTCTCCCATATCCCTCAATCCCTCCTACCTGCCTTCTCCCATATCCCTCAATCCCTCCTACCCACCTTCTCCCATATCCCTCAATCCCTCCTACCTGCCTTCTCCCATATCCCTCAATCCCTCCTACCCACCTTCTACCATATTCCTCAATCCCTCCTACCCACCTTCTCTCCCATATCCCTCAATCCCTCCTACCTGCCTTCTCCCATAATCCCTCAATCCCTCCTACTCACCTTCTCCCCATATCCCTCAATCCCTCCTACCTGCCTTCTCCCATATCCCTCAATCCCTCCTACCCACCTTCTCCCATATCCCTCAATCCCTCCTACCTGCCTTCTCCCATATCCCTCAATCCCTCCTACCCACCTTCTCTCCCATATCCCTCAATCCCTCCTACCTGCCTTCTCCCATAATCCCTCAATCCCTCCTACCCACCTTCTCCCCATATCCCTCAATCCCTCCTACCTGCCTTCTCCCATATCCCTCAATCCCTCCTACCCACCTTCTCCCATATCCCTCAATCCCTCCTACCTGCCTTCTCCCATAATCCCTCAATCCCTCCTACCCACCTTCTCCCCATATCCCTCAATCCCTCCTACCTGCCTTCTCCCATATCCCTCAATCCCTCCTACCCACCTTCTCCCATATCCCTCAATCCCTCCTACCTGCCTTCTCCCATATCCCTCAATCCCTCCTACCCACCTTCTCCCCATATTCCTCAATCCCTCCTACCCACCTTCTCCCCATATCCCTCAATCCCTCCTACCTGCCTTCTCCCATATCCCTCAATCCCTCCTACCTGCCTTCTCCCATATCCCTCAATCCCTCCTACCCACCTTCTCCCATATCCCTCAATCCCTCCTACCCACCTTCTCCCCATATCCCTCAATCCCTCCTACCTGCCTTCTCCCATATCCCTCAATCCCTCCTACCTGCCTTCTCCCATATCCCTCAATCCCTCCTACCCACCTTCTCCCCATATCCCTCAATCCCTCCTACCTGCCTTCTCCCCATATCCCTCATTCCCTCCTACCTGCCTTCTCCCCATATCCCTCAATCCCTCCTACCCACCTTCTCCCATATCCCTCAATCCCTCCTACCTGCCTTCTCCCCATATCCCTCATTCCCTCCTACCTGCCTTCTCCCCATATCCCTCAATCCCTCCTACCCACCTTCTCCCATATCCCTCAATCCCTCCTACCTGCCTTCTCCCATATCCCTCAATCCCTCCTACCCACCTTCTCCCCATATCCCTCATTCCCTCCTACCTGCCTTCTCCCCATATCCCTCAATCCCTCCTACCCACCTTCTCCCCATATCCCTCAATCCCTCCTACCCCCTTCTCCCATATCCCTCAATCCCTCCTACCCACCTTCTCCCCATATCCCTCAATCCCTCCTACCCACCTTCTCCCCATATCCCTCAATCCCTCCTACCCCCTTCTCCCATATCCCTCAATCCCTCCTACCCACCTTCTCCCCATATCCCTCAATCCCTCCTACCTGCCTTCTCCCATATCCCTCAATCCCTCCTACCCACCTTCTCCCCATATCCCTCATTCCCTCCTACCTGCCTTCTCCCCATATCCCTCAATCCCTCCTACCCACCTTCTCCCCATATCCCTCAATCCCTCCTACCCCCTTCTCCCATATCCCTCAATCCCTCCTACCCCCTTCTCCCATATCCCTCAATCCCTCCTACCCACCTTCTCCCCATATCCCTCAATCCCTCCTACCCCCTTCTCCCATATCCCTCAATCCCTCCTACCCACCTTCTCCCCATATCCCTCAATCCCTCCTACCTGCCTTCTCCCATATCCCTCAATCCCTCCTACCCACCTTCTCCCCATATCCCTCAATCCCTCCTACCTGCCTTCTCCCCATATCCCTCAATCCCTCCTACCCACCTTCTCCCCATATCCCTCAATCCCTCCTACCCCCTTCTCCCATATCCCTCAATCCCTCCTACCCACCTTCTCCCCATATCCCTCAATCCCTCCTACCTGCCTTCTCCCATATCCCTCATTCCCTCCTACCTGCCTTCTCCCATATCCCTCAATCCCTCCTACCTGCCTTCTCCCATATCCCTCATTCCCTCCTACCTGCCTTCTCCCATATCCCTCAATCCCTCCTACCTGCCTTCTCCCATATCCCTCATTCCCTCCTACCTGCCTTCTCCCATATCCCTCATTCCCTCCTACCCACCTTCTCCCCATATCCCTCAATCCCTCCTACCCCCTTCTCCCATATCCCTCATTCCCTCCTACCTGCCTTCTCCCCATATCCCTCATTCCCTCCTACCCCCTTCTCCCATATCCCTCAATCCCTCCTACCTGCCTTCTCCCATATCCCTCAATCCCTCCTACCTGCCTTCTCCCATATCCCTCATTCCCTCCTACCTGCCTTCTCCCATATCCCTCAATCCCTCCTACCTGCCTTCTCCCATATCCCTCAATCCCTCCTACCTGCCTTCTCCCATATCCCTCATTCCCTCCTACCCCCTTCTCCCATATCCCTCAATCCCTCCTACCCCCTTCTCCCATATCCCTCAATCCCTCCTACCTGCCTTCTCCCATATACCTCAATCCCTCCTACCTGCCTTCTCCCATATCCCTCATTCCCTCCTACCTGCCTTCTCCCATATCCCTCATTCCCTCCTACCTGCCTTCTCCCATATCCCTCAATCCCTCCTACCTGCCTTCTCCCATATCCCTCAATCCCTCCTACCTGCCTTCTCCCATATCCCTCATTCCCTCCTACCCCCTTCTCCCATATCCCTCAATCCCTCCTACCCCCTTCTCCCATATCCCTCAATCCCTCCTACCTGCCTTCTCCCATATCCCTCAATCCCTCCTACCTGCCTTCTCCCATATCCCTCATTCCCTCCTACCTGCCTTCTCCCATATCCCTCAATCCCTCCTACCCACCTTCTCCCATATCCCTCAATCCCTCCTACCTGCCTTCTCCCATAATCCCTCAATCCCTCCTACCCACCTTCTCCCCATATCCCTCAATCCCTCCTACCTGCCTTCTCCCCATATCCCTCAATCCCTCCTACCTGCCTTCTCCCATAATCCCTCAATCCCTCCTACCCACCTTCTCCCCATATCCCTCAATCCCTCCTACCCACCTTCTCCCCATATCCCTCAATCCCTCCTACCTGCCTTCTCCCATAATCCCTCAATCCCTCCTACCCACCTTCTCCCCATATCCCTCAATCCCTCCTACCTGCCTTCTCCCATATCCCTCAATCCCTCCTACCTGCCTTCTCCCATATCCCTCATTCCCTCCTACCCACCTTCTCCCCATATCCCTCAATCCCTCCTACCTGCCTTCTCCCATATCCCTCAATCCCTCCTACCTGCCTTCTCCCATATCCCTCAATCCCTCCTACCCACCTTCTCCCCATATCCCTCAATCCCTCCTACCTGCCTTCTCCCATATCCCTCAATCCCTCCTACCTGCCTTCTCCCATATCCCTCAATCCCTCCTACCCCCTTCTCCCATATCCCTCAATCCCTCCTACCTGCCTTCTCCCATATCCCTCAATCCCTCCTACCTGCCTTCTCCCATATCCCTCATTCCCTCCTACCTGCCTTCTCCCATATCCCTCATTCCCTCCTACCTGCCTTCTCCCATATCCCTCAATCCCTCCTACCCACCTTCTCCCATATCCCTCAATCCCTCCTACCTGCCTTCTCCCATATCCCTCATTCCCTCCTACCTGCCTTCTCCCATATCCCTCATTCCCTCCTACCTGCCTTCTCCCATATCCCTCAATCCCTCCTACCCACCTTCTCCCATATCCCTCAATCCCTCCTACCCACCTTCTCCCATAATCCCTCAATCCCTCCTACCCACCTTCTCCCCATATCCCTCAATCCCTCCTACCCACCTTCTCCCCATATCCCTCAATCCCTCCTACCTGCCTTCTCCCCATATCCCTCAATCCCTCCTACCTGCCTTCTCCCATAATCCCTCAATCCCTCCTACCCACCTTCTCCCATATCCCTCAATCCCTCCTACCCACCTTCTCCCATATCCCTCAATCCCTCCTACCTGCCTTCTCCCATAATCCCTCAATCCCTCCTACCCACCTTCTCCCCATATCCCTCAATCCCTCCTACCTGCCTTCTCCCCATATCCCTCAATCCCTCCTACCTGCCTTCTCCCATAATCCCTCAATCCCTCCTACCCACCTTCTCCCCATATCCCTCAATCCCTCCTACCCACCTTCTCCCATATCCCTCAATCCCTCCTACCTGCCTTCTCCCATAATCCCTCAATCCCTCCTACCCACCTTCTCCCCATATCCCTCAATCCCTCCTACCTGCCTTCTCCCCATATCCCTCAATCCCTCCTACCTGCCTTCTCCCCATATCCCTCAATCCCTCCTACCTGCCTTCTCCCCATATCCCTCAATCCCTCCTACCTGCCTTCTCCCCATATCCCTCAATCCCTCCTACCTGCCTTCTCCCCATATCCCTCAATCCCTCCTACCTGCCTTCTCCCATATCCCTCAATCCCTCCTACCCACCTTCTCCCCATATCCCTCAATCCCTCCTACCTGCCTTCTCCCCATATCCCTCAATCCCTCCTACCTGCCTTCTCCCCATATCCCTCATTCCCTCCTACCTGCCTTCTCCCCATATCCCTCAATCCCTCCTACCTGCCTTCTCCCCATATCCCTCAATCCCTCCTACCTGCCTTCTCCCCATATCCCTCAATCCCTCCTACCCACCTTCTCCCATATCCCTCAATCCCTCCTACCTGCCTTCTCCCCATATCCCTCATTCCCTCCTACCTGCCTTCTCCCCATATCCCTCAATCCCTCCTACCTGCCTTCTCCCCATATCCCTCAATCCCTCCTACCTGCCTTCTCCCATATCCCTCAATCCCTCCTACCCACCTTCTCCCATATCCCTCAATCCCTCCTACCTGCCTTCTCCCATATCCCTCAATCCCTCCTACCTGCCTTCTCCCCATATCCCTCAATCCCTCCTACCCACCTTCTCCCATATCCCTCATTCCCTCCTACCCGCCTTCTCTCTCAATCCCACCTTCTCCCCATGTCCCTAATTCCCCCACCCGCTGGGGGACTCGAAAGACGCTCCCGCCCCATTTCCAGAGCAGGGAAGGAAGTCTCCGAAAGCCAAAAAAAAAATCACAACCCTCACCGCAGACTTGACATTCCCACTCAAGCTTTTCAGCGAATCCAACTCCTCTGTCATCTTGGTGGCCAGTGACTGAAGATATCCTCGGGCCTCCTTCTCTTCGCTCACCCTGTCAACACAAGCATCCAGGACATTCCATTAGCTCTCTGTTCACACCTCCCAGGGGAGAAACGTGGAGCCAAGACTTGGGTCATCCCCAGCCAGCGCTGGGTGAGCTGATCTTACCCAGTGTGGTACTGAGCCCCACACTCAGAGCAGGAAAGGGCCCAGGTTCCGGGTTGGCAGAGTAACTTACTGGCCTTTCTCCCCCTCTAGCCTCCCCACACCCAGTCCCGCGGGAATGCCGCTCCCAACCCCTTACCATTGGACAATTTCAGTGATCTGAGTGTCCCACTGTGTCACCGACTCCTTCCTGCTCTCCAGAGCTCGCAGTTCCTCCTCCAGATGTTTGTTGGCGGCCTGCAGCTTGTCCAGCTGTTCCCGGAGCTACGGAGAAGCCAAAGGTCACAAGTCAGATCCGGTGCGAGTCTTCCTCCTAACTCCTCATCCTCCCTCAGGACAAAGGGCCCTGTTCAGGGTGTCAGCCACGGCCCTCACTCTCCCCTGAGTCAGAATGCGGACTCGAGTCCCATTACGGCACAGGTGGAGGACATTCGGCCCATCGTGTCCATGATGGCTCTCCGCGGAGCAATCCAATCAGTCCCACTAACACCTGCTCAATCCCCGTAACCCTGCAAGTTTTATGTCCTTCAAGTGCCCATCCAATTTCCTTTTCAAATCATTGACTGTCTCTGTTTCCACCATCCTCCTGAGCAGCGAGCTCCTGGTCATTACTACTCATTGCGTTAAAAAAAAAGGTCTTCTTTATATTCCCCCCTGTATCTCTTGCCCAGAATCATCAATCTGTGTTCCCTTGTCCTTGTACCATCAGTTAATGGGAACAGCTTTTCCTTGTCTAATTTATCTCCACCTGTCATTATCTTGGACACCTCTGTCAAATCTCCCCTCAATCTCCTTTGCTGCAGGGAGAATAACCCCAGCTTCTCCAAACTAACCTTGTAACTAAAATCCTCCATCCCTGGAACCATTCTGGTAAATCTCCTCCGCACCCTCTCAAGGACCCTCACATTCTTCCTGTAGTGTGGTGACCAGAACAGGACACAATACTCCAGCTGGGGCCTAACCAGAGCTTTATAAAGTTTCAGCATAACCTCCCTGCTTTTGTACTCGATGCCTCTATTTATGAAGCCCAAGATCCCTATGCTTTACTAACCACTCTCTCAATATGTCCTGCCACCTTCAACAATCGAAGCACATGCACCCCCAGGTCCCTCTGTTCCTGCACACTCTTTAGAACTGTGCCATTAACTCTATATTGCCTCTCCCTATTCCTTCTGCCAAAATGCATCACTCTCGTGCTTGCTCGGTTTCCATCCCTAAACCAACTCCCCAAAAACGAACCCCTCCACACATATACAAGCTGCACCCGCTGTTCACGCGCACTAAGGGCCGCGCGAGAGGCAAGGTTTGGACATTCACCGGCTCCAGCTCAACTCTCAGCAGCATCTTCTCCTGCTCGTGGGCCTCCCTCAGCTCCATCAGGGCTTCCTCCTGCTCCAGCTGCCTGCGGATGTCAGACAGGACGTAGGTCAGCAAGGGCTATGTCCCCACCAGGAGCTCTGGGCTCACCACATTCAAACCTGCCGCCGAGCCCTCCACAACCAGCAGGCCGAGCACCCCCCCTCCCCCAGCAACCAGCAGGCCAGGTTCCATCCACAACCAACAGGCCGAGCCCCCCCTCCCCCAGCAACCAGCAGGCCGAGTTCCATCCATAACCAACAGGCCGAGCCCCCCCTCCCCCAGCAACCAGCAGGCCGAGTTCCATCCATAACCAACAGGCCGAGCCCCCCCTCCCCCAGCAACCAGCAGGCCGAGTTCCATCCACAACCAGCAGGCCGAGCCCTCCACAACCAACAGGCCGAGCCCCCCCTCCCCCAGCAACCAGCAGGCCGAGTTCCATCCACAACCAACAGGCCGAGCCCCCCCTCCCCCAGCAACCAGCAGGCCGAGTTCCATCCACAACCAACAGGCCGAGCCCCCCCTCCCCCAGCAACCAGCAGGCCGAGTTCCATCCACAACCAACAGGCCGAGCCCCCCCTCCCCCAGCAACCAGCAGGCCGAGTTCCCTCCACAACCAGCAGGCCGAGTTCCCTCCACAACCAGCAGGCCGAGTTCCCTCCACAGCAAGCAGGCCAAGCCCCACCTCCCCCAGCAACCAGCAGGCCGAGTTCCCTCCACAACCAGCAGGCAGCATCGGCCTCACCTTTCACTCCGTGCTTTCTCCAGCCGGTCCCTGAGTGCCGACAGCTCCCTCTCCAGCCGGTGCCGCTGGCTCTCGGAGTCCTGCAGGCTCTCGCGCAGACTCTTCAGGTTGGCCCCGTGCGCGCTCTCCTGCTTCGCCAGCTCCTCCTCGCACGCCAGCACCTTCCTCTCCAGATCAGTCTTCACCGTCGCCAGCTCCTGCCTGGGGTCAGGGTCCCTGGCACCCGGGGCCCCTCCGACCTGCGGCAGCTGCACAAGAGAGTCAGTCACCCTGGGGCACAGCTATGGGCACCGTGAGGTGCTGGGGGGGGGGTGGGGAAGAGGTGGCGAAGGGTGAGGGATGCACCCTCGTGAAGTATTTGTTTCAAACAAGCCTAGCTGCCTGTTCAGTGTTTACTCTCACAGTCGAGCTTTGCAGTGGAAACTGGGATCAGCCCCACATGGGGAAGGTGGGGTGGGGTCTGCAAGGGATGCTGTTACCTTCAGTCTCTCCAGCTCCTCCTCGAGCTGTTTCCTCCTCTGCTCGCTCCGCTCCCACAGTTTGTGTTGTCTCGCCGCCTCCACCACCTCCTCCTCCATCTTCGCTTCCAACTGCAATGAGAAATCAGACATGGCCGAGATCAGACACTAATTAAGTGGCCCTCCTGCCCGAGGTACAAACCCGCAGTGCCCTGAGTCAGCAACAGTGTTCTCCCTCCACTTCACAATCTCTCCAGAAGCACCTTCCAGCCAACAAAGTCCTTTTTTTTTTTTGAAAGTGTAGCCACTGTTGTAATGCATGAAACCCGGCAAGCAATTTGTGCACAGCAAGATCCCTCAAACAGCAGGACACCAGGGAGACCTCCCCCCCGCTCCTGAGAGGGCAGACAGGGGCCTCGGGTTTAACGTCTCACCCCTCAGTACAGGTGCAGGTTCCCAATTGGAGGGCAAACAGGGTAGACGTCAGACATTGTGCTGCCTTCCACAGCCGCTCAGCCGAGGCTCAAGATCACATTCCTCAGATCCTCCAATCTTCAGGGCTGTGCTGGAAAGTGAGTTCACCAGGGGGTTATAGACCAACTCCCGAATGCTACACCACCCCCACTTCACACCCAACGCTGCTCCTAGATCAACCCCGAACGTCACCCGTTTCCCCCCCCCCTCACCTCCTTCTTGCCCTTGTCGGCCCTGCTCAGCTCCTGTCGCAGGCTCTCCACTTTCTCCATCACCACCTCCATCTCCTCCTCCCGGTCGCGCAGCTCTCGGGACAGCTTCTGCTTCTGCGAGCGGAGCCGGGAGTAACGCTCGTCCCCTTCCTGGGCTTCCTGGACCGCCCGCTGGCACTTGACCTGCGCCTCGCGCAGCTCCCGGCTCTGGGCGGTCAGCTGCTCCTGGGCCTCGGCCAGATCCTGCAACAAGAGTGTAAGAGAGGGAGTCAAGGGTCAATTAGAGACAAATGGTGCCAAAGGGTCAGTTAGAGATAAATGGTGCCAAAGGGTCAATTAGAGACAAATGGTGCCAAGGGTCAGTTAGAGATAAATGGTACCAAAGGGTCAATTAAGAGTGTTTGTGGAGAGGGAAAGATTTGGAGGGGGGGAAATCAAGCAATAGGGAGGGAAAAATTGAGGCAATAGGGTAATTGGGTCGGGCATTGATCTGTTAAAGAGCAGGCCTGATGATTTTGTCCTGAATGTAAATTAGGAGAAATCTTCTCCCCAACGTCAGATTCTCAGTGTGACATTTCACACAACTTGGAGAAAGCAGCTGTGGGTGAAAAGCTGAAGGAGGGGAAGGGAGGCGGGATTTTACGCTGAGCTCGAACTTGCCCACCCAGCGCCCAGGAAAGGGAAGAGTTAGGTGCTGGACGGTGGGTGTTACCTTATAGATGTCCTCCTTTTCCTGTTTGAGGGTCTTCAGCTGCTTCTCCAGGGCCCTCAGCTGACCGTTCTCAGCCTCACTCTTCCTCTTCACTTGCTCCTCATTATTCAGCTGGTTATCTGAAAAATAACGGTCTGTGAGTCCAGAGCTTGGCTCCACGAGGTGAGTGGGGGGGGTGGAGAGTGACACCATGGAGGGCTGGCAGTGGCCCAGAGATCAATGAGGACAAGACATCCAAGGTGGAGTGGACCCCAGAGGGCACGGATCCAAGGAGGGCGGAGCTTCCCAGTGGGCGTGGACTCAATTGGCCCCCCCCTTTTTACAAGCTCAACCTCCTACCCAGTCTCCCCATCCCTCTCCATCTTGCACAAAGGGGTCTCCCTCCCCACCCCAACTGCGTGGCTCTGGATGGCTGGATCCGCCTGGCTGAAGAAAGTCTTTGCAACAACAGCAGAGAGTGGAAAGAACCGGGGGTTCCAGCCGACCCGGGCGAAGAACCCTCCCCTGACCAGAAGACTGGACTTTGTACTCTCTGCAGTAAGGTGTTCCAACCGCTAATTTATCAGAAACATCCTCGCAGCCTTTTTCTCCCTTCCACCACTCAGCCACCTGTCCCTCTCCTCTACATTTCCTTTTCCATCTCTATCCTCCGCTACTCACAGCACTGCCTGCCCCCATCATATCGGTTAAAGTTTTAAAAACAAAACTGTTATTTGCTTTGTTTTTTAGGGATAGCGTGACTCTTAGACTCTGTGACAAGCTCCTCTTCGCCAGTGGCGGGGCCTTCACGTCTAACATGCTGCTGCGGCTGCTGCAGCTGCAACTGTTGCCCTGTCACCGTTTGGCACTGATAACATCGAAAAGAGAGGCAGTGGCCTACCGCGTCTTCTGGACCTCGGACGGGGCGCAGTGCCATGCCTGTAAGAGGGTGGGGCATGTTCGTAAGAACTGGTTCTCACGGCCTCCGTTGGGGAGGGGAAGACCCGTCCGAGTGGAGACCGAATCTCCTCTCATCCCCATCGCGGAGCTCCAGGACTTCCCTCGCGGTTTGCAAGGGCTGCCGCAATAAAGCTCAGCTGGCCCTCGGCCGTTGGTCGAATCTGGCGCTGATCATCCAGTCCGTCCGTGCCGCCCTCAAGAAGGCAGGGAAGGGCGCGGGCGTGAAACTGGTTGAGAGGCGCCGGTTTAATGTGTTCCTCAATGGGTTGCTGGGGGAGTGGAAGGCCAGGTGCACTTCCACTCCCTCCTCACAGTGAGGTGTTGGTGACGGGTTTTAAGTACCTTTGACATGAAGATAACCATAGCCAGCCTCAACATCAACGGCAGCAGAGGGGCTCACCGCAGATTTCACAATCTCTCAGTCCTCAGGGAAGGGAGATACGCGGTGAGCTTTCTGCAGGAAACCCACACCGTTCCAGGAGACGAAGCCACCTGGCTCCTGGAGTGGCAGGGTGGGGTCTACATGAGTCACCTCACCCCTATTTCTAGTGGGGTGTCCGCTGCGACATTTCCAGTGGGCATCGCAGGGACTGGAGTGCATCATTGATGCTGAGAACGGCATTTTAATTTGAGTTCTGTTTTATTTATTCAATTTTCTTGAAATTATTTTATAAAATCTATATAAAGGGGGCCTGGGGAATAAAGGCCACCTTAAAAAAAGAAACAGGGTTAGATACAGAGTAAGGCTCCTTCGACACTGTTCCAGGACAGATAAAGTTCAGTGAAACCAGCTGGTTTTACACTTGCTGTAACCTTGGATTCTCACCTGCCAGTTTCCTGTGCAGAATCTGCATTTCCTCTTTCAAACCTTTGATCTCAGATTCTTTACCTGCTGCTCCTGGGCTGCTTTGACCAGCAGACACCGTCTGGAGTGATTCTGTCACACAAAGAAAGTTAACTGTCACGCGGTGATCAGAATAGATCTCACAGCCCTCACACGCAGGCATTCGCAGTAATAATTACTGGTCTCCACATGAAATATTGGAACAATGGATCACAGCGAAATCAGCCGAAAATTATTAACAGGGAATGATTCATATAATCCATCTGTACTCCTCGATCAGATTCCAGTCTGTAACTCACTCCCGGGTATCTGTTATTCTTTATATAAACCCCCCGAACTCCTCGATTAGATTCCAGCCTGTAACTCACTGCCGGGTATCTGTTATTCTATATATAAACCCACCCGAACCCCTCGATTAGATTCCAGTCTGTAACTCACTGCCGGGTATCTGTTATTCTATATATAAACCACCCGAACCCCTCGATTAGATTCCAGTCTGTAACTCACTCCCGGGTATCTGTTATTCTATATATAAACCCCCCCCGAACCCCTCGATTAGATTCCAGTCTGTAACTCACTCCCGGGTATCTGTTATTCTATATATAAACCCCCCCCCGAACCCCTCGATTAGATTCTAGTCTGTAACTCACTCCCGGGTATCTGTTATTCTATATATAAACACCCCCGAACCCCTCGATTAGATTCCAGTCTGTAACTCACTCCCGGGTATCTGTTATTCTATATATAAACCAACCCGAACCCCTCGATTAGATTCCAGTCTGTAACTCACTCCCGGGTATCTGTTATTCTATATATAAACCACCCGAACCCCTCGATTAGATTCCAGTCTGTAACTCACTCCCAGGTATCTGTTATTCTATATAGAAACCCACCGAACCCCTTCATTAGATTCCAGTTTGTAACTCACTCCCGGGTATCTGTTATTCTATATATAAACCACCCGAACCCCTCCATTAGATTCCAGTCTGTAACTCACACCCGGGTATCTGTTATTCTATATATAAACCACCCGAACCCCTCGATTAGATTCCAGTCTGTAACTCACTCCCGGGTATCTGTTATTCTATATATAAACCCCCCCCGAATCCCTCGATTAGATTCCAGTCAGTAACTCACTCCCGGGTATCTGTTATTCTATATATAAACCCCCCCGAACCCCTCGATTAGATTCCAGTCTGTAACTCACTCCCGGGTATCTGTTATTCTATATATAAACCCCCCGAACCCCTCGATTAGATTCCAGTCTGTAACTCACTCCCGGGTATCTGTTATTCTATATATAAACCCCCCGAACCCCTCGATTAGATTCCAGTCTGTAACTCACTCCCGGGTATCTGTTATTCTATATATAAACTACCCGAACCCCTCGATTGGATTCCAGCCTGTAACTCACTCCCGGGTTTCTGTTATTCTATATATAAACAACCCGAACCCCTCAATTAGATTCCAGTCTGTAACTCACACCCGGGTATCTGTTATTCTATATATAAACCCCCCCGAACCCCTCAATTAGATTCCAGCCTGTAACTCACTCCCGGGTATCTGTTATTCTATATATACACCCCCCCAGAACCCCTCGATTAGATTCCAGTTTGTAACTCACTCCCGGGTATCTGTTATTCTATATATAAACCCCCCCCCCGAACCCCTCGATTAGATTCCAGTTTGTAACTCACTCCCGGGTATCTATTGTTCTATATATAAACCACCCGAACCCCCCGATTAGATTCCAGTCTGTAACTCACTCCCGGGTATCTGTTATTCTATATATAAACCACCCGAACCCCTCGATTAGATTCCAGTCTGTAACTCACTCCCGGGTGTCTGTTATTCTATATATAAACCCCCCCGAACCCCTCGATTAGATTCCAGTCTGTAACTCACTCCCGGGTGTCTGTTATTCTATATATAAACCCTCCCGAACCCCTCGATTCGATTCCAGTCTGTAACTCACTCCCGGGTATCTGTTATTCTATATATAAACCACCCGAACTCCTCGATTAGATTCCAGTCTGTAACTCACTCCCGGGTATCTGTTATTCTATATGTAAACCCCCCCCGAACCCCTCGATTGGATTCCATTTTGTAACTCACTCCCGGGTATCTGTTATTCTATATATAAACCCCCCCCCGAACCCCTCGATTAGATTCCAGTCTGTAACTCACTCCCGGGTGTCTGTTATTCTATATATAATCCACCTGAACCCCTCGATTAGATTCCAGTCTGTAACTCACTCCCGGGTATCTGTTATTCTATATATAAACCCCCCCGAACCCCTCGATTAGATTCCAGTCTGCAACTCACTCCCGGGTATCTGTTATTCTATATATAAACTACCCGAACCCCTCGATTAGATTCCAGTCTGTAACTCACTCCCGGGTATCTGTTATTCTATATATAAACCCCCCCGAACCCCTCAATTAGATTCCAGTCTGTAACTCACTCCCGGGTATCTGTTATTCTATATATAAACTACCCGAACCCCTCGATTAGATTCCAGTCTGTAACTCACTCCCGGGTATCTGTTATTCTATATATAAACCTCCCTAATTCCTCGATTAGATTCCAGTCTGTAACTCACTCCCGGGTATCTGTTATTCTATATATAAACCTCCCTAATTCCTCGATTAGATTCCAGTCTGTAACTCACTCCCGGGTATCTGTTATTCTATATATAAACCCTCCCGAACCCCTCGATTCGATTCCAGTCTGTAACTCACTCCCGGGTATCTGTTATTCTATATATAAACCACCCGAACCCCTCGATTAGATTCCAGTCTGTAACTCACTCCCGGGTATCTGTTATTCTATATATAAACCCCCCGAACCCCTCGATTAGATTCCAGTCTGTAACTCACTCCCAGGTATCTGTTATTCTATATATAAACCCCCTGAACCCCTTGATTAGATTCCAGTCTGTAACTCACTCCCTGGTATCTGTTATTCTATATATAAACCCCCCCGAACCCCTCGATTAGATTCCAGTCTGTAACTCACTCCCGGGTATCTGTTATTCTATATGTAAACCCCCCCGAACCCCTCGATTAGATTCCATTTTGTAACTCACTCCCGGGTATCTGTTATTCTATAGATAAACCCCCCCGAACCCCTCGATTAGATTCCAGTCTGTAACTCACTCCCGGGTATCTGTTATTCTATATATAAACCACCCGAACTCCTCGATTAGATTCCAGTCTGTAACTCACTCCCGGGTATCTGTTATTCTATATGTAAACCCCCCCCGAACCCCTCGATTGGATTCCATTTTGTAACTCACTCCCGGGTATCTGTTATTCTATATATAAACCCCCCCGAACCCCTCGATTAGATTCCAGTCTGTAACTCACTCCCGGGTATCTGTTATTCTATATATAAACTACCCGAACCCCTCGATTAGATTCCAGTCTGTAACTCACTCCCGGGTATCTGTTATTCTATATATAAACCCCCCCGAACCCTTCAATTAGATTCCAGTCTGTAACTCACTCCCGGGTATCTGTTATTCTATGTATAAACTACCCGAACCCCTCGATTAGATTCCAGTCTGTAACTCACTCCCGGGTGTCTGTTATTCTATATATAAACCCTCCCGAACCCCTCGATTCGATTCCAGTCTGTAACTCACTCCCGGGTATCTGTTATTCTATATATAAACCACCCGAACCCCTCGATTAGATTCCAGTCTGTAACTCACTCCCAGGTATCTGTTATTCTATATATAAACCCCCCGAACCCCTTGATTAGATTCCAGTCTGTAACTCACTCCCGGGTATCTGTTATTCTATATATAAACCCCCCCGAACCCCTCGATTAGATTCCAGTCTGTAACTCACTCCCGGGTATCTGTTATTCTATATATAAACCACCCCGAACCCCTCGATTAGATTCCAGTCTGTAACTCACTCCCGAGTATCTGTTATTCTATATATAAACTACCCGAACCCCTCGATTAGATTCCAGTCTGTAACTCACTCCCGGGTGTCTGTTATTCTATATATAAACCCTCCCGAACCCCTCGATTCGATTCCAGTCTGTAACTCACTCCCGGGTATCTGTTATTCTATATATAAACCCCCCGAACCCCTCGATTAGATTCCAGTCTGTAACTCACTCCCAGGTATCTGTTATTCTATATATAAACCCCCCGAACCCCTTGATTAGATTCCAGTCTGTAACTCACTCCCGGGTATCTGTTATTCTATATATAAACCCCCCCGAACCCCTCGATTAGATTCCAGTCTGTAACTCACTCCCGGGTATCTGTTATTCTATATATAAACCCCCCCGAACCCCTCGATTAGATTCCAGTCTGTAACTCACTCCCGGGTGTCTGTTATTCTATATATAAACCCTCCCGAACCCCTCGATTCGATTCCAGTCTGTAACTCACTCCCGGGTATCTGTTATTCTATATATAAACCACCCGAACTCCTCGATTAGATTCCAGTCTGTAACTCACTCCCGGGTATCTGTTATTCTATATGTAAACCCCCCCCGAACCCCTCGATTGGATTCCATTTTGTAACTCACTCCCGGGTATCTGTTATTCTATATATAAACCCCCCCGAACCCCTCGATTAGATTCCAGTCTGTAACTCACTCCCGGGTATCTGTTATTCTATATATAAACTACCCGAACCCCTCGATTAGATTCCAGTCTGTAACTCACTCCTGGGTATCTGTTATTCTATATATAAACCCCCCCGAACCCCTCAATTAGATTCCAGTCTGTAACTCACTCCCGGGTATCTGTTATTCTATATATAAACTACCCGAACCCCTCGATTAGATTCCAGTCTGTAACTCACTCCCGGGTGTCTGTTATTCTATATATAAACCCTCCCGAACCCCTCGATTCGATTCCAGTCTGTAACTCACTCCCGGGTATCTGTTATTCTATATATAAACCACCCGAACCCCTCGATTAGATTCCAGTCTGTAACTCACTCCCGGGTATCTGTTATTCTATATATAAACCCCCCGAACCCCTCGATTAGATTCCAGTCTGTAACTCACTCCCAGGTATCTGTTATTCTATATATAAACCCCCCGAACCCCTTGATTAGATTCCAGTCTGTAACTCACTCCCGGGTATCTGTTATTCTATATATAAACCCCCCCGAACCCCTCGATTAGATTCCAGTCTGTAACTCACTCCCGGGTATCTGTTATTCTATATATAAACCACCCCGAACCCCTCGATTAGATTCCAGTCTGTAACTCACTCCCGAGTACCATAAGATATGATTAATCTCCAGACTGTGACAATCTTGTTTGACCTTCACGAGGAAGCTGCAATCAATAAGTTATAAAAACCATGTTGCATAAAAGAACCCTGTCTAACTGTCACCTTGAAGTCTGCGCTTCAGTTCCGCCTTTTCAACCTCCAGCCACTTTATCTTCTTCTCAAATTCTTCAGCTTCCCGATTGTCCAGTGATGTCGAGCCGAGCACTTCCTTCAAACAGCCCCGGTCTGACAGCGAGCTGGGGGAGATACAGAAAGCCATCACATGAGGCATGAATCCCAACACAACACGAACAACATTTTATTGTTATTTATTTAGTCTCAGGATATGGGCGTCGCTGGCTAGGCCCAGCATTTATTGCCCATCTCGATTGTCCTTGAAGAGGCGGCAGTGAGCTGCCTTCAGCTGCAGTCCGTGTGGGGTAGGTGCTGTTAGGGAGGGAGTTCCAGGATTTTGACCCAGTGACAGTGAAGGAACGGCCGATATAGTTCCAAGTCAGGATGATGTGTGACTTGGAGGGGAACTTGCAGGTGGTGATGTTCCCATGCGTCTGCTGCCCTTGTCCTTCTAGGTGGTAGAGGTCGCGGGTTTGGAAGGTGCTGTCGAAGGAGCCTTGGTGAGTTGCTGCAGTGCATCTTGTAGATGGTACACACTGCTGTCACTGTGCGTCGGTGGTGGAGGGAGTGAACGTTTTTGGATGGGGTGCCAATCAAGCAGGCTGCTTTGTCCTGGATGGTGTCGAGCTTCTTGAGTGTTGTTGGAGCTGCACCCATCCAGGCAAGTGGAGAGTATTCCATCACACTCCTGACTTGTGCCTTGTAGATGGTGGACAGGCTTTTGGGGAAGCACCACTCAGTCTTGATGTTAAACTGGGAGGGAAGCCCACAGTTATACTGCAAGATAATGGAGCAGCCTGAAATTGCCAGAGATGCTGTCAATCCTGATTGGAAGAGACTCAATTTCTGCCCAGTTCTAACTCACCAGTTGGAAGTGTATGTGAATCCAACAAAGGGTAGGTGGAGTCCGGAGAAAGTACCACGGCTGGCGGGAGGTATTGAGTCCTGAAAGACACAAACATCACAATTACAGACCCCTCAGACAGGCAGCAGCAAGTGACTGTTATGTCATTGGCTGAGGCAACATCATGGGAAAAATTAGCATGTGGAAAAGGAGACATCCACAGGGCAGGTACAGCACGGGGGGCCTGAGGGATAAAGGCCCCCTCGATGTGAAAAATATAAAAGGGGCCTGGGGTATAAAGGTCACCTTGTAAAAAAAAAAACGGGGAAAAAAAAAACAAAAACGGGGGGGGTTAGATACAGAGTAAAGCTCTCTCTACACTGTCCCCCATCAAACACTCCCAGGACAGGTACAGCACAGGAGGATGTTTCTCCCCCTACTGGAGAGTCTGGAATTCGGGAGTCACAGACTCAGGATAAGGGGTGGGCCATTTAGGACTGAGATGAGGAGAAGTTTCTTCACTCAGAGGGTTGTGAATCTTTGGACCTCTCTACCCCAGAGAGC
The DNA here is from genome assembly GCF_036365525.1 of Heterodontus francisci. Lineage (NCBI taxonomy): Eukaryota > Metazoa > Chordata > Chondrichthyes > Heterodontiformes > Heterodontidae > Heterodontus > Heterodontus francisci. The sequence continues at coordinate 20,954,235 of NC_090414.1, read as the reverse complement.
TGTGGATGCTCAGTCATTGAGTATATTCAAGACTGAGATCGATAAATGTTCGGATACTAAGGGAATTAGGGGTCAGGGCAGGAGAGTGGAGTCGAGGAGAAGGTGAGATATGATTGTACTGATTCCAGAACATGCTTGAGGGGCCGAATGGCCTCCTCCGGCGGTCATGTCTTATGTTACCTCTTTGGCCAAGTTTTTGGTCACCTGCCTTAACAGCTCATGTGGCAACTCCTGTGGAACGGGTTGGCTCGCCACCTCCCGGCCACCTTCGCTTGACCGTGCCGCGTCCGCCCCCCCCCCCCCCCACCCCCGCACCCGCCCTCCGATAGCCGGCACTCACCACAGTCTTCAACACGTCATCGTCCACGTCAAAGTTGGACGTGTCGCTGGGGCTGGTGACCTCGGGGATGTAGGGCGGAGGGCACGCGCGGATGTTGTGCCAGTCGATGCCGGCGAAGAACGGGTGCCCCTGCAGGTCGCCGATGCCCGCCCGGCCCAGGCGCTTGTCCTTGCTGCAAACCAGTTTGGCAATCAGGTCCCGGGCGGCCTCTGACACGTCACTGACATCCGGCGGGAACGTCAGCTTGTCCTGCAGGAGCACAGCGGGCAAGATAAAAGACGAGTGAGCAGATATCCGGGGCACGGGATGCCCAGTGACCAACAACTTGCATTTATCTAGCGCCTTTAACTGAAAGTCTCATAGCCCATCATTACTCTCCAAGCTGATTCATTTATACCCATTTATTATCCATATCTGGATATCCCCAGCGATGATTCCATATCCCACAATATTCCACGTATTCCTGATTTAAAGGATTATGCCACATCTGCCCACCTTGTGGTTCATAATTTTGCCATAAGTCTCCACCAGGGACTCTGCGTAGAACGGAGTCTCCCCGAACAGCAGCTCGTACATACAGACCCCCAGGGACCACCAGTCACACTCTGAGCCGTACTTTCCCTTCCCGTCCTCCATCGCCTGCAGGATTTCCGGGGAGATGTAATCCGGGGTTCCCACCGCCACCGAGGTTTCAACCTGTCACAGAAATAAGACGTGAAGGGGACAAAACCTCCCCGAGATCCCACAGTAAGTGGCTATTCCCTTAGCAAGATATGGAAGAGATTGGGTCAGTGAAGTGTTTTCATTGAGAATTGGACAGTCAGTTGGAAAAGAGGAATGCTAAAGGGTGTGGGGAGTGAGGGGTAAGTGGGATTAAACTGGGTGGGATATTAAAGGGTGCGGGGAGTGAGGGGGATTAGACTGTGGGATATTAAAGGGTACGGGGAGTGAGCGGGAGAGTGGGATTAGACTGGGTGGGATATTAAAGGGTACGGGGAGTGAGCGGAGAGTGGGATTGGACTGGGTGGGATATTAAAGGGTGAGGGGGAGAGTGGGATTAGACTGGGTGGGATATTAAATGATGTGGGGAGTGAGGGGGAGAGTGGGATTAGACTGGGTGGGATATTAAATGATGTGGGGAGTGAGGGGGAGAGTGGGATTAGACTGGGTGGAATATTAAAGGGTGTGGGGAGTGAGGGGGAGAGTGGGATTAGACTGGGTGGAATATTAAAGGGTGTGGGGAGTGAGGGGGAGAGTGGGATTAGACTGGGTGGGATATTAAAGGGTGCGGGGAGTGAGGGGGAGAGTGGGATTAGACTGGGTGGAATATTAAAGGGTGAGGGGGAGAGTGGGATTAGACTGGGTGGGATATTAAAGGGTGCGGAGAGTAGGATTAGACTGGGTGGGATATTAAAGGGTGTGGGGATTGAGGGGGAGAGTGGGATTAGACTGGGTGGGATATTAAAGGGTGTGGGGAGTGAGGGGGAGAGTGGGATTAGACTGGGTGGAATATTAAAGGGTGAGGGGGAGAGTGGGATTAGACTGGGTGGAATATTAAAGGGTGAGGGGGAGAGTGGGATTAGACTGGGTGGGATATTAAAGGGTGTGGGGAGTGAGGGGGAGAGTGGGATTAGACTGGGTGGAATATTAAAGGGTGAGGGGGAGAGTGGGATTAGACTGGGTGGGATATTAAAGGGTGCGGAGAGTAGGATTAGACTGGGTGGGATATTAAAGGGTGCGGGGAGTGAGGGGGAGAGTGGGATTAGACTGGGTGGGATATTAAAGGGTGCGGGGAGTGAGAGGGAGAGTGGGATTAGACTGGGTGGGATATTAAAGGGTGCGGGGAGTGAGAGGGAGAGTGGGATTAGACTGGGTGGAATATTAAAGGGTGCGGGGAGTGAGGGGGAGAGTGGGATTAGACTGGGTGGGATATTAAAGGGTGCGGGGAGTGAGGGGGAGAGTGGGATTAGACTGGGTGGGATATTAAAGGGTGTGGGGAGTGAGAGGGAGAGTGGGATTAGACTGGGTGGCATATTAAAGGGTGCGGGGAGTGAGAGGGAGAGTGGGATTAGACTGGGTGGAATATTAAAGGGTTTGGGGAGTGAGAGGGAGAGTGGGATTAGACTGGGTGGAATATTAAAGGGTGCGGGGAGTGAGGGGGAGAGTGGGATTGGACTGGGTGGGATATTAAAGGGTGCGGGGGGTGAGGGGGAGAGTGGGATTAGACTGGGTGGGATATTAAAGGGTGTGGAGAGTGGGATTAGACTGGGTGGGATATTAAAGGGTGCGGGGAGTGAGAGGGAGAGTGGGATTAGACTGGGTGGAATATTAAAGGGTGCGGGGAGTGAGAGGGAGAGTGGGATTAGACTGGGTGGAATATTAAAGGGTGCGGGGAGTGAGAGGGAGAGTGGGATTAGACTGGGTGGAATATTAAAGGGTGCGGGGAGTGAGGGGGAGAGTGGGATTGGACTGGGTGGGATATTAAAGGGTGCGGGGGGTGAGGGGGAGAGTGGGATTAGACTGGGTGGGATATTAAAGGGTGTGGAGAGTGGGATTAGACTGGGTGGGATATTAAAGGGTGCGGGGAGTGAGAGGGAGAGTGGGATTAGACTGGGTGGAATATTAAAGGGTGCGGGGAGTGAGGGGGAGAGTGGGATTGGACTGGGTGGAATATTAAAGGGTGCGGGGAGTGAGGGGGAGAGTGGGATTAGACTGGGTGGGATATTAAAGGGTGCGGGGAGTGAGGGGGAGAGTGGGATTAGACTGGGTGGGATATTAAAGGGTGAGGGGGAGAGTGGGATTAGACTGGGTGGGATATTAAAGGGTGCAGGGAGTGAGGGGGAGAGTGGGATTAGACTGGGTGGGATATTAAAGGGTGTGGGGAGTGAGGGGGAGAGTGGGATTAGACTGGGTGGAATATTAAAGGGTGAGGGGGAGAGTGGGATTAGACTGGGTGGGATATTAAAGGGTGCGGGGAGTGAGGGGGAGAGTGGGATTAGACTGGGTGGGATATTAAAGGGTGCGGGGGGTGAGGGGGAGAGTGGGATTGGACTGGGTGGGATATTAAAGGGTGTGGTGAGTGAGGGGGAGAGTGGGATTAGACTGGGTGGGATATTAAAGTGTGCGGGGGGTGAGGGGGAGAGTGGGATTGGACTGGGTGGGATATTAAAGGGTGCGGGGAGTGAGGGGGAGAGTGGGATTAGACTGGGTGGGATATTAAAGTGTGCGGGGGGTGAGGGGGAGAGTGGGATTGGACTGGGTGGGATATTAAAGGGTGTGGTGAGTGAGGGGGAGAGTGGGATTAGACTGGGTGGGATATTAAAGTGTGCGGGGGGTGAGGGGGAGAGTGGGATTAGACTGGGTGGGATATTGAAGGGTGAGGGGGGTGAGGGGGAGAGTGGGATTAGACTGGGTGGGATATTAAAGGGTGTGGGGAGTGAGGGGGAGAGTGGGATTAGACTGGGTGGGATATTAAAGGGTGCGGGGAGTGAGAGGGAGAGTGGGATTAGACTGGGTGGAATATTAAAGGGTGCGGGGAGTGAGGGGGAGAGTGGGATTGGACTGGGTGGAATATTAAAGGGTGCGGGGAGTGAGGGGGAGAGTGGGATTAGACTGGGTGGGATATTAAAGGGTGCGGGGAGTGAGGGGGAGAGTGGGATTAGACTGGGTGGGATATTAAAGGGTGAGGGGGAGAGTGGGATTAGACTGGGTGGGATATTAAAGGGTGCAGGGAGTGAGGGGGAGAGTGGGATTAGACTGGGTGGGATATTAAAGGGTGTGGGGAGTGAGGGGGAGAGTGGGATTAGACTGGGTGGAATATTAAAGGGTGCAGGGAGTGAGGGGGAGAGTGGGATTAGACTGGGTGGGATATTAAAGGGTGCGGGGAGTGAGGGGGAGAGTGGGATTGGACTGGGTGGGATATTAAAGGGTGTGGTGAGTGAGGGGGAGAGTGGGATTAGACTGGGTGGGATATTAAAGGGTGTGGGGAGTGAGGGGGAGAGTGGGATTAGACTGGGTGGAATATTAAAGGGTGCAGGGAGTGAGGGGGAGAGTGGGATTAGACTGGGTGGAATATTAAAGGGTGCAGGGAGTGAGGGGGAGAGTGGGATTAGACTGGGTGGGATATTAAAGGGTGCGGGGAGTGAGGGGGAGAGTGGGATTAGACTGGGTGGGATATTAAAGGGTGCGGGGGGTGAGGGGGAGAGTGGGATTAGACTGGGTGGAATATTAAAGGGTGCGGGGAGTGAGGGGGAGAGTGGGATTGGACTGGGTGGGATATTAAAGGGTGTGGTGAGTGAGGGGGAGAGTGGGATTAGACTGGGTGGGATATTAAAGGGTGTGGGGAGTGAGGGGGAGAGTGGGATTAGACTGGGTGGGATATTAAAGTGTGCGGGGGGTGAGGGGGAGAGTGGGATTAGACTGGGTGGGATATTAAAGGGTGTGGGGAGTGAGGGGGAGAGTGGGATAAGACTGGGTGGGATATTAAAGGGTGCGGGGAGAGAGAGATTAGACTGGGTGGGATATTAAAGGGTGTGGTGAGTGAGGGGGAGAGTGGGATTAGACTGGGTGGGATATTAAAGGGTGCGGGGAGAGAGAGATTAGACTGGGTGGGATATTGAAGGGTGAGGGGGGTGAGGGGGAGAGTGGGATTAGACTGGGTGGGATATTAAAGGGTGTGGGGAGTGAGGGGGAGAGTGGGATAAGACTGGGTGGGATATTAAAGGGTGCGGGGAGAGAGGGATTAGACTGGGTGGGATATTAAAGGGTGTGGGGAGTGAGGGGGAGAGTGGGATTAGACTGGGTGGGATATTAAAGGGTGCGGGGAGAGAGAGATTAGACTGGGTGGGATATTGAAGGGTGAGGGGGGTGAGGGGGAGAGTGGGATTAGACTGGGTGGGATATTAAAGGGTGTGGGGAGTGAGGGGGAGAGTGGGATAAGACTGGGTGGGATATTAAAGGGTGCGGGGAGAGAGGGATTAGACTGGGTGGGATATTAAAGGGTGTGGGGAGTGAGGGGGAGAGTGGGATAAGACTGGGTGGGATATTAAAGGGTGTGGGGAGTGAGGGGGGAGAGTGGGATTAGACTGGGTGGGATATTAAAGGGTGTGGGGAGTGAGGGGGAGAGTGGGATAAGACTGGGTGGGATATTAAAGGGTGTGGGGAGTGAGGGGGAGAGTGGGATAAGACTGGGTGGGATATTAAAGGGTGTGGGGAGTGAGGGGGGAGAGTGGGATTAGACTGGGTGGGATATTAAAGGGTGTGGGGAGTGAGGGGGAGAGTGGGATAAGACTGGGTGGGATATTAAAGGGTGCGGGGAGAGAGGGATTAGACTGGGTGGGATATTGAAGGGTGAGGGGGAGAGTGGGATTAGACTGGGTGGGATATTAAAGGGTGCGGGGAGTAAGGGGGAGAGTGGGATAAGACTGGGTGGGATATTAAAGTGTGTGGTGAGTGAGGGGGAGAGTGGGATTAGACTGGGTGGGATATTAAAGGGTGCAGGGAGTGAGGGGGAGAGTGGGATTAGACTGGGTGGGATATTAAAGTGTGTGGGGAGTGAGGGGGAGAGTGGGATTAGACTGGGTGGGATATTAAAGGGTGCAGGGAGTGAGGGGGAGAGTGGGATTAGACTGGGTGGGATATTAAAGTGTGTGGGGAGTGAGGGGGAGAGTGGGATTAGACTGGGTGGGATATTAAAGTGTGTGGGGAGTGAGGGGGAGAGTGGGATTAGACTGGGTGGGATATTAAAGGGTGCGGGGAGTGAGGGGGAGAGTGGGATTAGACTGGGTGGGATATTAAAGTGTGTGGGGAGTGAGGGGGAGAGTGGGATTAGACTGGGTGGGATATTAAAGGGTGCGGGGAGTAAGGGGGAGAGTGGGATAAGACTGGGTGGGATATTAAAGGGTGCAGGGAGAGAGGGGGAGAGTGGGATTAGACTGGGTGGGATATTAAAGGGTGTGGGGAGTGAGGGGGAGAGTGGGATTAGACTGGGTGGGATATTAAAGGGTGCAGGGAGAGAGGGGGAGAGTGGGATTAGACTGGGTGGGATATTAAAGGGTGTGGGGAGTGAGGGGGAGAGTGGGATTAGACTGGGTGGGATATTAAAGGGTGCGGGGAGTAAGGGGGAGAGTGGGATAAGACTGGGTGGGATATTAAAGGGTGTGGGGAGTGAGGGGGAGAGTGGGATTAGACTGGGTGGGATATTAAAGGGTGCGGGGAGTAAGGGGGAGAGTGGGATAAGACTGGGTGGGATATTAAAGGGTGCAGGGAGAGAGGGGGAGAGTGGGATTAGACTGGGTGGGATATTAAAGGGTGCGGGGAGTAAGGGGGAGAGTGGGATTAGACTGGGTGGGATATTAAAGGGTGCGGGGAGTAAGGGGGAGAGTGGGATTAGACTGGGTGGGATATTAAAGGGTGCAGGGAGTGAGGGGGAGAGTGGGATTAGACTGGGTGGGATATTAAAGGGTGCAGGGAGAGAGGGGGAGAGTGGGATTAGACTGGGTGGGATATTAAAGGGTGTGGGGAGTGAGGGGGAGAGTGGGATTAGACTGGGTGGGATATTAAAGGGTGCGGGGAGTAAGGGGGAGAGTGGGATAAGACTGGGTGGGATATTAAAGGGTGCAGGGAGAGAGGGGGAGAGTGGGATTAGACTGGGTGGGATATTAAAGGGTGCGGGGAGTAAGGGGGAGAGTGGGATTAGACTGGGTGGGATATTAAAGGGTGCAGGGAGTGAGGGGGAGAGTGGGATTAGACTGGGTGGGATATTAAAGTGTGTGGGGAGTGAGGGGGAGAGTGGGATTAGACTGGGTGGGATATTAAAGGGTGCGGGGAGTGAGGGGGAGAGTGGGATTAGACTGGGTGGGATATTAAAGTGTGTGGGGAGTGAGGGGGAGAGTGGGATTAGACTGGGTGGGATATTAAAGTGTGTGGGGAGTGAGGGGGAGAGTGGGATTAGACTGGGTGGGATATTAAAGGGTGCAGGGAGTGAGGGGGAGAGTGGGATTAGACTGGGTGGGATATTAAAGTGTGTGGGGAGTGAGGGGGAGAGTGGGATTAGACTGGGTGGGATATTAAAGGGTGCGGGGAGTGAGGGGGAGAGTGGGATTAGACTGGGTGGGATATTAAAGTGTGTGGGGAGTGAGGGGGAGAGTGGGATTAGACTGGGTGGGATATTAAAGTGTGTGGGGAGTGAGGGGGAGAGTGGGATTAGACTGGGTGGGATATTAAAGGGTGCAGGGAGTGAGGGGGAGAGTGGGATTAGACTGGGTGGGATATTAAAGTGTGTGGGGAGTGAGGGGGAGAGTGGGATTAGACTGGGTGGGATATTAAAGGGTGCGGGGAGTAAGGGGGAGAGTGGGATAAGACTGGGTGGGATATTAAAGGGTGCAGGGAGAGAGGGGGAGAGTGGGATTAGACTGGGTGGGATATTAAAGGGTGTGGGGAGTGAGGGGGAGAGTGGGATTAGACTGGGTGGGATATTAAAGTGTGTGGGGAGTGAGGGGGAGAGTGGGATTCGACTGGGTGGGATATTAAAGGGTGTGGTGAGTGAGGGGGAGAGTGGGATTAGACTGGGTGGGATATTAAAGGGTGCAGGGAGTGAGGGGGAGAGTGGGATTAGACTGGGTGGGATATTAAAGGGTGCAGGGAGAAAGGAGGAGAATGGGATCAGACCTCACCACAGGGAAGGATTTGCCCACATTGGAGTGAGGAGCCTCCTTGTCCCGTGTTGAGGTTGGAATGGGGATGCAGGTGAGCAGGAACACGGGACGCGTACTCACCGTACCGTCCTGGCCGAGCTGGAGACAGGAACCAAAGTCAGCCAGCCTGACATGTCCATTCATATCGATTAAAACATTGTCTGGTTTGATGTCCCTGAAAGGGAGGGAGCCAGTGTTAAACAAGGGACCCACGGGCAGCTCATTTAAAAGAGAGAGATATAATCCAGGAGACGAAGAGGATGATGACGATCAGCCCCTCAAACCTATTCCACCCTCACGTGGCATGGTCTGAATCTAAACTCCATCTCCCCAGCTTGGTTCCTTAATCCCCTCACCCAACACAAATCTATCAATCTCTGTTTTGAAGTTTTCAACTGACCCTCAGCCTCATCAACTCTTTGGTTGGGGGAGAGAGTTCCAGATTTCCAATGTAGCTGGTGTGGGACAATATCAGAGAGTCAGGATATCCATCTCTGAAACAGGGACTGAGAATCAACCATCAGACCATCAGTGTAGAGGGAGCTTTACTCTGTATCTAACCCCCGTACTGTACCTGTCCTGGGAGTGTTTGATGGGGACAGTGTAGAGGGAGCTTTACTCTGTATCTAACCCCCGTGCTGTACCTGTCCTGGGAGTGTTTGATGGGGACAGTGTAGAGGGAGCTTTACTCTGTATCTAACCCCCGTGCTGTACCTGTCCTGGGAGTGTTTGATGGGGACAGTGTAGAGGGAGCTTTACTCTGTATCTAACCCCCGTGCTGTACCTGTCCTGGGGAGTGTTTGATGGGGACAGTGTAGAGGGAGCTTTACTCTGTATCTAACCCCCCTGTACTGTACCTGTCCTGGGGAGTGTTTGATGGGGACAGTGTAGAGGGAGCTTTACTCTGTATCTAACCCCCCTGTACTGTACCTGTCCTGGGGAGTGTTTGATGGGGACAGTGTAGAGGGAGCTTTACTCTGTATCTAACCCCCCTGTACTGTACCTGTCCTGGGAGTGTTTGATGGGACAGTGTAGAGGGAGCTTTACTCTATATCTAACCCCCCTGTACTGTACCTGTCCTGGGGAGTGTTTGATGGGGACAGTGTAGAGGGAGCTTTACTCTGTATCTAACCCCCCTGTACTGTACCTGTCCTGGGGAGTGTTTGATGGGGACAGTGTAGAAGACTCACTCCGTACCTGTGTACATAATTGACCTGATGGATGGAATGAATAGCCAGTACCATTTCTGCGAGGTAGAATCGAGCCATGTCTTCAGGTAGCCGGTCCTCGAACTTACTGAGCAGGGTCAGCAGGTCGCCCCCCACGTAATAGTCCATGACCAAATACTGTGACAGGGAAAACAACACACGGCAATCACACCGCTCCAGAACTTCCAGTTAACAGAGAGACGGGCCCGCATTTGTGTCGCGCCCTTCACAATCCCAGGACGTTCCCGAAACGTTTTCGCAGCCGACCAAGTATCTTTTTTTTTCCTCCTGAAGTGCGGGTCACTTGCTGCGATGTGGGAAACGCAGCAGCCAATGTGTGCACAGCAAGATCCCACAAACAGCGATGTGACAACGATCAGATCGTCTTGTTTTATTTTTAGGTGATGTTGGGTGAGGGATAAATATTGGCCTCAGGACACCGGGGAGAACTCCCCCACCACCCCCCAACCCCCCCCACCCCCCGCCCCCCCAGCTCTTCTGCCAATAGCGGCCTGAAAGTGCAGACATTGGCCTCGTCTCATCCGAAAGACGGCACCTCCGACAGTGCAGCGCTCCCTCAGTACTGGCACTGGGAGTGTCGGCCTGGTATGCGCCCTTCTCCCTCCCCACCCCTGTAGAACGGTGCAGCTCTCGGACTCACCAGGTACTGCTCATCCTGGAAGGCATAATGCAGTGTTGTGATCCACTGATTGTCCCCTTTCACCAGTATGTCTCTCTCCTCCCGGAAGCAGGCTGTCTGCAAACCAAGCGCACGGGTTAGAGTTGGAATATCAATTAAAAACAGGGATGCATGTTGACCGGAGGAGGGAAAAATTTTGCCCCATCCCATCACTCTGTGTGTGCATCTGATCATGGCCTTAACCCTTGACTCCCTTGTCGATCAAAAATCTGTCTAACTCAGCCTTGAATATATTCAATGACCCAGCCTCCACTGCTCTCTGGGGAAGAGAATTCCAAAGATTAACAACCCTCTGAGAGAAGAAATTCCTCCTCATCTCCATCTTCAATGGGAGACCCCCTCATTCTGAAACTGTGCCCCCTAGTTCTCGATTCCCCCAGGAGGGGAAAGACCCTCTCAGCATCTACCATGGCAAGCCCCCTCAAAATCTTACATGTTTCAATAAGATCACCTCCTGTTCTACTAAACTCAAATGAGTACAGGCCCAAACTGATCTCATAAGCCACCCCCCCTTCATCACAGGAATCAGCCGAGTGAACCTTCTCTGAACTGCTTCCACTGTAAGTATATCCCTCCTTATCTCAGGAGACCAAAACTGTACGCAATACCCTAAATGTGGTCTCACCAATGCCCTGCACAGTTGCAGCAAGACTTCCCTACTTTTATACTCCATCCCCCTTGCATTAAATGCCGTGTGTGCGAATCGCAGGCCTGCATTGAACAACTGTGCCCTGTCGCTCATCCCTTGTGGTGCTAATGAGCAGCCCTGAATGGTGAGTGAGCGACACTGGGTTTAATGTTACCCATCCCTGGACCAGGGTGGGAGTAGGCCGGGGCCTACCTCTCTCCCAGCCCTGGGGCTGTATGTGCAACCATCGCCATGGTAACTAACCTCTGCTCTCTTCAGCATCTCCCATTTGTGGAGGATTTTCATTGCAAACACCTTCTCCGAGTTCTTCAGTCTGACCACAGCCACCTGTTGGGGGGAATGGAAATTTAATGAACGCTGATTCAAACTCTCACCCCTTCCCCAATACCCCAGCAGGTATATTACTGACCCTCCCCCCAGCTCAACACAGAGGAATTGGGCCTAGGTTTGGTCTCAGAGCCTCAGGGTGAGGCAGGGATAACACAGCTGGGGTTCCTGCTCTCCATCCATTGAGTCACAATACAGATCCTGTACCCCAGTGAGAGTCAGTGTGTGTGGCACCCGTACCCCAGTGAGAGTCAGTGTGTGTGGGACCTGTACCCCAGTGAGAGTCAGTGTGTGTGAGACCCGTACCCCAGTGAGAGTCAGTGTGTGTGGGACCCGTACCCCAGTGAGAGTCAGTGTGTGTGGGACCCATACCCCAGTGAGAGTCAGTGTGTGTGAGACCCGTACCCCAGTGAGAGTCAGTGTGTGTGGGACCCGTACCCCAGTGAGAGTCAGTGTGTGTGGGACCCGTACCCCAGTGAGAGTCAGTGTGTGTGGGACTCGTACCCCAGTGAGAGTCAGTGTGTGTGTGGAACCGTACCCCAGTGAGAGTCAGTGTGTGTGAGACCCGTACCCCAGTGAGAGTCAGTGTGTGTGGGACCCGTACCCCAGTGAGAGTCAGTGTGTGTGGGACTCGTACCCCAGTGAGAGTCAGTGTGTGTGTGGAACCGTACCCCAGTGAGAGTCAGTGTGTGTGGGACCCGTACCCCAGTGAGAGTCAGTGTGTGTGGGACCCGTACCCCAGTGAGAGTCAGTGTGTGTGGGACCCGTACCCCAGTGAGAGTCAGTGTGTGTGGGACCCGTACCCCAGTGAGAGTCAGTGTGTGTGGGACCCGTACCCCAGTGAGAGTCAGTGTGTGTGGGACTCGTACCCCAGTGAGAGTCAGTGTGTGTGTGGAACCGTACCCCAGTGAGAGTCAGTGTGTGTGGGACCCGTACCCCAGTGAGAGTCAGTGTGTGTGGGACCCGTACCCCAGTGAGAGTCAGTGTGTGTGGGACCCGTACACCAGTGAGAGTCAGTGTGTGTGGGACCTGTACCCCAGTGAGAGTCAGTGTATGTGGGACCTGTACCCCAGTGAGAGTCAGTGTGTGTGGGACCTGTACCCCAGTGAGAGTCAGTGTATGTGGGACCTGTACCCCAGTGAGAGTCAGTGTGTGTGGGACCCGTACCCCAGTGAGAGTCAGTGTGTGTGGGACCTGTACCCCAGTGAGAGTCAAAGACAGAGAGAGAGTGAGACAGTGAGAGTCAGACAGAGAGAGAAGACATACCCGACAGGACAGAGACAGGCAGTGGAGGACGTGTTGTTTTATCTCCAGCCTTTGATCAGTAATTAGTTTGCATTGTAACTCAGAACTGGATCAGTCAGTCAATGTGAAAGTAAACTGCAGCGGTTTCGCTTGCTGTTTCCTCCCTGATATTAATCGGGAATGGGACTGCCAATTCCTGCTCCATAATAGCTGCCTTTGTTCGGGAAGTTCTTCTCAGCCCCACTGCACCGATTCAGCTGTTAACCCCTCCAGCTACTGGCTCACCCTCGCTGGCTAGCTGCCCTTGCCCTGCACTCTGGGGAGAGCTCGGCACTGGACACAGGGCCTCGGCACCCATCTAGCGCCCAGGCCTCCATGACGGGCCCTGGGGGGGTGCGGTGGGGTGGGGGAGGCCGGAGACGGACCTGGGAGCCCCCAATGGGCCCGGGTCTCGGAATCTGATGTTGCCGCTCAGGGCTCCACGCGCTCCCTCTCTTTGTCGTTCCTCATTCCTGACCCCCGGGATCCCGTCCCGTGCCCTCTTACCTCCCCGAAGGCTCCACGGCCAATGACCTTCAGAATCTCGAAGTCGTCCCGTTGAAGACGCATCTCTTTCACCTTCGAGGCGAAGGGACTGACTGGAGAGAGAGAGAGAGAGAGAGAGAGAGAGAGAGAGAACAAAACACACACAAAAAAAATTGACATCTTCCAATCTGAGCGAATCGTAAATGTGGACAGGACCACAGCCTGCGCTGTGATGCCCCCCAGGTTCGAATAGCCACCTAAACGCTCAAGGGACTGGCTGTGGGAGGATGGCCACTCCCTTAGGAGAGGTGGGTGGGCCATAATTCCCGTCCAGGCTCAGCACAAAACAGAATTGCGCAACATCGGAGGCCATTTGGCCCTTTGTGTCTGTGCTAGCTCTTTGAAAGACCTATCCGATTAGTCCCACTTCCCCCCCACCACCACCCCCCCCCCCACCTCTTTTACCCCAGAGCCCTGCAAATTTTTCCTTTTCAATTATTTAAGGAAGGATGTAAACATGTTGCCGGAAATACAGAGAAGGTTTACTCGACAAATACCTAGAATGGGCGGGCTGTCTTACGAGGAAAATTGGACAGGCTAGGCTTGTATCTGCTGGAATTTAGAAGAGTCAAAGAACAAAGAACAGTACAGCACAGGAACAGGCCATTTGGCCCTCCAAGCCTGCGCCGATCTTGATGCCTGCCTAAACTAAAACCTTCTGCACTTCCGGGGACCGTATCCCTCTATTCCCTTCCTATTCATGTATTTGTCAAGATGCCTCTTAAATGTCGCTATTGTACCTGCTTCCACCACCTCCCCCGGCAGCAAGTTCCAGGCACTCACCACCCTCTGTGTAAAGAACTTGCCTCGCACATCCCCTCTAAACTTTGCCCCTCTCACCTTAAACCTATGTCCACTAGTAACTGACTCGTCCACCCTGGGAAAAAGCTTCTGACTATCCACTCTGTCCATGCCACTCATAACTTTGTAAACCTCTATCATGTCGCCCCTCCACCTCCATCGTTCCAGTGAAAACAATCCGAGTTTATCCAACCTCTCCTCATAGCTAATGCCCTCCAGACCAGGCAACATCCTGGTAAACCTCCTCTGTACCCTCTCCAACGCCTCCACATCCTTCTGGTAGTGTGGCGACCAGAATTGCATGCAATATTCTAAGTGTGGCCTAACTAAAGTTCTGTACAGCTGCAGCATGACTTGCCAATCTTTATACTCTATGCCCCGACCGATGAAGGCAAGCATGCCGTATGCCTTCTTGACTACCTTATCCACCTGCGTTGCCACTTTCAGTGACCTGTGGACCTGTACGCCCAGATCTCTCTGCCTGTCAATACTCCTAAGGGTTCTGCCAGAGGTGACTTGATTGAAACATAATGGTAGGGAAACTATTGGGAAAAACTATTGGGGCGGCACAGTGGCGCAGTGGTTAGCACCGCGGCCTCACAGCTCCAGCGACCCGGGTTCGATTCTGGGTACTGTCTGTGTGGAGTTTGCACGTTCTCCCTGTGACCGCGTGGGTTTCCGCCGGGTGCTCTGGTTTCCTCCCACAGCCAAAGACTTGCAGGTTGTTAGGTAAATTGGCCATTGTAAATTGTCCCTAGTGTAGGTAGGTGGTAGGAGAATTGTGGGGATGTGGTAGGGAATATAGGATTAATGTAGGATTAGTATAAATGAGTGGTTGATGGTCAGCACAGACTCGGTGGGCTGAAGGGCCTGTTTCAGTGCTGTATCTCTAAATAAATGAAAACTTCTGAGGGACGGGATTAATCTCCACTTGGAGAGGGAGGGATTAATCAGGAATAGTCAGCATGGCTTTGTCGGGGGAAATCATGTCTAACACACTTGATTGAATTTTTCGAGGAGGTGACTAGATGTGTAGATGAGGGTAAAGCAGTTGATGTCGTCTACATGGACTTCAGTAAGGCTTTTGATAAGGTCCCACATGGGAGATTGGTCAAGAAGGTAAGAGCCCATGGGATCCAGGGCAATTTGGCAAATTGGATCCAAAATTGGCTTAGTGGCAGAGGGTGATGGTCGAGGGTTGTTTTTGCGAGTGGAAGCCTGTGACCAGTGGTGTACCAAAGGGTTCAGTGCTGGGACCCTTGCTGTTTGTAGTGTACATTAATGATTTAGACGTGGATATAGGAGGTATGATCAGTAAGTTCACAGATGGCATGAAAATTGGTGGTGTCGTAAATAGTGAGGAGGAAATCCTTAGATTACATGGAGATATAGATGGGGTGGTAAGATGGGCGGAGCAGTGGCAGATGGAATTTAATCCTGAGAAGTGTGAGGTGATGCATTTTGGGAGGACTAACAAGTCAAGGGAATATGCAATGGGTGGTAGGACCCTAGGAAGTACAGAGGGTCAGAGGGACCTTGGTGTACTTGTCCATAGATCACTGAAGGCAGCAGCACAGGTAGATAAGGTGGTTAGGAAAGCATATGGGATACTTGCCTTTATTAGCCGAGACGTAGACTATAAGAGCAGGGAGGTTATGATGGAGCTGTAATAAAACACTAGTTAGGCCACAGCTGGAGTACTGTGTACAGTTCTGGTCACCACCCTATAGGAAGGATGTTACTGCACTCGAGAGGCTGCAGAGGAGATTCACCAGGATGTTACCTGGACTGGAGCATTTCAGCTATGAAGAGAGACTGGGTAGGCTAGGGTTGTTTTCCTTAGAGCAGAGAAGGCTGAGGGGGGACCTGATTGAGGTATACAAAATTATGAGGGGCACAGATAGGGTAGATAGGAAGAAACTTTTTTCCTTAGTGAAGGTGTCAATAACCAGGGGGCACAGGTTTAAGGTAAGGCAGGAACTCTCAACATTTAAGAAGTATTTAGATGAGCACTTGAAACACCATAGCATACAAGGCTACAGGCCAAGTGCTGGAAAATGGGATTAGAATAGATAGGTGCTTGATGGCCGGCACAGACTCGATGGGCCGAAAGGCCTGTTTCTGTGCTGTATAACTCTGACTGTGACACTATAACTCTATATAAGTATTTTTCCAATTCCCTTTTGAAAGTTACTATTGAATCTGCTTCCACCGCCCTTCCAAGCAGCGCGTTCCAGATCACAACAACTCACTGTATTAAAAAAATTCTCATCTCCCCCCTCTGTTCGATGGCCAATTACCTAAAAGTCGTGGCTCCAGTGCTTTGTGTTGCCTCAGAGAATTAAAAGCAACCAAAATGAACAAGTGACACCAAGAACCTGCATCTGGAGGAGGAGGTTCCATAAACATCCCCATCCTCAATGATGGGGGAGCCCAGCACATCAGTGCGAAAGACAAGGCTGAAGCATTTGCAACTATCTTCAGCCAGAAGTGCCGAGTTGATGATCCATCTCGGCCTCCTCCTGAAGTCCCCAGCATCACAGATGCCGGACTTCAGCCAATTCGATTCACTGGATACTGCAAGGGCTATGGGCCCTGACAACATTCCGGCAATAGTACTGAAGACCTGTGCTCCAGAACTAGCCGCACCCCTAGCCAAACTGTTCCAGTACAGCTACAACACTGGCATCTACCCGACAATGCAGAAAATCCCCCAGGTGTGTCCTGTCCACAAAAAGGCAGCACACCCTCAATACTACCCCTCCAACAGTGTAGCACCCCCTCAGTACTGCCTCTCCGACAGTGTAGCACCCCCTCAGTACTGCCCCTCCAACAGTGCAGCACTCCCTCAGTACTGCCCTCCAACAGTGCAGCACTCCCTCAGTACTGCCCCTCCGATAGTGCAGCATTCCCTCAGTACTGCCCCTCCAACAGTGTAGCACCCCCTCAGTACTGCCCCTCCAACAGTGTAGCACCCCCTCAGTACTGCCTCTCCGACAGTGTAGCACCCCCTCAGTACTGCCCCTCCAACAGTGCAGCACTCCCTCAGTACTGCCCCTCCGATAGTGCAGCATTCCCTCAGTACTGCCCCTCCAACAGTGTAGCACCCCCTCAGTACTGCCCCTCCAACAGTGCAGCACTCCCTCAATACCGCCCTTCCGACAGTGTAGCACTCCCTCAATACCGCCCTTCCGACAGTGTAGCACTCCCTCAGTACTGCCCCTCCAACAGTGCAGCACTCCCTCAGTACTGCCCCTCCAACAGTGCAGCACTCCCTCAATACCGCCCTTCCGACAGTACAGCACTCCCTCAGAACTGCCCCTCCGATAGTGCAGCATTCCCTCAGTACTGCCCCTCCAACAGTGCAGCACTCCCTCAGTACTGCCCCTCCGATAGTGCAGCATTCCCTCAGTACTGCCCTTCCAACAGTGCAGCACTCCCTCAGTACTGCCCCTCCGATAGTGCAGCACTCCCTCAGTACTGCCCTTCCAACAGTGTAGCACCCCCTCAGTACTGCCCCTCCGATAGTGCAGCACTCCCTCAGTACTGCCCTTCCAACAGTGCAGCACTCCCTCAGTACTGCCCTTCCAACAGTGCAGCACTCCCTCAGTACTGCCCCTCCAACAGTGCAGCACTCCCTCAGTACTGCCCCTCCAACAGTGCAGCACCCCCTCAGTACTGCCCCTCCAACAGTGTAACACCCCCTCAGTACTGCCCTTCCAACAGTGCAGCACTCCCTCAGTACTGCCCCTCCAACAGTGCAGCACTCCCTCAGTACAGCCCCTCCGATAGTGCAGCACTCCCTCAGTACTGCCCTTCCAACAGTGCAGCACTCCCTCAGTACTGCCCCTCCGATAGTGCAGTACTCCCTCAGTACTGCCCTTCTAACAGTGCAGCACTCCCTCAGTACTGCACCTCCAACAGTGTAACACTCCCTCAGTATTGCCCTTCTAACAGTGCAGCACTCCCTCAGTACTGCCCCTCCAACAGTGCAGCACTCCCTCAGTACTGCCCCTCCAATAGTGCAGCACTCCCTCAGTACTGCCCCTCCAACAGTGTAACACCCCCTCAGTACTGCCCCTCCGACAGTGCAGCACTCCCTCAGTACTGCCCCTCCAACAGTGCAGTACTCCCTCAGTACTGCCCTTCTGACAGTGCAGCACTCCCTCAGTACTGACCCTCTGACAGTGCAGCACTCCCTCAGTACTGACCCTCCGACAGTGCAGCACTCCCCCAGTACTGCTGCTCCGTCAGTGCGACACTCTCTCAGTACTGACCCCCCGACTGTGCAGCACTCCCTCAGTACTGCTGCTCCGTCAGTGCGACACTCTCTCAGTACTGACCCCCCGACTGTGCAGCACTCCCTCAGTACTGCCCCTCCGACAGTGCAGCACTCCCTCAGTACTGACCCTCCAACAGTGCAGCACTCCTCAGTACTGCCCCTCCGACAGTGCAGCACTCCCTCAGTACTGCCCCTCCGACAGTGCAGCACTCCCTCAGTACTGCCCCTCCGACTATGCAGGACAAATCCAAATCGGCCAATTATCACCCCATCAATCTACACACAATCACCAAAGTGTTGAAAGGTTTTTCTTTTATGTGATGTGGGCGTCGCTGGCCAGGCCCAGCATTTGTTGCCCATCCCTAGTTGCCCTTGAGAAGGTGGTGGTGAGCTGCCTTCTTGAACCGCTGCAGTCCGTGTGGGGTAGGTACACCCACAGTGCTGTTAGGTTTGACTTTTCGATAGTGGTTAGATACAACTGAGTGGCTTGCTAGGCCGTTTCAGAGGGCATGTAAAAGTCAACCACATTGCTGTGGGTCTGGAGTCACATGTAGGCCAGACCGGGTAAGGACAGCAGATTTCCTTCCCGAAAGGACATTAGTGGTTTTTACAACAATTCAATAATTTCACGGTCACCATTACTGACACTAGGGGTCATTAACAGTGCTACCACAAAGCATCTGCTCATCAATAATCAGCTCACCAAAGAACAGTTTGGGTTCTGCCAAGACCAGTCATCTCCAAACTTCATTACAGCCTTGGACAAGCATGGAAATGCTGTATTCCAGAGGTGAGGTGAGAGTGACTGCCCTTGACATCAAGGCAGCATTTAACTGGACCCCTGGCATAACTGAAGTCGATGGGAATCAGGGGGAAAACTCTCCGCTGGCTGGAGCCATACCGAGCACAAAGGAAGATGGTTGTGGTTGTCGGAGGTCAATCATTTCAGCTCCCAGGACGTCACTGCAGGAGTACCTCAGGGTAGTGTCCTCGGCCCAACCATCTTCAGCTGCTTCATCAATGACCTTCCTTCAATCAGAAGGTCAGAAGTGGGGATGTTCGCTGATGATTGCACAATGTTCAGCACCATACGCGACTCCTCAGATACTAAAGCAGTCCGTGTAGAAATGCAGCAAGACCTGGACAATATCCAGGCTTGGGCTGATAAGTGGCAAGTAACATTCGCGCCACACAAGTGCCAGGCAATGACCATCTCCAACAAGAGAGAATCTAACCATCTCCCCTTGACATTCAACGGCATTACCATCGCTGAATCCCCCACTATCAACATCCTGGGGGGTTACCATTGACCAGAAACTGAACTGGAGTAGCCATATAAATACTGTGGCTACAAGAGCAGGTCAGAGGCTGGGAATCCTGCGGTGAGTAACTCACCTCCTGACTCCCCAAAGCCTGTCCACCATCTACAAGGCACAAGTCAGGAGTGTGATGGAATACTCTCCACTTGCCTGGATGGGTGCAGCTCCAACAACACTCAAGAAGCTCAACACCATCCAGAACAAAGCAGCCCGCTTGATCGGCACCCCATCTACAAACATTCACTCCCTCCACCACCGACGCACAGTGGCAGCAGTGTGTACCATCTACAAGATGCACTGCAGCAACGCACCAAGGCTCCTTCGACAAACCTTCGACAAGACCTTCCAAACCCACAACCTCTACCAACTAGAAGGACAAGGGCAGCAGATACATGGGAACACCACCACCTGCAAGTTCCCCCTCCAAGCCACACACCATCCTGACTTGGAACTATATCGGCCGTTCCTTCACTGTCGCTGGGTCAAAATCCTGGAACTCGCTCCCTAACAGCAGTGTGGGTGTACCTACCCCACACGGACTGCAGCGGTTCAAGAAGGCAGCTCACCACCACCACCTTCTCGAGGGGCAATTAAGGATGGGCAGTAAATGCTGGGCCTGGTCAGCGACGCCCAACGAACGAATAGAAAAATATTTACAATTTCTTTAACAACCTTGGCTTCACAGCCAATGAAGTGCTTTTGAAGTGTAGTCACTGTTGTAATGTGGGGAAACACGGCAGCTCATTTCTGCACAGCAAGATCCCACACACAGTGATGTGATAATGACCAGATAAATTTTTTTTTAGTGACGTTGGGTTGAGGGATAAATATTGAGCCCAGGACATTGGGGAGAACTCCCCCTGCTCTGCTTCCAATAGTGGCCGTGGGATCTTTTACACCCACCCGAGAGGGCAGTTGGGTTCAATGTCTCATCTGAAAGACGGCACCCCTGACAGTGCAGCACTCCCTCAGTCCTGGCACTGGGTGTGTTGGCCTGCCTCAAGGGTTCAAGCCTCTGGGGTGGGACTGGAATGACACAGCTTCTGACTCAGAGGCAAGAGAGTGCACGTGCTACCCAATGCCAGTATAGGAACCTTCCCCTGTAACTCCTCTCTCAATGGCCTCTCAACCATTGCTATGGCAACAAAATTATATTTTGCAAGCAAAAGAAAAAAAAACACAACAGTCACTCCTATAACCTCAGCGCTCTCTGCTTTTGGAGCCAGGGTGCAGGGTGGGGCATCTCAAGTCCTCTCGGTTTACATTCCAACACTTCTCAGACATGTGCTGACTGATTAAACTTGCTGGGCAAGGAGGTTTGCTTCATCCAGTCTCTATCCAGAGAATTCCAGGCACAAACAAACAGTCAGTTTACACCAGCCGGAAAATAAATGCCCCCCCCCCGCGCCACCCATCCCAGGGCGTCTCTCAGTCAGTCGACCCACGGAGACAGGCAATCGACAACAGCGTTCCTCGGTTCACAGTGTTCCTGCATTTCTATAGCGCCTTTCACAACATCCCAAAGCACCTTACGGCCCCGTATCTTTCGAAGTGAGGTCACTGTCGTAATGTCGGAAAGGCGGCAGCCGATTTGAGCACAGCAAGATCCCGCAAACTGCAATGTGATAATGACCCGGATCATCTGTTTTTAGTGATGTTGGTTGAGGGATAAATATTGTCCCCAGGACACCGGGGGGAACTCCCCTGCTCTTCTTCCAATAGTGGCCGTGGGATCTTTTACACCCACCCGAGAGGGCAGACGGGGGCCTGGGTTTAATGTCTCATCCGAAAGACGGCACCTCCGACAGTGCAGCACTCCCTTAGTACTGACCCTCCGACGGTACAGCGCTCCCTCAGTACTGACCCTCCGACAGTGCAGCACTCCCTCAGTACTGACCCTCTGACAGTGCAGCGCTCCCTCAGTACTGACCCTCCGACAGTGCAGCACTCCCTCAGTACTGACCCTCCGACAGTGCAACGCTCCCTCAGTCCTGACTCTCTGACAGTGCAGCACTCCCTCAGTACTGACCCTCCGACAGTGCAGCACTCCCTCAGTACTGACCCTCCGACAGTGCAACGCTCCCTCAGTCCTGACTCTCCGACAGTGCAGCACTCCCTCAGTACTGACCCTCCGATAGTGCAGCACTCCCTCAGTACTGACCCTCCGACAGTGCAGCACTCCCTCAGTACTGACCCTCTGACAGTGCAGCACTCCCTCAGTACTGACCCTCTGACAGTGCAGCACTTCCTCAATACTGACCCTCCGACAGTGCAACGCTCCCTCAGTCCTGACTCTCTGACAGTGCAGCACTCCCTCAGTACTGACCCTCCGACAGTGTAGCACTCCCTCAGTACTGACCCTCCGACAGTGCAGCACTCCCTTAGTACTGACTCTCGGACAGTGCAGCACTCCCTCAGTACTGACCCTCCGACGGTGCAGCACTCCCTCAGTACTGACCCTCTGACAGTGCAGCACTCCCTCAGTACTGACCCTCCGACAGTGCAGCACTCCCTCCAGGAGTTTCTTCTCTCAGAGGGTCGTGAATCTTTGGAATCCTCTACCCAGGGAGCTGTGGAGGCCGAGACATTGAACATACAGGGCTGAGGTGACCTATAGAGGAGTCAAAGGTCATGGGGGACAGGCAGGAAAGTAGAGTTGAGGCCAAGATTTCGATCATCCATGATCTTATTGGATGTCAGAATAGGCTCGAAGGGGCCGAATGGCCGACTCCTGCTCTTATTTCTCACGTTTTTGATACTGGCACTGTGAATGTGGGCCCTGGATTGGAGTGGAACTCAAAAACACATGATATTCTGACTCAGAGACGAGGGAGAGCTGCTGACTGACGTGAGCAGTGAGGAATGTGGACGACAGATAGGGATCCTGTCCAGGCAAAACAGCAGGCAGCTTCCTTGTCAGCCCGGGCGAGCCTGGTCGTCTTCCACACACAAGTCAGGGCCGCCCTGTAGAAACAGGGAAGGGGGAGGGGGAAGTCCTCGAATTCAGTGGGGCTGCTTTAAAATAGGACAGGGAACAAGTGGGGAGCAGGACACAAAAAGGCGAGCGGTATTTTATTTTCCCCCCTGGGCGTGGGCTGGGAGGGGGCCCAGATCAGTAGGCCGGAGTGAGGCCTTTGGGAGGGTTCGATTCCAGCGTGGGTTTGCAACTCATCGGTGCCCCGGGATCTCATTCCCTCCTGCGACTCGCTCCCCCTTGAGGGCACTGTCACCGCACCCACCCTGCGCGCTCCACCGCGGAGCCAGGGGTGGGGGTTCATCGTGGCTGAGGCCTCTGTTCCTGCCGAAGTCCCTCATCCCCGGGACCATTCCGGTAAATCACCTCCGCACCCTCTCCGAGGGCTCGACATCCTTCCCAAAGTGCGGGGCCCGGAATCAGACAATACTGCAACTGGGGGCGAACCAGGTATCTGAGTATAAATAACTACTGGGTGCAGCCAGGTTCCCGCTGAAAATAAATCCTCTCTGTTGTCAACAGTTGGTTGAGGAAAGCAAATCAGATGCAAAAATAAGATGGAGGTGGATCTGAATGAATGAAGACTGTGTCGAGCCCACCCCGCAGGCGGCTTTTAAAAAATTCTTTCATGGGATGTGGGCGTCGCTGGCCAGGCCCAGCATTTATTACCCATCCCGAATTGCCCTTGAGAAGGTGGTGGTGAGCTGCCTTCTTGAACCGCTGCAGACCGTGTGGGGTAGGTAGACCCACAGTGCTGTTAGGGAGGGAGGTCCTGGTTTCTGACCCAGCCACATTGTGCGAGGGTTTCAAACTGTTGCTATAATCTCCTCCAGCCCCTACAACCCTCCGAGATCTCTGCGCTCCTCCACATCCGGCCCCTTGTCCGTCCCCCGATTCCCATCGCTCCACCATCAGCTGCCTGGGGCCCTGAGCTCTGGAATTCCCTCCCTAAATCTCTCCGCCTCTCTCTCTCTCCTCCTTTAAGACGCTCCTTAAAACCGACCTCTTTGACCGAGCTTTCGATCGCCTGTCCCTAATATCTCCTTGTGTGGCTCGGGGTCAAATCTTTGTGCACTAACACTGCTGGGAATCATCTCGGCGTTTTTGTTTACTGTGCTGAAGGTGCTATGTAAATGAACAGACACATTAGGAGTAGGAGTAGGCCACTCGGCCCCTCGAGCCTGCTCCGCCATTCAATAAAATCACGGCTGATCGGATTGTAAACTCAACTCCACATTCCCGCCTACCCCCGATAACCTTTCACCCCCTTGCTTATCAAGAATCTATCTCCCTCTGCCTTAAAAATATTCAAAGACTCTGCTTCCACTGCCTTTTGAGGAAGAGAATTCCAAAGACTCACGACCCTCTGAGAAAAATGTCTTCTGATCTCTGTCTTCAATGGGCGACCCCTTATTTTTAAACAGTGACCCCTAGTTCTAGATTCTCCCACAAGGGGAAACATCCTTTCCACATCCACCCTGTCAAGACCCTCAGGATCTTATATGTTTCAATCAAGTTGCCTCTTACTCTTCTAAACTCCAGCGGATACAAGCCTAACCTGTCCAATCTTTCCTCATAAGACAACCCGCCCATTCCAGGTATTAGTCTAGTAAACCTTCTCTGTACTGCCTCCAACGCATTTACATCCTTCCTTAAATAAGGAGACCAGTACTGTACACAGTACTCCAGATGTGGTCTCACCAATACTGTACACAGTATTCCAGATGTGGTCTCACCAATACTGTACACAATACCCCAGATGTGGTCTCACCAATACTGTACACAGTATTCCAGATGTGGTCTCACCAATACTGTACACAATACTCCAGATGTGGTCTCACCAATACTGTACACTGTACTCCAGATGTGGTCTCACCAATACTGCACACAGGACCCCAGATGTGGTCTCACCAATGCCCTGTATAACTGAAGCATAACCTCCCTACTTTTGTATTCAATTCCCCCTCGCGATAAACAATAATATTCTATTTGCTTTACATTCTAATTACTTGCTGTACCTGCATTCTAACCTTTGCGATTCGTGCACTAGGAGACCCAGATCCCTCTGCATCGCAGAGCTCTGCAATCTCTCACCGTTTAGATAATATGCTTCTTTTTTTATTCTTCCTGCCAAAGTGGACAATTTCCCACTTTCCCACATTATACTCCATTTGCCAGATCTTTGCCCACTCAATTAATCTATCTATATCCCTTTGTAGCCCCCTTATGTCCCCTTCACAATGTATTCTCCCACCTATCTTTGTGTCATCAGCAAATTTAGCAACCATACCTTCGTTCCCTTCATCTAAATCATTTATATAAATTGTAAAAAGTTGAGACCCCAGCACAAATCCCTGTGGTACACCACTCGTTACATCTCACCAACCAGAAAGTGACCCATTTATGCCTATTCTCTGTTTCCTGTTAGCTAGCCAATCTTCTATCCATGCCAATATGTTACCCCCTACACCGTGAGCTTTTATTTTCTGCAATAACCTTTGATGTTACTGTTATTGGAGGAGGTTAGAGATAGAGAGGGGGGCGAGGTCACGGAGGGATTTGAACACGAAGGTGAGTGTGGCACCTCGCATAGGGAGAGATATTGGAATTCGAATCACCGTCCTTCTGACATCCTGTAGGTGAACCGTGCCCAGCCGCGGGGCATGGATTGCAACAGCCGAACAGGATTCTTCACCGTTGAGATTATTCTTTCTGACAACAGAACCTGATCTCAATCTCACCACAGCTTGGACAGAAATGTTATATCTGTTAACCCCCTCCTCCGCCAAGGCACCAGCTCTCGCTTTCTCCCCCAATACCCCCAGGTCCCGGCTTCCGGTCAATGTCGGGGGGTTGGGGTGGCTGATTCTGTGGGGTGGGGGGCATCGAAGGAGAGTAATCCTGCCCTCACACTGCCAACCTCCGAGCTGGGCATCGATGGCTGACTGTGCCATGCCCATGTTCACATTCTACCTCCACTTAATGGCAGATGTACCAGCAAAAGTGGCACAGTCAATGGAACTGGAGAACCTTACAATCTGCATAACAGGGGATCTCCCACTGGGGTAAGAGGGAATGAGAGTGAGGTGAGAAAATGGGAGAGCTTTGATATACCAGCTGCTTAAATTAACTGGGTCCATGGTATTAACAGATAGCACATCAAATACTCCTAGGACAGGTACAGCACGGGGGTTAGATACAGAGTAAAGCTCCCTCTACACTGTCCCCATCAAACACTCCCAGGACAGGTACAGCACGGGGGTTAGATACAGAGTAAAGCTCCCTCTACACCGTTCCCATCAAACACTCCCAGGACAGGTACAGCACGGGGGTTAGATACAGAGTAAAGCTCCCTCTACACCGTTCCCATCAAACACTCCCAGGACAGGTACAGTACGGGGGTTAGATACAGAGTAAAACTCCCTCTACACTGTCCCCATCAAACACTCCCAGGGCAGGTACAGCACGGGGGTTAGATACAGAGTAAAGCTCCCTCTACACTGTCCCCATCAAACACTCCCAGGACAGGTACAGTACGGGGGTTAGATACAGAGTAAAACTCCGTCTGTATCACCACTTCTAAGAACCAAAGGATGGTCCTTATCATATTGCTGTCAGTGGGATCTTACTGTGCAGTAATTGGCTGCCATGTCTTTCTACATTACAACAACGACTACATTTTTAAAAAAAGTACTTCATTGGCTGGGAAATGCTCTGGGACATCCCGAAGTCACAAAAGTCTATTGTCTTAAACCCAGAAACACAGTGCCCCAGATAGCAGCCCCCCCGATGAATCATGAGGTCTGGTCAAATGTAAACCAGCAACCCCTGTCCAGTGTACCTGATGTTGTGGATCCTCCCTTCAAACAGTGAGATGTGACAGCACGGGGTGAAGTGATTTCTGAGGCAGCAGATATGTTTTGCTGTGACCCACAAGCAAATCAGGCTGAGGCAGGGCCCGAACCTGCCTTGTAAACCTCAAAGACAGCCTTCTTTCAGGGGTACTCACAGCACAGCTGGAGCCCTGTGGCCCTCCCGGGTACAATCTGGGCCCTACTTTCAGTGTGTGGGCCTCACAACCATACTGGGTGGAATTAGCTACACCCCAATATTAGGTGGGGTGTACCCCAGTGTTATACAGTGACAGACCTGTCCCCACCAGTACTGTACCCCAGTGTTATACAGTGACAGACCTGTCCCCACCAGTACTGTACCCCAGTGTTATACAGTGACAGACCTGTCCCCACCAGTACTGTACCCCAGTGTTATACAGTGACAGACCTGTCCCCACCAGTACTGTACCCCAGTGTTATACAGTGACAGACCTGTCCCCACCAGTACTGTACCCCAGTGTTATACAGTGACAGACCTGTCCCCACCAGTACTGTACCCCAGTGTTACACAGTGACAGACCTGTCCCCACCAGTACTGTACCCCAGTGTTATACAGTGACAGACCTGTCCCCACCAGTACTGTACCCCAGTGTTATACAGTGATCGACCTGTCCCCATCAGTACTGTACCCCAGTGTTATACAGTGACAGACCTGTCCCCACCAGTACTGTACCCCAGTGTTATACAGTGACAGACCTGTCCCCACCAGTACTGTACCCCAGTGTTATAAAGTGACAGACCTGTCCCCACCAGTACTGTATCCCAGTGTTATACAGTGACAGACCTGTCCCCACCAGTACTGTACCCCAGTGTTATACAGTGACAGACCTGTCCCCACCAGTACTGTACCCCAGTGTTATACAGTGACAGACCTGTACCCATCAGTACTGTACCCCAGTGTTATACAGTGACACACCTGTACCCATCAGTACTGTACCCCAGTGTTATACAGTGACACACCTGTCCCCACCGGTACTGTACCCCAGTGTTATACAGTAACAGACCTGTCCCCACCAGTACTGTACCCCAGTGTTATACAGTGACAGACCTGTCTCCACCAGTACTGTACTCAGTGTTATACAGTGATAGACCTGTCCCCACCAGTACTGTACCCCAGTGATATACAGTGACAGACCTGTCCCCACCAGTACTGTACCCCAGTGTTATACAGTGACAGAGCTGTCTCCACCAGTACTGTACCCCAGTGTTATACAGTGACAGACCTGTCCCCACCAGTACTGTACCCCAGTGATATACAGTGACAGACCTGTCCCCACCAGTACTGTACCCCAGTGTTATACAGTGACAGACCTGTCCCCACCAGTACTGTACCCCAGTGATATACAGTGACAGACCTGTCCCCACCAGTACTGTACCCCAGTGTTATACAGTGACAGACCTGTCCCCACCAGTACTGTACCCCAGTGTTATACAGTGACAGACCTGTCCCCACCAGTACTGTACCCCAGTGTTATACAGTGACAGACCTGTCCCCCACCAGTACTGTACCCCAGTGTTCCACAGTGACAGACCTGTCCCCACCAGTACTGTACCCCAGTGTTCCACAGTGACAGACCTGTCCCCCACCAGTACTGTACCCCAGTGTTCCACAGTGACAGACCTGTCCCCACCAGTACTGTACCCCTGTGTTATACAGTGACAGACCTGTCCTCACCAGTACTGTACCCCAGTGTTATACAGTGACAGACCTGTCCCCACCAGTACTGTACCCCAGTGTTATACAGTGACAGACCTGTCCCCCACCAGTACTGTACCCCAGTGTTCCACAGTGACAGACCTGTCCCCACCAGTACTGTACCCCAGTGTTCCACAGTGACAGACCTGTCCCCCACCAGTACTGTACCCCAGTGTTCCACAGTGACAGACCTGTCCCCACCAGTACTGTACCCCTGTGTTATACAGTGACAGACCTGTCCTCACCAGTACTGTACCCCAGTGTTATACAGTGACAGACCTGTACCCACCAGTACTGTACCCCAGTGTTATACAGTGACAGACCTGTCCCCACCAGTACTGTACCACAGTGTTATACAGTGACAGACCTGTCCCCACCAGTACTGTACTCCAGTGTTATACAGTGACAGACCTGTCCCCACCAGTACTGTACCCCAGTGTTACACAGTGACAGACCTGTCCCCACCAGTACTGTACCCCAGTGTTATACAGTGACAGACCTGTACCTACCAGTACTGTACCCCAGTGTTATACAGTGACAGACCTGTCCCCACCAGTACTGTACCCCAGTGTTATACAGTGACAGACCTGTCCCCACCAGTACTGTACCCCAGTGTTATACAGTGACAGACCTGTCCCCACCAGTACTGTGTCCCAGTATTATAGAGTTTTGTTTTGATGCTCTCTCCAGTCCATATTTGCAAAGATAGACTCTCCAGCTGTATTACTGGGAATTTCGCAGAGTTCACCAGGACTGTGAATATCTGATAAATATAACTTTACTCAACACTGAAACCCCAGTGACATCACAAAACTGGTGTTTACCGATCACCCAATCATTGCAGTTGTCAAATATTACTTCATACGGGCGGATTTTGTTAAGAGATTGAATCAGTTTGAACCAGTTGTCAAACAACTGTTAACTACACCCACTGCCCAATCATCCATTGTGTCCCTGAGGGAATGATCTGTATTATTGTATTACACAGTGTTTATAACACAGAACCAGGCCATTCGGCCCATCTGCTCCGTGCTGGTGTTTCTGCTCCACTCGGGCCTCCTCCCAATCCCCACCCCCCCCTCTCCATCTCACCCCATCACCATCTCCTTCTATTCCTTTCTCCCTCAACTGTTTATCCAGCTTCCCCCTTAAATACATCGATACTATTCACCTCGACCACTCCCTGTGGTAGCGAGTTCCACATTCTCCCCACTCTCCGGGGAAAGGAGTTTCTCCTGAATTCCCGATTGGATTCATTAGTGACTGTCTTATATTGATGGCCCCTAGTTCTGGTCTCCCCCACAAGTGGAAACATCTCTACATGACTCCAGTAAATCTTTTTTGTCCCTTCTCCACTGCCTCGATCTCCTTTTTTATAATTAGATTAGAGATACAGCACTGAAACAGGCCCTTCGGCCCACCGAGTCTGTGCCGAACATCAACCACCCATTTATACTAATCCTACACTAATCCCATATTCCTACCAAACATCCCCACCTGTCCCTATATTTCCCTACCACCTACCTATACTAGTGACACTTTATAATGGCCAATTTACCTATCAACCTGCAAGTCTTTTGGCTTGTGGGAGGAAACCGGAGCACCCGGAGAAAACCCACGCAGACACAGGGAGAACTTGCAAACTCCACACAGGCAGTACCCGGAATCGAACCCAGGTCCCTGGAGCTGTGAGGCTGCGGTGCTAACCACTGCGCCACTGTGCCGCCCTAATACGGAGAGCAGAACTGTTCACAGTCACTCCGAGTGCGGTCTAACCAAAGTTCGATACAATTTAACATAACTTCTCTGCTTCTCAATTCTATCCCTGTTTTAATGAACCCAGTGACTGCTTTGCTTTATCAAGTGTTACAAAAGTGCCTCTGTGTTTTATTAAATAGATTTTTTGAGGATTGTTTTTTGAAAGATTGAAGAAAGGTTAAATTTTGGGGTTTTCAAAGGGGGTCACGTAAAGGCCACTTGACTTTGAAAAACAGTCCTCGAAATGTTTTTTAAAAGGGCACCGAGAGGTCCGGTGAGGAAAACAAGCCTTTTTGGGAAACCACCTGACTTCCAGCTCAAAAATGAACAGAGAACTTCAGACACCTGGGGAAGTTACTTACAAAGAATTGACAGGTCAAGATCGATGGAGGTCAAAAGGTTGACCTCCTGTTGTTGGTTTCACTTTTGAATTGTTTTGAGTTCAGGTTGAACTGCATAAAAAGGGAGAGAAGAGAATTCCCAAGGAAGGAGAGAAGACCACAACCCAGCTCAGCTTTCCAGCACCTCTCTAAAAGACCCTGAGAAGTCCACTGTGTCAACTCATCTCGTCTCCTGTCTTTGAAGAAAAGCCTGCTAGATTAATTCTCAACGCCGCCTCAAAAGAACTGCTCTAAAAAATCCCAGTGACCCGTCTACGTGTATGAGACTGTATGCCAATTTTGGAACACAACATCTGCTGTTTCTTCAAGAACGAGTAAGTATCCAGCCCAAGTGTTTGTTTTTTTTGTCTGTAATAGAGCTCAAAAAACAAAATTCCTTTATTTTTCTGGTTAACCGGTGTATGTGTGTGAGTGAGTGTGAGGGGCTAAGATAAAAAGGGAACTTTAATATTTAAATCTGTGTGTTTATGCTCTACTTCATTACTGGTTAAGACTTGTTTTATAATAAACTGGTAATTTTGTTGTTTATTAAAGAGACCTGGCTGGTGTGTTTCATTCTGGGATAGAAATAGAGTCTCTGACTGTATCGGTAAGCGGGAAAAAATGTAAATATATGTTGTGACCTGTGGAGACGTGGAACTAGAATAAACAGTGCATTCCTCCTGAATCGGTGGTAACGTAAGGTCTTATTAACCTGTGTCGCTGGGTTAGATACAGAGTAAAGCTCCCACTACACTGTCCCCATCAAACACTCCCCAGGACAGGTACAGTACGGGGGGTTAGATACAGAGTAAAGCTCCCTCTAAAAAAAAAAGAAAAAAAAAAACGGGGTTAGATACAGAGTAAAGCTCCCTCTAAAAAAAAAAACGGGGTTAGATACAGAGTAAAGCTCCCTCTACACTGTCCCCCATCAAACACTCCCCAGGACAGGTACAGCACGGGGGTTAGATACAGAGTAAAGCTCCCTCTACACTGTCCCCCATCAAACACTCCCAGGACAGGTACAGCACGGGGGTTAGATACAGAGTAAAGCTCCCTCTACACTGTCCCATCAAACACTCCCAGGACAGGTACAGTACGGGGGTTAGATACAGAGTAAAGCCCCCTCTACACTGTCCCCATCAAACACTCCCAGGACAGGTACAGTACGGGGGTTAGATACAGAGTAAAGCTCCCTCTACACTGTCCACATCAAACACTCCCAGGACAGGTACAGCACGGGGGTTAGATACAGAGTAAAGCTCCCTCTACACTGTCCCTATCAAACACTCTCAGGACAGGTACAGCACGGGGGGTTAGATACAGAGCAGTGTTCCCTTTAGAATGTCCCTCTCGAGCACCGGATTACCACATTGATGTTTGTGGGATCTTGCTGTGCGCAAGTCAGCTGCTGTGTTTCCTCCATTACAACACTTCCCAAAAAAAGAACATCATTGGCTGTAAAACACTTTGGGATGTCCAACGGAGGTGAGGGGAACTTCAAGTGCTTAATATCCTTCGCAGTCATCCCCTGCTGTGGCCACTGACGTGGACTCCCTCACAGTTAGGAACACAATATTATTTAAGACAATTTAAACTATAACCTATGGCCTTCACAATCAGGCTGCACACTTTGATTGAGATCAGGTATAGTCTAATAATTTTACATATTTAGAGAAAGGAAAGGTGTTTTGATATCTCAGGGATAACGCATGAGAAAGATTCAGATGCTATCCTCCCAACTCTATGCCCAGTTTGCTGACCTCTCTGGGGTATTGTAATCAGAGTGACAGTTAATAATGTGCCCCGGGTTAGAGAGAGGGGGGAGAATCAGTCAGGGTTCCTGCTCCTGATCACTGTCCAGTAACCCCTGGGTTAGAGAGAGGGGGGAGAATCAGTCAGGGTTCCTGCTCCTGATCACTGTCCAGTGACCCCTGGGTTAGAGAGAGAGAGAGGAGAATCAGTCAGGGTTCCTGCTCCTGATCACTGTCCAGTGACCCCTGGGTTAGAGAGAGAGAGAGGAGAATCAGTCAGGGTTCCTGCTCCTGATCACTGTCCAGTAACCCCTGGGTTAGAGAGAGGGGGGAGAATCAGTCAGGGTTCCTGCTCCTGATCACTGTCCAGTGACCCCTGGGTTAGAGAGAGAGAGAGGAGAATCAGTCAGGGTTCCTGCTCCTGATCACTGTCCAGTAACCCCTGGGTTAGAGAGAGGGGGGAGAATCAGTCAGGGTTCCTGCTCCTGATCACTGTCCAGTGACCCCTGGGTTAGAGAGAGGGGGGAGAATCAGTCAGGGTTCCTGCTCCTGATCACTGTCCAGTGACCCCTGGGTTAGAATGTGCTGGACAGGTTTGGGTTTAGATGCAACACCTGCCAACTGGAATAAGATAAACATGCTTAAATTACAGGCAGAAGAAATAGCCGAGGGTAGAAATTTTCTGTCCGAGAAAGCTTTCACCGTTTGAAAAATCCCGAAGGCCAAGCCTGGCCCTGATCACGTTTGCAAAAGTTCAGCAAAAACAAAAACAAAAACTTTTAGCAAAAAAGTTAAACAACGACGAGGGCAAAGTTGGACAAACTCCCACGGACTCACCCCACTGCAGAAAGCCGGCGATGTTTGGGTCCCTGCGGAGCGGGGAGCTGCTGAACTCGAAGTACAGACAGAGCAGGAGGTCAAGGAGAGTCTCCACACTGAGCCCCGGTCCCAGCTCCACACTCCCGGCCGCTCCCTGCACCACCAGGCGCTCCAGCTGCTGCAGCCGCTCTTCAGCAGACATGGTGCCAGCTCCCTCTGTCTCTGTCTCTGCCTGGCTGCTGCTTCTCTTGTGTCGTTCAGTCCCTTTGTCACCTCCCCAACCCTCACCCTGTATTCTGTCTGTATCTCCCTCCCTCCCTCCCTACCTACCTGTCCCTCCCTTCTCTCTCTGCAGATTTCCACACTCACCTGAGGCTGCTGAGTGTCAGTCCCATCGTCCAATCACAGCCCCGCAGCCGCAGGTAAATAAACAGCTCTTAAAGCTACAAGTCTTTTGAAGCTGCTTTGCTGTGGGTGCAGTGGGTTCTGCTCACTGGGGTACAGGGTGTCCTGGGCACTGGTGCTCAATAAAATACAGGTGCCCTGGCCACTAGCATTCACTGGGGTATGGGTACCCTGGTGCTCACTGGGTTATGGGTACCCTAGGCACTGGCACTCACTGCGATATGGGTGCCTGGGCACTCACGGGGGTACAGGTTCCATTGGTTCTGCGATAGCTGGGGTACAGGTACAGTGGGCACTGTGTATGCTGGGATGTAGATTCCTTGGACTCTGGCACTTGGGGTGCAGCCTCGCTGATATCTGGGGGCATGAATTCAGAGGGCACTGCATTCGCTGAGTTCCCTGTGCACTCACACTCATAGGGGGCACGTAATCCAACAGGGGCACCGGGGGCTCTCTGCAGTAGGTGTTCAATGACACATTCCATAGGAGCTGGAGTGCTGGCTCCCTGGCATTCTGCTCGTACCTTGCCACGTAGACCAGTCGCCATCTGTGAGCCAGCACAGCGAGTATCCCCAGCGGAAACCCTCACACAAGGTTTCCCGCCCTGAACGTGTGCTTGGGGCATTTCCTCATGCAATGACCCAAACTGTTCAAGAAAAGCAGCGACCAGCCCACTCGCTGTGGGATTTGCAGCGATTTCTCTTGTTGGACAGCAGGAGACAGCCATGGAAGCAGAGCTATCCCAGAATTCACAGTGATAGTGAAAGCCCTCTATTAAAGGCAGAGGGACATAAAATCACCCCCACCCCACTTCCTACTGATCCCCCAAACCAACCAGTCAGGTCAGCAGGTGTTTAGGAATGAATGTGCCTCAGCTACCTTTGATATGCAATTCAAATTTCCAGTCTGAGCCCCAAATCCCCAGCTGACTCACTCTTCCTCAGCCCTTTGTTGGATGATAACTCAGACACGATGGGCTGAAGGGCCTGTTTCTGTGCTGGATGACTTCACCTCTCCTCCATCTCATCCTTTTCCAAGACAGACTTGCATTTACGACACTGTATTTACAGCATAGAAACAGGCCATTCGGCCTAACCACTCCATGCCTGCGAGTTTACGCTCTACACGAGCCTCCTCCCACCCCTACTCCATCTCCCAGAGCCTCCCTCAACCTCAGAATACACCCAAAGTGCGGGAGAGCCAACAAGGTACTTTTAAGAATTAATCATTCTGTAGTACAGAACCGGAGCTGAAAAGAGACATTTCGTCAAAGCTTTCCGTCTTGCACTCATCAGGACAATTCACAAGAATACCAATATAAGGGAAAGCAACACATTTATAGTGTATGAGAAGAGAGTGTTGATTGATTGGCAAATGGACTCGAATTGGTAGAATTTGCAGACAAAGAACATGTACACACATTACACTTGTTTCAGCTAAATATTTCCATACAGTATAAATTTGTTGCTTTCCCTTACGTTGGCATTCTTGCGAATTGTCCTGACGAGTGCAAGACGGAAAGCTTTGACAAAATGTCTGTTTTCAGCGATACTTTTAAAAAAGCTAAACACGGTGCAGTCACTGTTGTAATGTGAAAATGCAGCAGCCAGCTCCCACAAACAGCAAGTGGAGAATGACCAGCTCACCTGTGTTTTTTTTTTAAAGTGATGGATAAATATTGGCACCAGGACACTGGGGAAAACACCCCTGCTCTTCTAAAGGTGGCCATCACCGAGGGGGGCAGAGAGGGGCCTCAGTTTAATGGCACATTTTAAATGTTACCCTTGACAGTGCAGCGCTCCCTCAGTACTGCACTGGGAGGGTCAGCCTGGAATATGGGCTCAAGCCTGGAGTGGCAATCCCAGTCAGACACCACCACCAACAGAGTTCCAGCAATGAAAGTCGGCTACCTACAAGGGCACAGGAGTTAATAAAAGTGCCAGGGGTCAGGCCTTGGAGGAGAAGGATCCAGAATTTCTGTATGAGGGTCAGTGACCCTGGTAACCCCTGGCCTTGCACCCTGTCCGTCACATAATGCAGGAAGGGCTAATGTTAAGTGCAGCACTGAATGTTGCTCCTAGTGTATTTGCAATGAGCGCTCTGGGCTGTCATGGATCAGACTCCCTACCTACGCCATCAGCGCCCCCTGGTGTAAAGCCCATATAGCAACATCCTCTGGGGGAACAGGATTGGCTGATGCCCTTCACAGTTGAATAGCTTGTTGACACTCCACATCCAGGCTGCCGGGGAACAAACAGTGCCCACTGAACCCCCAGCAAGAGCCATAGATTGGTATAGTGAGCAAGGAGGGCGAATATGGTGCAGACCCCACATGGATGGCTTTAGGATCAGCTTTAAGGAATTGTACCAAACATCAGACAGCGGGTGGAGCCTCAGTACAATACCGGGGCACCGTATATCTTTAGCTCGTCCAGGAATTTGGCCGTGCCCCTTTAGGCGTCTGCCATAGCTCAGCGGGGAGGGGAAGGAGTACTCTGCAGCGGGGAAGCCCCGTCTGTCCCCTCAGGTGGATGTAAAAGATCCCACGGCCATTATTGAAAGTGGTGCAGGGACATTCCCTCTGGTATCCCCGGGGCCAATATTTGCCCCTCAATCAAATCACAAAAAGAAATTAGCTAGTCATTATCTCAGTGCATCTTGCAGTGTGTGTATCGCCTATTACATCCCCTTTGTTACAACACAGTGACTACACTGCAAAGGAAGCACCCTGTGATGTGCTGAGGAGGTGAAAGGCACTACAGAAACGCAAGACTTTCTTTTCTATAACAGGAGCTGTAGATGGTGCATGCATCATCGGTAAATGCAACACTGCCAGCACGAGTGTGGAAACATCACCAGGCGGGCAAATTCTGAAGTCAGTGGGTCGGTGAGCGTGGGCAGTGGTATTAACAGGACAGGGCATTAAGGAATGCCAGTTCTTGCGACAGAGGTGTAGCAGGGCTGGTTTGAATCGTGATGATTGTGGGGAAGGAGGGGGGGGGGGGGGGGGGGGGGGGGGAAGAGAATTCCTTTCTGATTAAAAAGGATATGGAGCCAAGGTGGGTGGATGGAGTTGAGATTGAAACAGACTAGAGGGGCTGAATGGCCTCCTCCTGTTTGTATACCCAGTGCCACACTATCATATAGAACCACACAGTAGTTACAGCATGGAAACAGGCCATTTGTCCCAACTGGTCCATGTTATGCTTAGAGTATATCAAGTTTATGCACCATGAACTTCCTCTGCCTTCTCATCTCACCCCATCACCATCTCCTTCTATTCCTTTCTCCCTCATGTGTTTATCCAGCTTCCCCCTTAAATGTATCGATACTATTCACCTCGACCACTCCCCCTGTGGTAGCGAGTTCCACATTCTCCCCTCTCTCTGGGGATAGAAGTTTCTCCTGAATTCCTGATTGGATTTTTTAGTGACTGTTTTATATTGATGGCCCCTAGTTCTGGTCTTGCCTGCAATTCATCAGTGAACCCCTTCATAATGTTAAAGACTTTGCTCAGGCCATCCCACAGCACTCAAGCGTCTGTGTTGCTTAATGTTGGGCAACTAAAGGGCACAGCAGAGAAAAAAAAAGGATCAAGATTCAGTGCCTGTTCTTGGAACAGAATTAATGGTGGTACATCTGCCACCATACGTGATACCTCCCGAAGCTCAGTGACCTACCGTTTATATTGGCTGTTATGCATAATCATTACTCCAGAGGGCAGTCTTACCCTATAAATACCCCAAGTAACCCAATCCTGACCCCCTCAACAGAGCCCGTCCAAGAGTTATGGCCAAGCTGGTGGATATCACAGCTCTGGGTCCCCCCATCATCCCCACCTCTCCAACAGGCTCCAGCAGAGGTCCGACTCTCCTGCTGTTCAACGTGCCTCACCACTGGGCTCAAGAGCTTACTTGTACAGTACGAGACCCCATTAGGTCCATCGTGGACGTTTGAAAGGAGGAACTCTAATTAGCCCATTCTGCCCTCCTGCCTTTTTTGCCCACAGCCCTGCCAGATGGCAGTGGATAGGTCTGTTCAAAATCAGATTCCACTGCCCCTTTCCAGGCAACACATCTCTGGGTGAAAGCTTCTCGTCTCCCCTTCGGATTCTGTGGCTCTCTGGTTACCAAGCCTCCTGCCACTGGAGTTTCTCCCGATTTACTCCATCGCCCATTTTGACCAGCTCGATCAAATCTCCCCCCTTACACTTTCTCTGCTTCAAGGAGAACAATTCCAACTTCCAGATGACTGAAGTCTCCCCTCTTCTGCATTGGCAAGAGTGATTGCAATGAGCCTCTGGAGGAGAGCACAGGAGGTAATAAACTATCCTCCGACAGTGTCTAATTCACCACAGCCTGGGGCGGGGCGGGGGGGCCTTACCAGCAGCCCAGCTCCCACTGCCGTCTCCTTCCACCACCCTCCTCCCCCCCCCCCCCCCCACAAACCAACCCCTGGAATTCTCCTCCCCCTCCCCAGGGAGCAAATCCAAGACCCCTCCCCCCCCCCAAAGAAAATCACAGTACACAAACTAAAAAAAAAAATCAGAAAGCAGTAGGGGGGTTTAGGGATAGTTACTCAGAACAACTGGCAAGTGGTGTTCCACGAGGAATAGTACTGGGAACCACGGTTGCTCACCATTTGCGGAGACGATTTGGACTCTGGAATTAGAGGTACACTGATAAAAATATGACACTAAACAGGGTAGGGGTTTAATTAGCCAGCAAGAGGACTGTGCCAATAATAAACAAATACCCTTGCAGAACAGGCATATAATTGACACATGAATTTCATTATTGGTAAAGGTAGATGGTGCATTTTAATAGGAAGAAGGCACTGGAGCAGGTAGGGGGGGAAAAAAAATGATACCAGATCTAAGGAAAGATTGAACAGACTGGGCTCAGAGAAAAAAAAAGTGACTGATAGAAGTCTTTATTATGGAAAGGGTTTGATCGAGGTGATGTTTCCAGTTGTAAGGGAGACCAGAACTCTGGGCCATCAATATAAGACAGTCGCTAATAAACCCAATCGGGGATTCAGGAGAAACTCCTTTCCCCAGAGAGTGGGGAGAATGTGGAACTCGCTACCACAGGGAGTGGTCGAGTTGAATAGTATCGATACATTTAAGGGGAAGCTGGATAAACACACGAGGGAGAAAGGAATAGGAGAGGTTAGATTTTGATTTGAGTGGGAGGAGGCTCGTGTGGAGCAGATACACCAGCACAGAGCGGATTGGCCGAATGGCCCGTTTGTGCTGCAAATACTGTTTTTAAAAAAAAAACCTTCTGTAGCTCCCAGAAATATGGCTGCACAATTCTTAGCTAGGATTCAGTTCTGGAGCGCACTCCCACAACCCCGCCCACCCGACTGTGCGATTGTCAACTGTGAATGGCATCACAGTGGGGCCTCCCTAACCAAGGAGTCACCAGGCAGTGATCAGGAACAGGAATCCTGGCTGATTCTCCCCCCTCACCCAGGAGCTACTGAGTCCCCCCCCAACTACCCTGTGCTTTGAGGGAATGGGCAACAAATGTAGGCCTAGCCAGTGACACCCACAACCCATAAACAAATTTAAAAGCAGACTGACATTTGGGGGGAGGGAAACGGAGAACCAGTGTAGTCCCGTGCCAGAACTGGCCGTCCAGAATTGGTCAGTGTCTGTTCAAGACATTCCACGATGGATCCCCTTCCCTTGCTCATCGACCTTTGAAGAGCAGTTAGCAGCCTGACCCTCTGCACTCCCTCAGCATTCTAGCCCTCATCTCGGCCAGGTCAGCTCAGCAGCTGCTCCTCCCCCCCCCCCCCCCTCCCCCTGGAGGGCACGGAGCTTGCTCAGTGGCACTAAATGCCCACTGGGCAGGCAGGTGGCAGGATCAATCTCGCACTGACGCCCCCTCACTGTGGGCCCGGCCAGGGCAACGGCAGAAAAAAAAACCCAGCAGAGCCAAGAACCAGTTAGCAACAGGATATCGGGATCCAGTGGTGTGGGGTTTCAAACTGGAATCTTTATTTATACACAGATAGATCCAACAATTCGACAGTGTGCAGAGCTGGCAGCATAGGTGCTGGGTGCTAATTACAGAGAATGCAGTACAAGACAAGGAGACAGGTTGAGCAGGGCGGGTGGGGGAAGGGGGGAGGCCTTTCAGCCCACAGAGTACAGCAATTCACCAGTCACAACCTTCGACACACACACACACACACACACACACACACACACACACAC
The DNA here is from genome assembly GCF_036365525.1 of Heterodontus francisci. Taxonomy (NCBI): domain Eukaryota; kingdom Metazoa; phylum Chordata; class Chondrichthyes; order Heterodontiformes; family Heterodontidae; genus Heterodontus; species Heterodontus francisci. The sequence continues at coordinate 20,915,180 of NC_090414.1, read as the reverse complement.
ACACACACACACACACATTGCCTTTCACACAGCATCTAAAGCTGAACGGTCACACCGCAAAGGATCACTGCACTGTGAGGGGGGAAAAATGGCCACAACCAATACCCTATATTGAGGGTATTGACAATGGAGACTACATATACTCGGGGCTGCAGGACACAGACGTGGCTGGCCACCACTGCAAGCAATAGTTTTTATCCTTAGCGACGGCCCGTGCAGATGAGGGAGCGTATGGCAGTCAGTAGGAGAGGCAGAGAAACAGACACAGGGAAGGGGGGGAAGACAGATATCCTCTCACCCAGCTGGTGTCCAGCGGGCACCTTGCTGCCCAACACTTGGCTGCACTGACTGCTCTACCCACCCCCCCCACCCAGCAGCAGGGGGGGGGGGGAAGGTGGCAGGGAGAGAACTTGGGTGCAGTCTGAAAAAGCAACCGTTGTCTGAAACACTTATGCCAGAAAGACACGCTTACAAGGGACGCCCACCAGCCAAACCCAGCCAGAGTCAAACATCACATTAAAACGCGTCACAAGTCCGTTTGGGGCAGCTGGCTCTCCGGCTGGGAATGACATGGATCCCTTTGGAACACTTGTCGCATCCGGGGGGGAAAAAAAAAAAAAAAAATCGACTGTACACTTTCACACAAGTTTACATTTTTCTGCAGGAGTCTTCCTCACGATGCCATCTTTGATTTGATACGGTTGTGGTTTTAAGACTTGTAGGACAGCTCCACACTTCAGTCAAGTTTAAAAAAAAAAAAAACAAAACCCCAGCTACATCCAGCCAGGCAAGCATCGCACTAATTCCCCCTGGAATCAAACGCAGACTGAGGCCAGGAGAGCACCTCCCCCCACTCGACATAGCGAGTAGATTTGTTCCACTGCTCCATCAATTCTGAACTCTAAAAAATCTCAGGCAGTGCAGCATCATTTAACCCACCCCATCATATAGTAGCACTGGAGTCTGTACATATTGTACATTAAGTAGTGGCGTGTGCATGGAGGGGTGTGACATACCTGGCTCTCCAGCGAAATGTCACATTGGTGACTATCTCAAAAAAAAAATCAGCGTGTTGGGGGGAGTGGGAGGGCGGTGTGCGCACACGAGAGACGGGTGCTAAGGGACCTGCTGTGCAACTGCATCTCGGGATGGGCTTGCAGTGGCTATATTTTGGTTCTGCCATGAGAACACACGAAACTTGAAACTCAAGGGGGCGGAGAGAGGGCGGTTTTAACAGACAAAACACCAACCTAGCTGAAAGCCACATGGCGTGTCCTTAGCACCCAGCACTGCGACGACGGTGCATTTGCCAACCCCTGCCCACCTGACCACTGGCGAGCTCAAGGTAAGGGGGGTAACGTTTGCGCTGCAGCACGATTCCCGGGATCCTCCTGTGCCGAAGTGTGGAGCTGGAACGTGCCGTGCGGGTTTCATATTAAAGCATCCGACGAGTATGAAATCAAAGAGCAGGAATTCAATTGGACGACGAGTACCCGAACACTTTGGTTAGAACCCCGCTGATGCCAGGGAGGGAAGGGGTGGGGGCAGAGGCGGGAGGCAGTCACTCCTGTCTCCGTTTGGATGGCGGGATCAGATGATCAGGCAGTTCGTTGGGCAGCTCGTGACCCTCCAGTTTGACCTTGATCAAGTGGTTGGCGAGGGCAAACTCGTCGTCGTCCAGCATGCCGTCCTTGTCCACGTCCGCCAGCTTCCAGATTTTGCCCAGCACCGTGTTGGGCAGCTTGGACTTCACCATCTCCTTCTTGGCGCTGGCGCCAGTCACCTTGCCGTTAACCGGCGACAGGGTGTAGAAGATCTCGTCGTACATGGGCTTGTCCTTGGCCACCACCCACTCGGCCTCGTCAATGCCTTCGCCCGCACCCTCGCCGTAGCCGGCGCCAAACGGCCCGTTCATGGTGCCCTCGAAGGCACCGCCGTGGACAATCTGCTTGGGCATCATGGCCTCCTCCTGCCTCACCATGGTCATCAGCCGTGCAATGTCATTGGCCAGCATGTCGTCCACCATGTCGAGCAGTTTGGGCTTCAGGTTCTGGAACTTTGTGAAATCCATTGTCTGCAAGTGATCCTAAGAAAGGTAGGGAGAACACAGCTAATGTGAGGCAGCTCCTTACCGCACACAAAACCTCAAACCTGCACTGCTTTATCACAGTCAGACAGTCGTAGTGGTAGGGGAGAAAGAGATAAGTGAGCAAGCAGAAAAGAGGAAAGGAAAGGAAGTTCCACCTGGAGGGAGTGAGGCACTGGACAGTCTGTCACTCATCCCGTTGGGAGGGGAGTAGAAAGGTTAAATCAAATCCTGTCTAAGCATTAGGCAGAAAACAAAATAACAGCCACTCCCACCCGTCACACTAAAAATAGCTCGTGACTTCTGGTGTGAGGGAAGACTTGTAGTTGGTCTCCAGCCGACAGAACTACAACAAGCCATTGAAAGTACTGCAGAAGCGCTCAGGAAAAACCCACAGCAGAGTCCAGGCTGCAGCCGCGAATCACTGAACCTTACAGCACTAGGCGTCTGTCATTTGGCCCAACCCGTCTGCGCTGGCTCTCAAAGGAGCTATTCAATTGGTCCCACTCTCCTGCCCCTTTACTCCGTAGACCTGCAAATTTATTCAGCTCCCTTTTGAGAGTTGATGAATTGTTCTCATTGCCCTTTCAGGTAAGACATTCCAGATTACAACTCAGTAAAATACATCGTCTCTGTCTCTCCCCCAGACTTTTGACCATTATTTTAAGTCTCTGCCCTGACTACCAACCTCCCTGCCACTGGCAACGGTTTCTCCCTTCCTGTCTACTCGGTCAAGTAATTGGGAACAACACTTCTATTAAATCACTAACCTTTTCTACTCTCAGGAGAACGCCAGCTTCTCCAAACGCTCAGTTTTATTAATTCCCCCAAAAAATGCAGAGCTGTAAACACTGATGCTGTCTAGAGAGAGAGAGAGAGAGAGAGAGGGGTGTCCCACAACATCACTGGGAAGGGAGAGCGCCAGTAAGGAATTCTAATAAGAAAATACGAAGGAAGCTGCTACAGGAATTGCGCGCTCTGGTTGGATAATATGCCTGCAGTTGTCTGGCTGCGATCCAGGTGGCACTGGCTTTGCGGTGCCCGGGTGGACCAGGTTACGCATAGCACCAGGAGACGCAACCCGCCCCCAACAAATAGGAGGCCATTCAGCCCCTCGAGCCTGTTCCTTCATTCAATAAGATCATGGCTGATCAGTGACTGAACCGCCTTACCCCTCAATAACTTAGGCTAAGATTCAGTTTTCAAAATTAACTGATCCAGCATCAGTGGCTGTTTGCAACAGTTCCAAACTTCTAACACCCTTTGTGCACAGAAGCACCGCCCAAATTCACTCCTGAAAAATCCACCTGCAATCAACCTTATCTGTTCCTTGTACTGAGAACTTTGATCCAACCACCCCTTAACTGTCTAAATTCCAAGGAATACAAGCCTAGCTCTATGTAAATCACTCCTCGCAATTCAACCCTTGGGAGTCCAGCAATCTCCGCCTTGAGCGCTCCAATTAACGCCCAACATCCCTGGCCAATTTCAGGGGGAGAGCGCTGCAGATTTTCACTCGCCGGTAAACAGGGGAACAAATTGCTTCCTAATTTCACAGCGAAATGGCCGGGCTCTAACACGAAGACTGTCACGGGAGAACCAGTTGAAGAGGCAGTGCCATCCGGGGAGGAAGCTGGGGAAAGAGGAAAGGGCCGAATCTCACTCGGTCCACGGCCCGTGACCTACCTGCATCCTTTTCAGGCTGGGGAAGTCTCCTGGGGAGATCTGGTGCTCCCGCTCGATTTTTTGGTAAATGTCGCCCAGACTGTTAATCAGTTCCTTCTTTTTATTCTCCTTGCCAAAAACACTCGGCATCTCTTTCTTCAGTGACGAGATGATATACGCATGTACCTGGGGAACAAGATTCACAGCTGACTGTTGGATTTTTCGTACCCACAAGGTTTGTGAAACAATTGGATCCAAGGGGACTGGATACTCTGCAGACTGGACAGATCCGAACACCAAGGACAAAAGCAGCAATACCAATGGGGTGAATTCCAAGCTGACCGGGCAGGATAGCCTGAAACCAATCCCGTGCACAACTGTTCAGCAGTAAACTGGTAAACAGGCTGGTCTGAGGATGGTTAGTGGAGTTAGACTGGGAGAAGGAGGGGATGTACTGCAAAGGTTGAGCAGCAGAGGGAGCTTTACTCTGTATCTAACCCCGTGCTGTCCCTGTCCTGGGAGTGTTTGATGGGGGACAGTGTAGAGGGAGCTTTACTCTGTATCTAACCCCCGTGCTGTCCCTGTCCTGGGAGTGTTTGATGGGGACAGTGTAGAGGGAGCTTTACTCTGTATCTAACCCCGTGCTGTCCCTGTCCTGGGAGTGTTTGATGGGGGACAGTGTAGAGGGAGCTTTACTCTGTATCTAACCCCGTGCTGTACCTGTCCTGGGAGTGTTTGATGGGGACAGTGTAGAGGGATCTTTACTCTATCTAACCCCCGTACTGTACCTGTCCTGGGAGTGTTTGATGGGGACAGTGTAGAGGGAGCTTTACTCTGTATCTAGACCCAGAGCCTATCAGCAATTGATAGCAAATCAGTGATGGAACATATTGGTGGGAGATGCTGGGAGAAGGTATCCTTGGATTCACTAACAGACCAGACTCAGAGACTATGACTGGAGATAGGGCAGGGGCAGGACTCAATTCAGCAAGTGGATCAGACCCATGGCTCCGTGTAGCTTCACAGGGAATGGGAATTGGCCATTTCCCCCCAGTTCATCCTCTCCAAAGCTTCGCGTACAGGCCGATAATAAACTGACACAGCCCGTGCTTCCATTCCTCTCCAGATCGGAGGGGAGCTGCCGCAAACGGAGGGCAAAGGCAGACTGACATACAGGCCACGTCTCCACTGCCCTTTTATCAACAGTTCACTCACAGAACATGCCTTGTGCGTCGGTGGCCAATAGCAAGGAAAGCAGTAAATTCTTCCTCCTGACCAGAAACAGCTCACATCACGAGTTCCTACTGCACTCGGAGCTTCCAGGGTTCACTGCACGCAGGAGGTGAGGAGACCTGAAGCTTGCAGCCACTGAACTGTGTTATCTCTACGTTTCACTCAACGGGAATAACTGCATTTAGACAATGCCTTTAAGAAACTTTCTGGCAGCAGTAACATTTGACACAGAGCCGACAAGGATATCGAGACAGCTGACCAAAAGCTGGGTCAAAGAGGGCAGCAAAGGAGGGAGGAAATTCCAAAGCTTCGGGACCAGGCACCACAGATCAGCCCTTACCGCAGCTGACTGGCACGGTACACAGCCACAAGCTAAACTAATTAGTTTTACGGCAGTTACGGTCACCATCCCAGTTATCCCGAGCAGGGAATTCCCGCAGGGCATCATGACGCAAGGACTGCACCCTATCTGCTCCCAGCGGCACCGCTTTTCCCACGGCTGACAAGTCAACCGGCTAGGGGACAAGCCAAGGACAGGGCTGTTTCCCACAGTCTGGGCCAAGCTTGTGCCATATACAGCAGATAGTAGCAGTTGGGAATAGTCACTCCTCAACACTGCTCAAGGTCACGTGGGAGATATAGACAGGAACATGTTTAAAAAGACAGGCATTCAAGAATGATACAGAACCTCAAGCAATGAAGGTTTTTCCACTCGAGTTGATCACTTGCACTTGAATTACCCCATTGACCCTGTCCTGTTAGCATTTAATCGCAGCACCGCTTGGGATTCACGTTTACTCAGTATAGCAGGGAGTGAGCACCCCCCTGCAGTCAGTACAGTGGGGTTTGTTTCTTTGCTGAATTATTATAACCGTGTGTTCAGTACATCATCAATGGAGCGCTGCCAGAGAGAAGTCCTTCATTGGCCGCAATGAGCATTGAGACGGCCCGAGGTGGTGAGAGGTGCTAGTTAAATGCAAGTTGGTTTTTATTTTTGAAAGTGTAGAGAGAGAACAGGTTTGGGTACAATGCCAGTCTGCTACTGTGCACCCCACCCTAGTTAAACACCCAGACTCTCACGACGGCAGGGGAGGGGAGGGGAGGGATCGAAGTGAAAGCTTGCTGCTCTGGTCCAGAAGCTACGTGATTTGAGGTGCTGACCATGGGTGGAATTGCAGCAAGGACACATCCTTATAAGACTGTGCCGCAGTTTCAGGAAGTGTTGTAATACTTCTTGTAAAGGGTGCACGATGTGAGAAAGCCATTGCACAATAACCGGTGATTCAGATCACGTAGTGCAGGAAAAGCAGAGCGCGTGCCTGCGCACGGGGCTACCTCTCCCAACTGCGCTTTCCTTCCCTTCTGACTGGTCTCCGTTGGGGATTTAGTCAGGAAGGTAGCACCACCCCCCCACTCCTCCCCCTCCCCCTTTACCTTGGCCAGCCGCGCTCTTTTGATCAGGTCGTTGAGCTTCCTCAGGGCAGCGTTCCTCGGGAGGCTCTGGATGTCTTTGAACAAGTCCTGCTCCTCCGCCTCAAAGAGTTTCCTGTTCTCTGCGATGAGGAGCGGCTGCGACCAAAAGGAGCCAATGTAAACCCGAATCACCTCGGGGGTGTTGATGATCTTGCCCAGCGACCACATCAGCGCCCCGTAGACCCTCATCAGCTGCTGCGTGTGGATCTGGTCGGCCTTGTTCAGCACCACCCGGATCTTGTCCTCGTGGTTTTTCATGGCCTTGATGACCTCGGAGAACTCGTCCGAGATATCCAGCTTGTGGGCGTCAAACAGCAAGATGATGCGATCGACCCGCTCTGCAAACCACTCCAGAACAGCGGCAAAGTCATAGCCTGAAAGAAACGTACAGTTGGGTCAGCCTAGGAACTGAGCGTTTTATTCCCAGCAGCAATTTCACGCAAATGCCCAATGTGCCCATCACACCTTGGCACTGTGCCCTCTTTGCCAGTGTTATGTAGGATTATAAGGTTTAGCATTTTCTAGACCTGTCAGCAAAGCTGCATCTTGAAATTGAAGGTCTGGCCGACACCAGGGATCAATCTTGGTGCCTCTCTGCGAGATCTCCGTTGACATTTCCACCCTTCTCTCACCTTCACATGGCCCATCTCTGACTCTTTCCTTCCCCTCCTCGACTTCTTTGTCTCCACCTCTGGCTGTCAACCAATATTCACGATAAGCCCACTGACTCCCACTGCAACGTGGACTACACTTCCTCACACCCTGCTTCCTGTAAGGACTCGATTCCATATTCCCAGTTTGTCCGTCTCCGTCGCATCTGTTCTGATGATGCGACCTTCCATACTAGCACTTCCGACATGTCTTTCTTTTTCCTCAACTTCGGGATTCTCCCCCACTGTGGTTGTCAGGGCCCTCGACCATGTCCGACCCATTTCCCGCACTTCTGTTCTTCCCCTTCCCCCTCCCTCCCAGAACCATGATAGATTCCCCTTGTCCTCACTTTCCACCCCACCAGCCTCCGTATTCAACGGATCATCCTCCGCCATTTCCACCACCTCCGGGATGATGCTACCACCAAACACATCTTTTCCCCCCCCCCCCCACTAGAATGCACTGCCTGAAGGGGTGGTAGAGGCAGGAACCCTCAACATTTAAGAGGTATTTAGATGAGCACTTGAAACACCATAGCATACAAGGCTACGGGCCAAGTGCTGGAAAATGGGATTAGAATAGATAGGTTTGATGGCTGGCATAAACATGGTGGGCCGAAGGGCCTGTTTCTGTGCTGTATAATTCTATGACTCTATTAATGATCGGGGGGGGGGGGCCCCACAGGGCACAATTGCAAGATCTGCAGATGACAAGAAAATTGGAAAGGTAGCAAACACTGAGGGAGAAATGAGAGACTTTCAGGAGGCTGGTGGAAGGAGCAGATAGGTGGCAGATGAAATTCAAAGAGAGAATGAGAGTGCATGCAAAATGGTCCTATTTTAGATGGGGTTTGCTTGTGCACAAATCTTTGAAGGTGGCACCGCAGGTGAACAAAGTATATGGATACGTGGGCTTTATCGAGAGGTGGAGTACAAATGACAGGAAGCTACTCTGAACCTATATGAAACACTAGTTCAGCCCCAACTGGAGTGTTGTGTTCAATTCTGCGCACTGCACCTTCGGATGGCCTCAGAGGGTGAAGAAGAGATTTACGAGAATGATTGCAGGGATGAGGGATTACAGTTATGTGGAGAGGCAGGAGAAGCGGGGGTCGTCCTCCTTCACGCAGAAACAGAAGACGACGTTTAATAAGTGTCCCAGAGGCGACACGATGGAAAACTTTACACAAGGAGTGTTAGGCAGCGCGTTCCAAATCCTGATAGGACGGCGGAAGCAGATTCAATAGTAACTTTCAAAGGGGAATTGGATAAATACTCGGAGAAAGAAACTGCAGGAATATGGGAAAGAGCCAGGGAGCAGGACCAATCGGATTGCTCTTCGAAAAGAGCCGCCACAAAAGTCCTCTCCGGTATCCAGGCCAATATTTATCCCTCAACCCCCAAAATCTGGTCAAAGGTCAAACGGCCACGTGCTGTTTAGCGACAGTCCCCCGTTTATTGGAGTAGTTTTGGTCACTGCAGCAAATGACTGAGCACATCTGTTCAGATATTTTGCAACACTGTGGGAAGATGAACTGAGAGCCGTGCACTTCTAGTTTGAGAGTCGGGTCCCCGGGGTCTCAATGCAAGTACAAAACAACCCTGGAAACCTACACTCAAAGACAGGCTCACACTCATGCTGGTGAGATGTTTACTATATTCCATGGTTCTAGACCCCTTTCAGCATTAACCTCATCTCTCACACACACTTGAGTACACAAATCCCACAGGTTTGAAGTCCAGACACACACATGCTGACTTGTGTTCACAACAGACAGTCTATTTACTCAAGCCCACAATCATCTCTTTACACAAGAGACATTGGTAAACTTTTATTCATCACTGGTTAGGCCCCAGCTGTAGTATTGTGCACCCAATGCTGGGCGCCACACTTTAGCAAGGCCTTAGAGGGTGCAGAGGAGATTTACCAGAATGGGACCAGGAATGAGGGGTAACGTGGAGACCACAGAAGCTGGGATTGTGCTCAGTGTTATGACAGTGCTTCTTTAGTTTTTGTTAAGTTTTTTGGAGGACTCACATATTTTAGAATTATGCACATTTTATTTGTGGAAATGGAAAAGGATCCCATGTTTTTTTTCCCCACTGGGGTCATTGAAGGACAGAGGTCTTGTTTGAAAACAAGATTTACTAGAAGTCACCCATCTTCAGATAAATACCCAGTAGGGGTATTGACTTATTTGGGGGTGGGGGGGGGGAAAAGAGATGTTTAGAGAGAAGTGACAGGTCAAGATTTATAGGGGTCAGGAGACTTGACTCTTGAGATATTGCTTTTGGTTTCACTTTGGACAGTGTGTTGGGGTATGTAACTGTTTTGAAGACAGTTGGTGAAAACCAGCCAACAGAGCAGCCCCCATCATCCTCTTCCATCTGAGAACTTGCTGAGAATCAAGTGTAATAAATAGAGAAACTGTTGCCACATTTCGCCTGGAAAGCCTGTCAAACCGATCTTCAACGTCACCTGAAAAGAACGGTTCTAGAAAGATCCCAGTAACAGCTGTCTACCCAGAAAGGGACAACTGACATCTTTCCACATTTTTTCTTCAAGAATTAGCAAGTAATTGGCCAAAGTAGTCTTTGTCTTTTTTTCCATAACAGAGCTCTAAAGAGAAAATTTGGTGTGCGCGTGAACACGTGTGCGGGACTAAGGTAAAAAGGGAACTTCCAGATTTCAATCCGTGTTACTGCTTTGCTTTGTTACCAGTTATGTCTTGTTTTATAATAAACGGATTTATTAAAGAAACCCGGTTGGTGTACTTTATTCTGGGATAAAGAGTAGAGTCTATGATTGACCCCATCAGTAACTGGGTAAACATTTAAATATAGGTTGTGACCCATGGAGAAGTGGAACTAGAGTAAATAGTACACTCCTCCCACCTCGGTCAGAAGATTAGAGCAGAGAAGGTTAAGGGGAGATTTTAAATAGAGGTGGAGAGAGTGAGAGAAATGGTTTCTAGTTGCAGAGGGCCAATAAACAGAGGGCACAGATTTAACATAAAAACTTCAGATGGGACGAGGAGACTTTTTTTTTTATAAAGAGTGAGCTGTTGTGATCTGGAACACGCTGCCTGAAAGGGCGGTGGAAACAGATTCAATAGTCACTTTCAAAAAGGAATTGGAGAAATACTCGAAAAATTTGCGGGGGAAAAATTTGCAGGGCTATGAGGGACGAGCAGGGGAGTAGGAATAATTGGATAGTGCTGAAGAGGCTGCACAGATACGATGGGCCAAATGGTCTCCTTCAGCTCTACAAACATCCCAGTTTGGGATACAACAGGCTGAGGGGCAAGTTGCAAGCAGAATTACATACAGCAGAAACAGGCTATTCAGCCCATCTGCTCCATGCTGGTGTTTCTGCCACACATGAGCTTCCTCCCACCCCCTCAATGGCAAAGATTTATTTTAACGTTGCCTGTGTTCGGAGTTTTCTGACACCATGGATCAGCCTCATGGCCCTTCTCTTGTGCCTCAGTGACCAAAGAACAGAGGATTCAAGGTATTGCTTAATCGGATGATTACACAGCCTTCATTCTGCTTTGCTGACCTGCAACGACTGGACATGGCTAGCCAGGAGCCAGATCCCCGCTTGGGATGTGGGCGTCACTAGCTAGGCCAGTTTTCCGAGCTCACCCCCGGTATCCCCTTGAGGTGGTGACGGCGGAGACGAGCTGCCGCCTTGAATGGCTGGTACAGTCTGTGTGGGGAAAGGTGCTTGCATGGTGCTGAGAGGTAGGGAGTCCCAGCATTCTGGCCCAGTGATGAAGGAATGGAGATACACGTCTCAGCTTGGGGTTGTGTGCAACTTGGAGGTAAGTGCAGCACCACACACTTTGCTGCCCTTCTAGGTGGCGGAGGTCATGGGTCACTGGTCATGCGCTCCCCATACCACAGGCAACTCCACAGGTAAAGTCGCGACCCCCAAAAGAGTTTGAGGCAGCAGAGCCCTCGTCCACACGTGCATACCCACGAGGAGTCAATTTTCTTCCTTCTTCCAACTTAATGGCACCCTGATCAATTATAGCTGCTACTATTCAACATATCAGCAGAGTTCAAACTCTGCATGGTTCACTGAATCTGGTTAAACCCTGTGTCGGGCAGTGGGGGCAGAATCTTAAACCTCTTATCTATAGACACAGTATTAAATTGTCCACCACCCATTGTCAGCAGCTATCCTGCATTTTTGCCCAGTGCCAGCAGTACCCACCCAGTAGTAAGCAGACTTAATGGAGCCAGCTAAACCAGGGATTTGAGGTGACAAACATGGAAATCCCCTGTTGCTTTGTGCGGGTGCACAACACATTGACACAGCTCAGTCATGTGGTACTTTGTGCTATTGAAACCAACAATGGACTAGACGCAGCACAGAACAGTGTGACAGTGACAGTCACAAGGCTGGCAAGCTGAGGAGGTGCAAAATAGCTCAGTACGCAGCTGGGGGCAACAGACTGTTCCATTAACGCCCTGATCCGCTCATTATCCCATTGCTGTGGGATCTTGCTGTGCATCAGCCGCCACATTTCCTACATTATAACATTTCAAAAACGTCTGGCTGCGGAGCACTTGGATATGCTGAAGTGGTGAAATGCACTACAGAAATGCAATTCTCCCTTTGCAATGTTCTTTATAACCCGCAACAACGTTGGCTGCAGCACTTGTAAACTGCAGGGTCTAAACAGGTTTACACTCGGGTACAAGGGTCAAGAGAGAGGGGAGGGATAAGCCAGAGGGTAAAAAAAGAATGGCACGTAGCACGATCAAAGCAAAAAAAAAATGGACAGTGACAGAAACTGAAAGCAAACAGGCTGCCTCAGCTGCTCGACACTCACTGTTCCCCAGCACACATCGTCATGTCAAGAATACAAATACCGTGCTGGAATGGAAGTTCACAATACGCTCAACCCAGAGCACAAGAACTCCCCCACAAACATCTCCCAGCATCAGATTGATGAGCAGGGAGGATGCTGGAAACCCTTCACTGCACCAACACATAGCCAGAGCTCCCCAACACAAACTGCTTGAGGCAACAAGTGCCTCAGAACAGTGGCAGGGAGTCACAATCAGATCACCTTGCACTCATGGTATTGCACCTTGAACAGCGAAGCCTCCCCCAGGCACTTTACAGGAGTGTTAACAGAAAATTGATACTGAGCCATGAGATACCGGTCAGACGTGTTTTAAAATTTAAAAAAAAAAAGTGGAGAGGGGGAGAAGAGCAAGTTCAGAAACTTCTGACTTGTGCCAAGTGGAGACAGTTGCCTGGGGCCCTGTGGCACATTTCGGGCCTGGTTCCGAGTTTGTATCCGACAGAGCCTGGGGCACTGGGGGGGGGAAAGGTGTGGAAAGCAAAGTAAGCACTCTCCATTTCCCAGGGACTTTGCAGGATTAACTTTCCACACAGGCGGCAGAGCGGATGCACCCAAATGAAATGCAAAGTTCATAAAAGCGGTTCAGCTGCTTTGAGCAGCACTGCACGGTTCGATGGCCTGTTGCTGTTCAGAAGCAACTGTGGATGTTACTCCGGAACCACTTGTCCTGGCCTCTAAATATTAGCGCTTTTGGGAAAAATGCCCACTCGGCTGGAAACAAAAGGAAGTTTGGCACGGCAGAGCAGTTTAAACTGAGGCCAACAGTTATGTTCAGTGATAAACGCAGCCTCTGGAATGTATCGGCAGCATTTGCAGCAGCAGATTCCATCGCCAGTATTCAAGGATTGAGAGTTGGGATCTCCCCCCACAACCTGCTTTCCGACAGGACATGGGGCTTCCCACAGAGTATGGAAAAGTCCCTCCCTGGGCTGGCTTTGTAACTAGAGGGAATCTAGTGCATCATTTCCCTGCTTTCTCCTCATTGGCAGGAATTGCAGTTTTACCGAAAGTGCCCTCAGTGTGGGAACAAAACTGGTCACAACTTCTGTCAGGAATGACTCACTGCCCCTCCTCCCACATCCCAAATTCCATCCCCACCCCGTTCCTCAGGCAGGGTCAGTTCCATCTTGGACTGAGCTTCCAGGGCCCTGGAATTATCACCACGCATCTGCAGACTTAGGGGCCTCGATTAACAGCTCATCCAAAAGATATACCCCCTACAGTGTAGACTCCCTCAGTACTGGCACCAGGATCAGCCTAGATTATGGGCCAAAGTCTTGGGAGTGGGACTCGATCCCGCAACCTCCTGACTCGGAAGACAGCATGCTGCCACTTAACCAGTGCTAACAGCATTCAACTAACAGACCATGAATTCAAACCTGCACTACGACAGGTTTCCATTTTCCAGAACTCATCTTGCAGATAGAAGCACCTCTGGGCACCAGCTAATTTTATAACAGGTTTTCAAAGGACAGATCGGAGAGTTAAACAAGTGGATAGAGTAGGGTAATTCCACAGGGACGAGTAAGGTAGCCCAGGACTAACTGGAATACAGGAACAATTAGACAGCCAGCTCCTATGCTGAACCTTCACATAACCAGAACGAAGTCAGTACCCCAAGCACTGCAACAATACTGCCTGTACAAACGTCCTGTTAAAGAGCCGTTACATTTGTCCCACATTTATCAGTAAAAAGAACTGAACAGCCAAACTAGAGAACAGTAGCCATACCCATGGGCCTACATTGGCTCCCAGGCCAGCACAACCTTGAATTTAAAATTCAACCTCGTACTCTAATGCCTCCATGGTCTTGCCCCTCCGTATCTCTGACCCTCCTCCGAGACCTCTGCACGCCTCTAATTCTAGCCTCTTGTATGCTGCATTTGCAACGCCCCCCTCATCGGCAGCTGTGCCTTCACCAGCCTGGGACTCAGACTCTGGAATTCCCTCCCTAAACCTCTCCGCCACCCTCCTCTCCCTCTCTCTCCAAGATGCTCCACAAAACTCGGAGCAAGCTTGTGGTCACCTGTCCAAATACGTTATTTGATGTCGCACAGCGAAGCCACTCGGGATGTTTTAGTTTAAAGGCACTATATAAATCCAAGTTACTGCTTCCGAGCAGCAGTTCGATAACTGGACAGGACACAGAAGCAGGAGACCATATTCACCAAGTGATTTCAGCCATTGTGAAAACTGGCACTGGTGAGTGGGAGCCAAACCCGGGGTACAAATGGAACGAGAGCAGCCCCTACTCAACATGCTGCTCAAAAGACACGTGGACAATTGAGGAAGGGTCGCCCTTTACTGTTGGGCGCCCTAAACTTCCAATCGCGTATCCTGTCCCTCACTTTCCAGGGCTGTGTAAAAGTTGCTTTCACACCACCACCCACAGATCTTTGGGGGGAAAAACACCTCAATTAATCTATTGAGGCGGGACAGTTATGCAGTGCTGTTATACAACCCTCTTTATTCATACCCTCAACTTGTATCCCTTCCTAAAAGGCATACAAAAAGTGCGTCTTCACCCGATTCAGGAGAGAAGAAACAAATTTCATACAGACTGATCACGGCCTTCCTTGGCTCTGCCACACAGGTCTGTAACCATCCCACTGGCTGTTTGTAGGCCCACTGGTTTGATCCAATCATTGGGCACCTATGCTGACTGAGGCATCACGATCACTGGGAGCGGGAGCAGCCACCACTGCCCACGCTACCTAGTCTTCTAGAAAGTGGCTTTCGCTTTAAGGCAGAGGTTTTAATCTGATTCATGAAGCCCCCGCCCCACCGTGAGAGATTCAGTGAACCGTTGAAATGCAGCATGCACAATTCAAGATAGGAAGCACGAGCAGCTGTCAATAGGTCCTTGGTGTTGCTTGTTGAGTGGCCGGGGGGGGGGGGGGGGGGCAGTAGAATGTTAGCCCCATGACTGGATGACTGGGAGAACTGCCCTACCCTTCTCCCCACATTGGATTTTGAAACTCCGGCTGAACAAGCGGACTGGGATCAGTTTAACGTCTTGTCTCAAAGACGACATCGCAGCAGGAGGGAAACATTCAGATACGGACGGGAGTGATGCTAACTTAACCCACCTAACCGAACCAGCAATGCACCCCATCCTTCAGGTTTCCCCATCCGAGTCAGGTTAAAATGACTCCCACACAGCGGCCCGTCCCATTTTAAACCAAGACAGGAGAGGGTTAAGATTCTAAACTGCACGCAGACCAGGGAGTCTCACTTCCTGATGCTGATGTCAAATTTATGCAGACTCAGAATTTCCAGTTTGCTTTGGGCTGGACAATGCTTTTTCAAACAAGAAAACACACTGAACAATAGCAGTGCTGTGAGAAAGTGACACCATTTCGTGTTGTGGGGCTCAGTGACAGGCACTCCTGCCATCACATTACAGGAAGCTCCTTAAAAGGAAGGTTATATCCCTTGCCTTCCACCTGCCCTGCCTCCTTCCCTTCGCCACTGCCCCCAAGACAGGGACGTACAGCTTCCACAGGGCTCCCCAGCAACAGGGCTGCAGAAGCTTGCATTTCAAATCAGACGCCTACAGTGTATAAGTACATTTAAACTGTTAAGATGTTTAAGGGTCTGCTGCCATTACAAATAGGAGTCTCAGAATAAAGGGCAATGACAGTGATCCTAACCTGTTCCTGAAATCTCCGCAGCAATGGCTTTTGATGCCGCCGAGGCCCCCTGACTAAACATGCTTACATGCCCCCTGTCGAGATACCCAGGGAAGGATGGCTCTGTAACCTGGCTCCAAATCAGACATTGCCCAGGTCTACTCGTGGATGCCAGAGTCCAGCAGGCGTATTAGGCTGGCAGCCAGTCCTACTTGCATTTATATAGCGCCTTTATTAATGGAGCAAAGTGCCCCAAGGCGCTACGCAGTGCAGTCACGACAAGAACCACGTGAGGAGAGATTAGGATGGGTGACAAGTCTTAAGGAGAGACTGGAGAAAAAAAAAGGAGCAGGAGAGAGAGATTTATTAGTGGGGAATTCCGGAGTTTGCAGCCCAGGCATTGATGAAGCAAACACTGGGGATGTGCAAGAGACCAGAATAGGAGGAGGAGTGTGGAACTCGCAATGGGATGTAGGCCCGAGGAAGTTACACCAATAGGGAGGGAGCAAGCAGCAACTGGAGAAGAAAGGTTGAGAATTTTAAAATGGAGGCGTTTTGGGTTGCGCAAGGCACACAAGGCAGGCATCTAAATGCAAGCCTGTCTGCCATGAAGGCAAAAACCTGGCAGCAGAAACAGAGAAGTTGTAAAACATCTTGCTAACAAGCTGGCTTGTTTCTGCAATCACTGAAGCTGAAAAAACCCCCCCCAGACTTTCTGGTACCTGAGGCACCAGCAGAGCAGAAACTAACAAGCACAGCTGAACACGATACTCCAGGGGTGCAGGGCCTGCCATGCCAGGAGGGTCTCCACCTTCACCACCCTCTCCCCCCCCCCCCCCAAAGCTAGTGCACACGGGCTCATTCCAGCAACACAGGGGTCAGGGCAGAGCGAGGGCAGGGGCTTCTCAGCTGAAAAAAAAAAACCACAGGGAAAAACCTCAGCTCTGCCATTGCTCCCAGGCAGAATTCCCCAAAAGATTTCTGCTCTCCTCACTCAACCTTTAAAAATGCAAAACTTCACCCACACTGAGGACCGAACACCGTTCAGTCACTTTGAATTTGCATGAAATTAAAGCAGGGGAATTCCGTATCACTCGACAGTCCCAGGCCAAGAGGCAGATTACAGGCTCCTCTTTGTACTGGGCCAGAGAGATTCAGAGGGCATGGGTCACTGCTTGCTGACCGACAGCAGGCAAGTGCCAGGTAACAGCCATTGACCTTTAACAGAATTACCATCACCGACTGCCCCTCGACACACTAAAGTGGCTAGAGCTGGACCAGCCATATCAATACCATGGCTACGCCCACCTGCATTTCTCCACTGACAAGAGGCCGCGGGGTAACTTGGCGTCATTGGAGCAGCGAGACACGCAATGCTCCTCTACTCTTGGCCAGACCTACACTGCGAAAACCGGTCAATTAATGCAGCTTCCTCATTGCTCTCGGCCACAAACCAGCTTCAGCTTCTGTAACCAGAAATCAGCTTCCGGGAAGGACCACAAAACCCAGAAGTGGCGAGAGACAGCGGGGAAATCCTGCAAGAACACATCCAAGGGCCTGGCGGGGTTGGGGGGGTGGGGGTCAGACAGTGTTCACTGACAGCGGTCATCAGCATTTCCCACTAATGAACAGTAAACACACAGTCAGCATCAGCAAACCAGCCAGAGAAAGAAAGTTAATGAGAAACCCAGAGATTAGGGAAATGGCCAGAAGCCAGTGTAATTATATACATATAATATATATCACTAATATATATATATATATATATATATATATATATATAGAAAACATGGAAATTCAGCTCTTATCAATGCATGCAGTGCTTCCTCTACTTGATTGTTAATTACTGGCTCAAGTCTAGAGTTTTAGCTCGACTGATGAGTGTCATGAGAAAGGAGGATAAACATACACAGTGCCCTAAATTGCTTTAAAAATACTTAACATTACCAAGTCAGAGACTGGACTGGGAGATGCCACATACGCAGAGTTTGGTTGGGGGGGGGGGGGGGGGGGGGAATCCACGCCAAGATCAGACGCTGCAGTGGACGGCACCTCCCCTTTAGCGACCACGTACAGCTTTTTAGCATTTCAATTCTTACAGCAAAGTTCTTGGGCAATTTTACCGCCAAGGGATCCGTCGTTACGGCCTGGGGCACAGAGCTCCTGGAGGAAAACACACACGCTCTGATGCAGTGCTGTGGGAGTGCTGCACTATTGGAGGAGCTGTCCTTCAGATCAGACATTAAACCAGCGCGCCCCGGCTGCCCTCTTGGGATGCACCCAAAAGACCCCATGACACTATTCTGACAAAGAGCCTGGAGGGGGTAGTGGGGGTAGGGGGTCTCCCCCAATACCCTGACCCTGTATTTATCACAAACAGCAAAGTTAATGAACAGATGACCTGGGTGATTATCACATTGCTGTCCCAAAGTGACGGAAGGCACTATATAAATGCACGTGTTATTTTAAGGTCAGGAGACTGGAAACAGGTCACTGCAATGCAGTCACATCTCCAGCCAGACTGTGTACAGATCAGAATGGGAACTAGCCCATTACACCAGAGTACCCTCAAAGCTCAGCTGATTAACAGTCTTGGAGAGAAGGCACAGGAGGGTCACTGTGGGTATGAAGGCTGCAGCAGCAGAGGGACAGCTTTATCAAGGTGTGCCTAGGTGCAGTCTGAATGCCTGTGCTCATTTTCTGGATCAGTGACATTCAACAGCGTGCGGTTAGAGCTTGGCTCTTGCAGACAAAGAGGGTGAAATCGGGATCAGACCGTGACATTGTGCAAATGTGAAAATACTCACCAGAAATACACAGTCAGCAACTCAAGGAGGAAACACTGGAGAGAGGGGAAATCTGCCAACAGTCGGCTTGGGTTCAGTACCCCTAGGGCACATTGTTGGAAGCCCAATCATGGGCGACTGCGCGAGCTGCAATTCAGTTAGGAATCTCTGCGGAAAGGCTGCAGAAGCTGGGAGACCCCGACTGACATTCATCGGGAAGGGGAAATGGGAGAAAAGCTGATCGAGGCATTTTCTCACTGGGGTGCAAGCATCACAATTCTGACGGAGACGGGGTTAAAACGAATGCAGCTGGGGGGGGGGGGGGGGGGGGGGGAGAGGGAGTAACAGTGGCGCAAATGGGGGCACGAGCGGACGAACGCGCGCGTAGAAAAAGGCCAACAATTCGTGCTGCACACACGAGTGTGGTTTGAGGGAGTGCTGCCCTGTTGGAGGTGCTATCCTTTGCAGGGGGTGTTAAATCGAGGCTCCCTCTGCCCCCTCGCGTGGCCGTAAACCGTCCCACGGCCACTATTTCCAGGGGTGGGAAGGAGTGCTCCCTGTTGTCCTGGCCAATATTTATCCTTGAAACAGACTGTCTGGTCACTGCCCTGTATCCAGATCACAGCTGCTGAGAGAAGGGGAGGAGAGGCTGACCCCAGGCACTGCCCTAAATCCCAGCTCTTACCTCTGCTGATTCGCTGCTTCTCTCCAGAGAGAATGCCAGGGGTGTCGATTATGCTGATACTCTCCAGAACTGGATTAGGCAGCTGTGCGCAGTTAAACCTGAGCAAACAAAAGGTGGGAATACAAAAAAAAGGAGTCAGGATAAATGAAAAGCTGAAAAATCATTTCCTTCTACACAGTTCGCCGTTACACCATCAAAGTGCTGCTTAGATCAGAGGCTTAATCCAGGTTAGAAACTGGATTAAAGATCAGATCATTCTCACCCCAACCCCGAACAGTTCGACAATACTAGGCCTGTTGAGTTCCTGATTCAGAGCTGCAGTGTGCACAGGATCCATTCTGTACAACAGCACTATTACAGGCCAGACTATCGATAGCGCTCGGGGGTAACCAGGGCCGCGGAATTTGTCCGTCAGTCCGCGCTAATTCTGTGGCAGACGGGGACTCAGATTGGTCGGTACAATAGCAGAACGGGTTAACTGTGCGCTCAAAGTTTGTCGGTTCCAGAGGGTTTTGGGAACCAGTGCAAGCTCGGAACAAACATCAACGCTGACTACTGGGTCCCAAGACAGGTGTTTGAACAGTTAGAGCATTGAGTCACAACAGAATACATGAACTTAATACGGCAGTGAAGACTGTTTCGGATTACTCCCTCACTCAAACTGCTGCAAAAACCGCTACAACAGGAGCTGAAACTCATGCACATTTGTAATCAGCCCTCGAAATGGAGTGCGCTTAAGTAGGACCAGTCACAGACGCTACAAGACCTGCGAATCGCAGGAGGATCAGACATGCAACCCCCATTCGGCTCCCGTATGCAGCAAGATACAACAGGACAGTGCTGGCTATCCTGCAGCAGAGGATTTGGCAGAAACATGGGTAGTGGCCTACCGGAGGGTTATTAGACAAAGGTCAGCACGAGTCACATAAGATATTAGGGACAGGTGACCAAAAGCTCAGTCAAAGAGGTCGGTTTTAAGGACCACCTTAAAGGAGGAGAGAGAGGCGGAGAGGTTTAGGGAGGGAATTCCAGAGCTTAGGGCCCCCAGGCGACTGAAGGCACGGCCACCAATAGCACAGCGATGGGAATCAGAGGCTCGAGGGACCAGAATTGTAGCAGAGATTGCAGGGTCGTAAGGCTGGAGGAGGTTATAGATAGGGGAGGGATTAAGAGGATGAGAATTTAAAGAGGCATTGTCAGATTAGGAAGCAATGTAGGTCAGGGAGCAGGCTGTGACCAGAGTTTGGTTCTGTGCTCACTGCTCTGAATGCCTCATTCCCCCACCATCCCTTTTTAAAATCCTGAGCTGTGGACAGTCCCAGCTCCGGTCCCAAATCAGCCCCAGGGCGGGGTGCTGCAAGCTCAGCCACGTTTCCAATCCACACAGGAACGGTTACAATTGTTTAATGTGGCCAAATTAATATATTAAAAAAAAAAATCTGCATTCCACAAGGTTAGCTCAAAGTGGAAACTATTTCCCCAGCCAGTGGCTCTCTGCCCACTTAGCGCAGTAATGGGATCTGCCCTGGAATTCCATGCCGGTCGGGAGCTTTCATGCTGGAAAAGCTGCTGATCTGGATAACAATTCTGTCTCTGCAGCAAGTTCAATCCTGCAGACAGGAACACCAAGGCCGCAGCAGTGATTAACACGAGGCAAACTGCTTCAGGGCAGCAGGGTCAGAACCAGGGGCAGAGGGCCCCCCCCCCCCGAGTGCAGGACATCCAGGTCGAAGAGCAGCAACCAAGTGAATACTTATCTACCCTTTCCTCAGATCACAGCTGATCTGCATCTTCTCTTCATGTACCTACCAACACAATCTCACTTTTGAAGTTTACAATTGAGCCCACAGCCAGATTTTCTTTTGGGTTGGAGAGATGGAAGGGAGAGAGTGTTCCAGATTGCTGCTCCCGTGTGTGACCAAACACTTCCCAACATCACCCCTGAACGATATGGCTCTAATTTTGTGGTTACGCCCAGCACCCCCCCTGTGCTGGACCCCTCCCCCACCACAGGAAACAGTTTCACGTTATCAACGCCTTCAATCATAAAACACCTCGATTAGATCGGCCCTTCTAAACGGGAGGGACTACAAGCTCAGTTGGGGCAACCTGTGCGAATAAATGAATCCTTTTGGTCAAACGTCCTGTACTGACGAGATCTCCCAAACAAACAGCCCCCATCCCCGACTCCCATCATTAGTACCTGGTCAGAACAATACCCCTTATCAACAAAGACACAAACTCTAATCCTTAACCCACTGTACAATACGCTGGAAGCTCAGTCCAGTTAAGAGTTTCCAACCACCCCCTCCGTTCTCCCACTCTACCCTATCCCACCCTTAGGGGCTAACACACCCGCCAGCGTCTCGCTCAAGTCTGAGTCTCAAGCTATCCAAACTGATATATAATCAGACAGCGGGATAGACAGAGGCAGACATCCCACAAGGATATGATCCCCTCTCGGCCGACAGCCGTTCCCATCCCCATCCTGAAACGCAACACCTCCGAGTCAAAGCTGAAAAATAAAAATCACGCTAGAAGAGGTAGAGAGAGCAGCAAAACTCTTGCAGCATTCAGACCATAAGAGGGGCTGGGAAGAAGCTTCCCAAATGGTGCATTCCACAGGGTGTATGTCGCTGAATTCCTGCCATGCCACAGAATTTTAAAGAAGTTCCTACATGTAGACCTCCTGAGAATTGTTCTAGCGTAGAGCTGCTGGTGTTGGACCTTGTATTAACTCTGAGGCGGGGAAATCCAAGACACCTACGCTCACGACAAGCTAGGTTCGCCCACTCCTTCCGTGCCCCCAATCCTGGTGAGTAGGGCACATTGGGATTCGAATGCTTGTGGACAGCGAGAGGAACCAATGGGTCAGACTGGAAGGCAGCACAAGTCTCGAGTTAGTGTACCGGGGGGGGGTGGGGGGGGGGGGGGGCAGGTGCCATGCAAACAATTCAGACGTCAGATCGACACTTCTGCTCTCCCCCGCCGCTAAAGACGGTTTCTCCAAACACCGTCCTGTTTTATTTGCTGCACATTTCCAGCATTTGGTTTCGTTTGTCTGACACGCTGGCCATGAAGCTCCCACCGGCGGTGAAGCCAGCAGAGACTGCAAACAGAGGCTGCTATCGGAGTAGCACTGCATCAAAGGCTGGGGATACTGGAGCATCTCAGCAGATGGCACAGTCTAGGCAGGAACCTGTTCTGAATGTTTACATCACACATCCTCTTTCACAGCTTGCCTCTATTCAAGCAGTACATCGCAGTCTCCTGCTGATTAATCATCCACATATTAGCAAGATACTATTCAATTTGGCCGGTAAATAGAATTGAGACTCACTTTGAGCACTACAGCAGCGCACTTTATTCAGACCTACAAGGGCATTAACAGGGCACAGTGCAGCAATTTATATACAGTCAACTGTTGGCACCAGAATCTCAATTTACAGTCCAGTGCCCTCCAGTGGGAACACTCCATTCCACTGGGGCTCGACTGAAGGTCCTGGTTATGGGGTCTGCCTGCCACTCATCTCAGTCACAGGACATCACGACAGCAGGTCCTCAGGACAGAGAGAGTGTCCTAGGCCCAAGTGTCTCTAGTGACCACTCTGCAAAAGTACTTTATTGGCTGTAAAGTGCTTTGAGACATCCAGTGGTTGTGAAAGGCACTAGTTAAATGCAAGCTTTTTTTTTTACAGCTACTTTGATGACCTTCCCTCCATAAGTCCAAAGGGAGAATGATTGATGATTGCACAGCAGTCAGTTCCAGTCACAACTCCTCAATGAAGTAATCTGTGCTCACATGCAGCGAGAGCCAGGCTTAGGCTGGTAAGTGGCAAGTAACATCCACGCTGCACAGGTTCCAGCATCGAGAGTCCAACCCCTTTCCCCTGATACACAACAGCATTACCATAGTCGAGTACCCCAATATCCTGGGGGGGTCACCATTGGCCAGAAACTTAATGACCAGCCATTTAAATATTGCAGCTACAAGAGATCAGAGGCTGGGAATTCTGCGGCGGGGAACCCATCTCCTGACTCCCCAATGCTTGTCCACCATCTGCAAGGCACAAGTCAGGAGTGTGATGGAATACTCTCCACTTGCCTGGATGGGTGCGGCTCCAACAACACTCAAGAAGCTCGACACCATCCAGGACAAAGCAGCCCGCTTGATCGGCACCCCATGCACCACCTTCAACATTCATGCCCTCCACCACCGACCCACAGTGGCAGCAGTGTGTAACATCTACAAGATGCACTGCAGTTCCTTAGACAGCACCTTCCAAATCTGCGACCTCTACCAACTAGAAGGACAAGGGCAGCAAATGCATGGGGACACCACCACCTGCAAGTTCCCCTCCAAGTCACACACCATCCTGACTTGGAACTATATCGGCCGTTCCTTCACTGTCGCTGGGTCAAAATCCTGGAACTCCCTTCCGAACATCACTGTGGGTGTACCTACCCCACACGGACTGCAGCGGTTCAAGAAGGCAGCTCACCACCACCTTCTCAAGGGCAATTAGGGATGGGCAATAAATGCTGGGCCTAGCCAGCGACACTCATCCTGTGAGCAATTAAATAAGGAAAACCCCTTCTTTACTTCAGGGCATTTCCAGTCAATCTTTTCATTACCCACATATCTTACTCGAAACCAAACTGTTGGGCTAGTGCCAGGTCTGGATTGTACAATCGCAAGGTTGGAGTGCAGAGACGATCAGAAACCAAGCTGCAGAAACCAGTCCCCCACATCCTCTCAGCAGCATTCCAAAGGGGGAAGAGGGAGATAGGAGACAAGAATGTAGACTGCACTGGAGTCTACAGCCAGAGGAGCCATTTAGATTAGACAGCTCAAACCATAGCCAAATCGGCACTGATTCATAGCTGAAGGAACGCATGCGAAAGATTTGTACTTGTGTTTCTACAATTCCACTCCCTTTCCTATTACACCTGAGTTAAGTGGCAGCTCATGTTAATATATGTACAATACAGCAGTCTGCATCAGCCCAAGATGAGGGAGCTACCCCTACACAGCTGCAGTCCCTGACAGTGGGCAGGGCTCACAGCCATTCCCTCAGGGACCAGGCGAATGACAACATTCCCGAGGAGGAGAGGGAAGGAATGTCTCTCCTTTCAGGCAGAGAGAGAACACTTTTATGGAAGTGTTGAGGCTTACTCCAGCACCTCTATAATTTCAGGTCAAACTGCCACCTTAAGCAGTAAACACAAGACCTTCGCCTCTTGAAAAAGGGACATTAACTATGCTTTATCTTACATGACTCTGCTCCTTAAAAAAATCTAACTGCCTCAGGCCCCTTCTATCTGGACCCCCATCTAAAAGGGGAACCCTGATTGAAGAAACCGCCCCCACTCCCTCTAATTAAAGAGACGCGCCCCTTGCCCCTTCAATTAAAGAGACCCACCCCAACCATCCAATGAAAATGAATGGCTTACAACTAAATGTAAGTCTCAGTGGTCTGAATGTTGAGCTGCAAACTTGTTACCCAATAGGCAAGATCAAAGAAAGTAATGCTCCAATAACGGAGCCCACTTCCAGTCCATTCATCCCCAATCCTGTTCCCTACCCACCCCCTTTAAAGGAATCCCCCCATGGCTTCAATTCAAGGGAGCCTCACTCTCCTGCCCCCATTGGAGACAGACACTCTCCATCCCCTTACTTCCTTACTTAAACATTCCCCCCAGATCCTTTAAAGAGACGCCCACCCACTACTACATTCACATGACACACACCAATCCTTTCAATTCAAGGGACACCCCCCCCCCCCCCCCCCACACTTCACCCCTCCTTTAATTTAAGGAAGGATTCAAGGATCCCTTACCCGTTAGAGGGACACCCAATCCCCCACCCTTAGCCGTTAAAGGGACACCCCCCCCTCCCTTAGCTGTTAAAGGGACACCCACCCCCCCCTCCCTTAGCTGTTAAAGGGACACCCACCCCCCCCCTCCCTTAGCTGTTAAAGGGACACCCACCCCCCCCTCCCTTAGCTGTTAAAGGGACACCCACCCCCCCCTCCCTTAGCTGTTAAAGGGACACCCACCCCCCCCTCCCTTAGCTGTTAAAGGGACATCCACACCCCCCCCTCCCTTAGCTGTTAAAGGGACACCCACACCCCCCCTCCCTTAGCTGTTAAAGGGACACCCACACCCCCCCTCCCTCAGCCGTTAAAGGGACACCCACCCCCCCCCTCAGCCGTTAAAGGGACACCCCTCCCCCCCCTCAGCCGTTAAAGGGACACCCACCCCCCCCCCTCAGCCGTTAAAGGGACACCCACCCCCCCCTCAGCCGTTAAAGGGACACCCACCCCCCCCCTCAGCCGTTAAAGGGACACACCCCCCTTAGCCGTTAAAGGGACACACCCCCCTTAGCCGTTAAAGGGACACACCCCTCCCTTAGCCGTTAAAGGGACACCCACACCCCCCCCCTCAGCCATTAAAGGGACACCCACACCCCCCCCCCCTCAGCCATTAAAGGGACACCCACCTTCCCATTCAAGGACTCCCCACGCCTCATCCCTCTTTTAATTAAAGGGCCACCCAGCCCCACACACACACACACATGCCCCTTTAATTAAAGGGCCAGTCGCCCAGTCCCGGGGTTTTACCTGTTGAGGAAGGCGTTGCCGAAGGCGTTAAGCTTCCTGAAGGGCTTCTTGGGGTCGACCACCAGCGCGTTGCCGGGCACCACCCCGTCCTGCTCGCCGTGCATGACGGCGATGAAAGAGTCGGTGGTGGGCTCGGGCCCGATGCGCATGCCGGGGAAGTCCTGCTCGATCAGGTGCCGGATGAAGGTGGTCTTGCCGGTCGAGTACTGTCCGACCAGCAGCACCATGGGCTTGTTGTCGAAGTCGGCCTCCTCCAGGGCGGGCGAGTGGAAGTCATGGAAGCGGTAGGTGTCCTCCAGCGGCAGCAGCTTCTGCGCGTACAGCCGCTTCAGGCCCTCGCTCACCGTCTGGAAGAGCTCGGGCTCCTTCTTGCGCCGCGCGTCCTTCCCCATCCAGCTGAACATGACACCGCCTTCCCCGGCCGCCAACCGCCACCACAGAGCCGCCGCGCCTGCGCGCAGCCCCTTAAATAGGACGCCGAAGGGGCGGGGTTTCGGCAGGCTCTCGCGAGATCCCCCGCGGCCCGGGTGGGCGTGGCACGCTCCCCGCGCGCGCGTCGAGGCGCCCGTTGGGGCCCCGCCCCCGTAACCCAAGCCCCGCCCAGGCAAGGGCTTCCCCACAGTTCTCTGCGAGAGCTGCCCACTGCCACGTGACAGCTCCCGCCTCTTTCTCCCTCCTTCTGTCGTCAAGGGTTGACAGGCCCAGAGCAGCAATTGGAATTTATCCCAACTTAATAAGTTTATACTGATGAATGTCTTTATACCAGTATATCATTGTTTTTTAATCTCCATAAAACTGAGGTTGATTTCTAGAGGGATAGAATTGAAAAGCGGAGACGTGTTAGTATGGCACCTTGGTGAGATCGCACTTGGAGTTGCCATGTAGAGTTCTGCTTGCCATATTATGAAAAGGGAAAAGAGGCACTGGCGAAGGCGCAATAAAAGGTTTTACAAGGATGATACCGGAACTGAGAGGTTATCAGGAAAAACTGAACAGGCTGGGGCTCGTTTCTCTAGAAAAGAGAAGGCGGGGGGGGGGGGTAGCGTGACCAATGTGGTCAAATCCCGCAAAAGAGGCTTGACGCCAAATGGGAGATGCCTGGCGGCCAGGAAAATCCCGAGCAAGCCCCATATCAAAATCCTGGACAAACAGGGAGACCAAGTGGCCAATTACGGATGGACCTCAAACGTGGAACCCAGGTTCAAGACACGGGATGGAATTGCTCTGGCCGCCCGACGTTAAACACTCACGAAAGGGCAAGAGGTGGGAATCACGGTAAAGGTACGAGAGCAATAAAGATTTGTCGCGCCCAGAATAACGTCTGTCTCAGATGAGCTGGCACTAACCGCTTTTATGCATGATAACCGTTGTTTCTATCACTCATTATTGTGGGAGGTGGAATTGATATCAAAGAAATTTCTCCTGAATTCACTGTTAGATTTATGGTTATTGACTGTGAATACAGCATCTCTCCTCGGGCAGTGGAATCTGTACTTGGTAAATGTGAGAAGGCCACACCAAAAACACCCAGACCCGTCCTTAATCCCCTGAATGCCCACAGCGTTCCCTCGGCCTGTGATGGCTCACTGGTCCTAGCCAGAGGGATGAGCCATTGTTAAGACTCCAGACTACCACCAGTGTTTTACGGCAGTCACTAATAAATCCAACTGGGAATTCAGGAGAAACCTCTTTACCCGGAGAGTGGGGAGAATGTGGAACTCGCTCCAACAGGGAGTGGTTGCCGTGAATAGTATCGATACGTTTAAGGGGAAGCTGGATAAACACATGAGGGAGAAAGGGATAGAAGAATATGCTGATGGGGGGAGATGAAGAGGAGGTGGGAGGAGGCTCGTGTGGAGCAGATGGGCCGAATGGACTGTAAATACTATGCAGTTCTATTTAATAATTTGTAATATATAAAAATGTGCAACAATCAAATATTAATATGTAATTTGATGTATAACTGTTTATAATGAATACAGTTATTATACAGTATTATCTTCTTTGGCCTCCGTGTCTCGGAAGACAATGGGTAATCGCCTGGAGGTGGTCAGTGGTTTGTGAAGCAGCGCCTGGAGTGGTTATAAAGGCCAATTCTAGAGTGACCGACTCTTCCACAGGTGCTGCAGAGAAATTTGTTTGTTGGGGCTGTTACACAGTTACATATAATAATATATAATACAATATAATATACACTCTCCCTCAATAACCCCCCCTCACTCGCTCTCCCTCGATAACCCCCCCTCACTGACTCCCTCAATAACCCCCCTCACTGACTCACCCTCAATAACCCCCTTCACTGACTCTCCCTCAATAACCCCCTTCACTGACTCTCCCTCAATAACCCCCCTCACTCGCTCTCCCTCAATAACCCCCCTCACTGACTCTCCCTCAATAACCCCCCCTCACTCGCTCTCCCTCAATAACCCCCTTCACTGACTCTCCCTCAATAACCCCCTTCACTGACTCTCCCTCAATAACCCCCCCTCACTGACTCTCCCTCGATAACCCCCCCCTCACTCGCTCTCCCTCAATAACCCCCTTCACTGACTCTCACTCAATAACCCCCTCACTCACTCGCCCTCAATAACCCCCCCTCACTCGCTCTCCCTCAATAACCCCCCTCACTGACTCTCCCTCGATAACCCCCCCTCACTCGCTCTCCCTCAATAACCCCCCCTCACTCGCTCTCCCTCAATAACCCCCCTCACTGACTCTCCCTCGATAACCCCCCCTCACTCGCTCTCCCTCAATAACCCCCTTCACTGACTCTCCCTCAATAACCCCCTTCACTGACTCTCCCTCAATAACCCCCCTCACTGACTCTCCCTCGATAACCCCCCCTCACTCGCTCTCCCTCAATAACCCCCTTCACTGACTCTCACTCAATAACCCCCCTCACTGACTCTCCCTCAATAACCCCCCTCACTGACTCTCCCTCGATAACCCCCCCTCACTCGCTCTCCCTCAATAATCCCCTTCACTGACTCTCCCTCAATAACCCCCTTCACTGACTCTCCCTCGATAACTCCCCCTCACTGACTCTCCCTCGATAACTCCCCCTCACTGACTCTCCCTCGATAACCCTCCTCACTCGCTCTCCCTCAATAACCCACCTCACTGACTCTCCCTCGATAACCCCCACTCACTCGCTCTCCCTCAATAACCCCCTTCACTGACTCTCCCTCAATAACCCCCCTCACTGACTCTCCCTCGATAACTCCCCCTCACTCGCTCTCCCTCAATAACCCCCTTCACTGACTCTCCCTCGATAACTCCCCCTCACTCGCTCTCCCTCAATAACCCCCTTCACTGACTCTCCCTCAATAACCGCCCTCACTGACTCACCCTCAATAACCCCCCTCACTGACTCTCCCTCAATAACTCCCCCTCACTCACTCGCCCTCAATAACCTTCCTCACTCACTCTCCCTCAATAACTCCCCCTCACTCACTCGCCCTCAATAACCTTCCTCACTCACTCTCCCTCAATAACCTCCCGCATTGACTCTCCTTCATTAACCCCCCTCACTGACTCTCCCTCAATAACCCCCCCTCACTGACTCTCCCTCAATAACCCCCCTCACTCGCTCTCCCTCAATAACCGCCACTCACTCGTTCTCTCAATAACCACCCTCATTGACTCTCCCTCAATAACCCCCCTCTCTGAATCTCCCTCAATAGCCCCGTCACTGTCTCTCCCTCAATAACCCCCTCACTCACTCGGCCTCAATAACCTTCCTCACTCACTCTCCCTCAATAACCTCCCGCATTGACTCTCCTTCATTAACCCCCCTCACTGACTCTCCCTCAATAAACCCCCCTCACTCACTCTCCCTCAATAACCCCCCTCACTCACTCTCCCTCAATAACCCCCCTCACTCACTCTCCCTCAATAACCCCCCTCACTGACTCTCCCTCAATAATCCACCCTCACTCACTCACCTTCAATAACCCCCCCACTCACTCTCCCTCAATAACCCCCCTCACTGACTCTCCCTCAATAACCCCCCTCAGTCATTCTCCCTCAATAACTCCCCTCACTCGCTCTCCCTCAATAACCCTCCCTCACTCGCTCTCCCTCAAGAACCCCCCTCACTCGCTCTCTCAATAACCCCCCTCAAAGAGACTCCCTCAATAACCCCCCCTCAAAGACTCTCCCTCAATAACCCCCCTCAAAGACTCTCCCTCAATAACCCCACTCACTCACTCACCTTCAATAACCCCCCTCACTCACTCTCCCTCAACAACCATCCTAACTGACTCTCCTTCAATAACCTCCCTCAAAGACTCTCCCTCAATAACCCCCCCTCACTCGCTCTCTCAATAACACCCCTTAATCGCTCACACTCAATAACCCCCCCTCACTGCCTCTCCCTCAATAACTCCCCCTCACTGACTCTCCCTCAATAACCTCCCTCACTGACTCTCCCTCAATAACCCCCCCTCACTGACTCTCCCTCAATAACCCCCCCTCACTGACTCTCCCTCAATAACCCCCCTCACTCACTCTCCCTCAATAACCCCCCTCACTGTCTCTCCCTCAATAACCCCCCTCACCGACTCTCCCTCAATAACCCCCCTCAGTCACTCTCCCTCAATAACTCCCCTCACTCGCTCTCCCTCAATAACCCTCCCTCACTCGCTCTCCCTCAACAACCCCCCTCACTCGCTCTCTCAATAACCCCCCTCAAAGAGACTCCCTCAATAACCCCCCCTCAAAGACTCTCCCTCAATAACCCCCCTCAAAGATTCTCCCTCAATAACCCCCCTCACTCACTCTCCCTCAATAACTCTCCTCACTCACACTCCCTCAATAAAATCCCTCATTGACTCTCCCTCATTATCAATCCCTCAATGACTCTCCCTCAATAACCCCCCTCACATACTCTCCCTCAATAACCCCCTCACTGACTCTATCTCGATAACTCCCCCACACTCGCTCTCTCAATAACACCCCTTACTCGCTCACACTCAATAACCCCCCCTCACTGCCTCTCCCTCAATAACTCCCCCTCACTGACTCTCCCTCAATAACCTCCCTCACTGACTCTCCCTCAATAACCCCCCTCACTCACTCTCCCTCAATAACCCCCCTCACTGTCTCTGCCTCAATAACCCCCTCACTGACTCTCCCTCAACAATCCACCCTCACTCACTCACCCTCAATAACCCCCCCACTCACTCTCCCTCAATAACCCCCCTCACTGACTCTCCCTCAATAACCTTTTCAGTCACTCTCCCTCAATAACCCCCCTCACTGACTCTCCCTCAATAACCCCCCTCAGTCACTCTCCCTCAATAACTCCCCTCACTTGCTCTCCCTCAATAACCCCCCCACTCACTCTCCCTCAATAACCCCCCTCACTGACTCTCCCTCAATAACCCCCTTCAGTCACTCTCCCTCAATAACCCCCCTCACTCGCTCTCTCAATAACCCCCCTCAAAGAGACTCCCTCAATAACCCCCCCTCAAAGACTCTCCCTCAATAACCCCCCTCAAAGACTCTCCCTCAATAACTCCCCTCACTCGCTCTCCCTCAATAACCCTCCCTCACTCGCTCTCCCTCAACAACCCCCCTCACTCGCTCTCTCAATAACCCCCCTCAAAGAGATTCCCTCAATAACCCCCCCTCAAAGACTCTCCCTCAATAACCCCCCTCAAAGACTCTCCCTCAATAACCCTCCACACTCACTCTCCCTCAATAACCCCCCTCACTGACTCTCCCTCAATAACCCCCTCACTCACTCTCCCTCAATAACCATCCTCACTCACTCTCCCTCAATAACCCTCCTCACTGACTCTCCCTCAATAACCCCCTCACTGACTCTCCCTCAATAACCCCCCTCCCTCACTTTCCCTCAATAACCTCCCTCATTGACTCTCCCTCAATAACCCCCCTCAAAGACTCCCCCTCACTCACTCTCCCTCAATACCCCTCCTCACTCACACTCCCTCAATAACCTCCCTCATTGACTCTCCCTCATTAACCCTCCCTCACTGACTCTCCCTCCCTCACTTTCCCTCAATAACCCCCCTCATTGACTCTCCCTCAATAACCCCCATCACTGATTCTCCCTCAATAACCTCCCTCATTGACTCTCCCTCAATAACCCCCCGTCACTGATTCTCCCTCAATATCCTCCCTCATTGACTCTCCCTCAATAACCCCCCTCAAAGACTCTCTCTCAATAACCCCCTCACTCGCTCACCCTCAATAACCCTCCCTCACTCGCTCTCTCAATAACCCCCTCACTGACTCTCCCTCAATAACACCCCTCAAAGATTCTCCTCAATAACCCCCCTCACTTATTCTCCCTCAATAACCCTCCTCACTCACACTCCCTCAGTAATCCCCCTCATTGACTCTCCCTCAATAATCACCCCTCATTGACTCTCTCAATAACCCCCCCTCACTGACTCTCCCTCAATAACCCCCCTCACTCACTCTCCCTCAATAATCCCCCCTCACTGACTCTCCCTCAATAACACCCCCTCTCACTCTCTCTCAATAACCCTCCACACTGACTCTCCCTCAATAACCCCCTCACTCACTCTCCCTCAATAACACACCCTCACTGACTGTCCCTCAATAACTCCCCCTCACTGACTCTCCCTCAATAACCCCCCTCACTCACTCTCCCTCAATAACCCCCTCACTGTTTCTCCCTCAATAACCTCCCTCACTGACTCTCCCTCAATAACCTCCCTCACTCACTCTTCCTCAATAACCCCCCTTACTGACTCCCCCTCAATAACCCCCCTCACTGACTCTCCCTCAATAACACCCCCTCACTGACTCTCCCTCAATAACCCCCCTCACTCACTCTCCCTCAGTAACACCCCTCACTGCTTCTCCCTCAATAACCTCCCTCACTCACTCTCCCTCAATAACCCCCCTTACTGACTCCCCCTCAATAACCCCCCTCACTGACTCTCCCTCAATAACACCCCCTCATTGTCTCTGCCTCAATAACCCCCCTCACTCACTCTCCCTCAATAATCCCCCCTCACTGACTCTCCATCAATAAACCCCCTCACTGACTCCCTCAATAACCCCCCTCACTCACTCTCCCTCAATAACCCCCCTCACTGATTCTCCCTCAATAACCTCCCTCACTCACTCTCCCTCAATAACCCCCCTCACTCACTCGCCCTCAATAACCCCCCTCACTGATTCTCCCTCAATAACTCCCCTCACTCACTCTCCCTCAATAACCCTTTCACTGAATCTCCCTTAATAAACCCCCTCACTGACTCTTTCTTGATAACCCCCTCACTGACACTCCCTCGATAACCTCCCTCACTCCCTCCCTCAATAACCCCCCTCACTTACTCTCCCTTGATAACCCCCTCACTGACATTCCCTCAATAACCCTCCTAACTCTCTCCTCCTAAACCCTTTCACTCACTCTCCTCGATAACCCTGTCACTCTCTCCTTGATAATCCCCTCACTGTCTCTCGTCAATAGCCCCCCCTCGCTCTCTCCTTGAAAATCCCCTCACTCACTCTCCTCGACAACCCCCTCATTCTCTCCTCGATACCCCCCCTCACTCTCTCTCCTTGATAACCCCCTCACTCTGTCCTCGATAAACCTCTCTTTCTCCTCGTAAACCCCCTTACACTCTCTCTTTTCAATAACCCCTTCACTCTCTCTTCTCGATTATCCCCTCACTCTCTCTCCTCGTAAACCCCTCACACTCTCTCTCCTCATAAACCCCTCACTCTCTCTCCTCGATAACCCACTCACTCTCTCTCCTCGATAATCCCCCTCACTCTTTCTCTTCAATAACCTCCTCATTCTCTCCTCAATAACCCCCTCATCATCTCCTTGATAACCCCCTCATTCTCTCCCTGATAACCCTCTCATTCTCTCCTCCATAACCCCTCACTCTCTCTCTCTTCGATAAACCCCTCACTCTCTCTCCTCGATAATCCCCCTCACTCTTTCTCTTCGATAACCTCCTCACTCTCTCCTTGATAACCCCCTCATTCTCTCCTCAATAACCCCCTCATTCTCTCCTTGATAACCCCCTCATTCTCTCCTCAATAACCCCCTCATCATCTCCTTGATAACCCCCTCATTCTCTCCCTGATAACCCTCTCATTCTCTCCTCCATAACCCCTCACTCTCTCTCTCCTCGATAACCCTCTCATTCTCTCCCTGATAACCCTCTCATTCTCTCCCTGATAACCCCTCACTCTCTCTCTCCTCGATAACCCTCTCATTCTCTCCCTGATAACCCTCTCATTCTCTCCCTGATAACCCTCTCATTCTCTCCTCCATAACCCCTCACTCTCTCTCCTCCATAACCCCTCACTCTCTCTCTCCTCGATAATCCCCTCACGGTTTCTCTGTCTCTCTCCCTGATTATCTCTGTTCAGCCCTGGATAATGTTCCAGTATTGCTGTGTTAATGGGAGTCCTGTTGACTACAGCTTTCCCCCCAGTTTCTCGCCAACCCTGTATGCTTGCAGTATTACCAATCCCTGGCCCCAATTCCTCTAAACTGCTACCCCCCACATGAACCTGTCACTATGATGGGACTTGTTCACATCAAACGCAAGTGATTAAAATCACCACGTGCCCTTATAATGTCAGAGCCCGAATCCCGGACAGGGTCAGGCCGCTGGTGCTGGGGTTCCGGTTCCCATCCCTTGTCTGCATGGAGACCCAACATGGCGGGAGACTCTGCGTTTCACCCCTTGGACGAATAGCGGTTCTCTCACATCGTGCTGAGCATCAGGGTTGCAATTATTATCTCTGCTTCCACCTGCCTTCTCTTATCAATTAAAAAAAAAACTGGCATCGAGGAGCAAAGGGGTTGACAGTAACAGTAGTGACACAGCTTTTAATAAGGCTTAAAAAAAGAAAAATCGGACAAAAGCACTGGGTTCATTTCTAGTTCAAATTGAAAAGCAGAGAAGTTACGTAAAACTTGTTTAGACCACACTCGGAGTGACTGGGAACAGATCTGGTCTCCGTACTATAAAAAGATCGAGGCAGTGGAGAAGGTGCAGAAAAGATTTAAGGAATGATATCAGAACTGAGAGGTCATTCCCATAGGGAAAGATTGAAGAGAATGGGGATCTTTTCTCTAGAATGGAGAAGGCTGAGGGGTGACCTGATGGAGGGCTTTAAGATTATGAAATGATTCGATTGGGGGGTGGGGAGACCCGAACTAGGGTCCATCAATATAAGAGAGTCATTAATAAATCCAATGGGGAATTCAGGAGAAACTCCTTTCCCCGGAGAGTGGGGAGAATGTGGAACTCGCTACCACAGGGAGTGGTCGAGGTGAATAGTATCGATACATTTAAGGGGGAAGCTGGATAAACACTTGAAGGAGAAAGGAATAGAAGGGGATGGTGATGGGGGGAGATGGAGAGGGGGGTGGAGAGGAGGCTCGTGTGGAGCAGAAACACCAGCACAGAGCGGATGGGCCGAATGGCCTGTTTCTGTGCTGCAAATGTCCACCTTGTCTCGGTAGGCGTGTCACATTACAGAGCATGAGTGAGGAAACACAGGCTTTTAAACCCATCCAGATGTTTAATCGCAGTTGATTCGCTCCATATACACTGATCGTCTGTGGCCCTGGGATCTCTACACTCTGAGGAGATAGATTCCCCAGCAGGTCATTGCCCCCAATGTTCCCCCGTGCTCGAAGCCCAGACGAGTTGATGCAGACAGAGGAGTGGCCTACAGAACTGACAGACAGAGTTCAGACAGGACTGGCTGTCAATTCACAGGTCAGGACCCGGTCTACACTGCACAGCGAGCGTCAGTCCAACCCAGCAGACCCAACTCTTCTCATAATTCAACACAACCTGCTCACCACATCCACATCCCTCGACCACAAACCAACATATTCACATGTACTTCACTCCCTCGACACTGTCCCCATCAAACACTCCCAGAACAGATACAGTACAGGGTTAGATACAGAGTAAAGCTCCCTCTACACTGTCCCCATCAAACACTCCCAGAACAGGTACAGTACGGGGGTTAGATACAGAGTAAAGCTCCCTCTACACTGTCCCCATCAAACACTCCCAGGACAGGTACAGTACGGGGGTTAGATACAGAGTAAAGCTCCCTCTACACTGTCCCCATCAAACACTCCCAGGACAGGTACAGCACGGGGGTTAGATACAGAGTAAAGCTCCCTCTACACCGTTCATTTTTTTCGTGTTCAGTGAACTCTGTTCTCATTCTCAGTCGATAATGACGTGTTTCAGTATGAGCAGAGATCCAGAGAAGGAGCTCCCAATACCTACAGAGCTGTTCCCGTGACCTCCGCCCTCCTGAACAATCCACCATCGCTCACTGTGACCATCAGTAATAACAGCACCTCCACTGGGATCAGAACAATGCCACATGGAGTTGCTGTTACAGGTGATGACCACAGAGGGGTGGTACTGAGCAGGAAGGCTGCAGGGTCCATTCCCCGACTCTGCCGAGCTCCGGGCTCCGCCCGCTGTCGCCCCTGTGTTGGCGAGTGGTTGACACTCCCGGCCACTGTCCGGTCTTTCCTGCCGCAAAGATCTGGGCTGGGCTGCGATGCCCCATGTGGTCAACTATCCCATGCACATGCATCGTCTTGGCTTGGTGTGAAGAAACTGGCTGTTGAGGAACTGTGTTTCCCAGTGTCTCTCCCACAGTTGGTGGACGACCACAGGCCAGCTCCGCCTGGAAAGAGAAATAAATACCAGTCAATGTTCAGCTGGAGTGAACTGATCTGGGACAGAGCAGGAACAGATCACTGCTGTACAAACAGAGAGAGAGAGAGAGAAAGAGACAGACAGACAGAGAGAGAGAGAGAGAGAGAGAGAGAGAAAGAGAAACAAAGAGAGATGGACAGAGAGAGAGGGAGACGGACAGAGAGAGAGAAACAAAGACAGACAGAGAGAGAGAGAAAGACAGACAGACAGAGAGAGAGAGAAAGAGAAACAAAGAGAGATGGACAGAGAGAGAGGGAAAGAGAAACAAAGAGAGATGGACAGAGAGAGAGGGAATCGGACAGAGAGAGAGAGAGAGAGAGAAAGAGAAACAAAGAGAGATGGACAGAGAGAGAGGGAAACGGACAGAGAGAGAGAGAGAGAGAGAGAAACAAACAAAGAGAGAGATGGACAGAGAGAGAGGGAGACAGACAGAGAGAGAGAAAGAGAAACAAAGAGAGATGGACAGAGAGAGAGGGAAACGGACAGAGAGAGAGAGAGAAACAAAGAGAGAGATGGACAGAGAGAGAGAGAGACGGACAGAGAGAGAGAGAGACAGAGATGGACACAGAGTGACAGATGGACAGAGAGAGAGGGAGAGAGACAGAGAGGGGGAACACAGAAAAGGAGAGAGGGCAACACAGAAAAAGAGAGAGGGGGAGAGAGAGAGAGAGACAGAGATGGACAGACAGAGAGAGACACACACAGAAAGACAGAAAGAGAGAGAGAGACAAAAAGACAGAGATAGAGACAGAGTGGGAGAGATACAGAAAGAGAGAGCCAGAGGGAGAGAGAGAGAGAGGAACAGAGAGAGAGAAAGAGAGAGATGGGAGGGAGATGAGAGACAGTGACAGACACAGGCACACACACTCAGAAGTGTTTTACACAGGAGGTTTATGAGTGATGAGTGTGCAGACAGTGTTTGGCTGTTACACTTGTGCACGTTTCTCACCAGACCTATCCCTCCGAGACTGCATGTTAACTGTGATTCACCACGTGAATGTGTACCTGGCCCTGCTCCCACCCTGAGGCCCCCGGGGCAGGCTTCACCTGTCGGGGTTTGGGGAGCAGCTGAGACAGACAGACCTGGGGTGGCGGGGGGTAGGGTGGGGCAGGGAGAGGGTGGAATTGGGAGAGACGGCTGGGGGGGGGCTCTTTAAGAAGTCTCCGCTGTTACATTCAACTGATCAACCCCTCACTCCCGGATAAATCCAAAGCAAATGATGTCGGAAAAGGAGCTTGAGCAGGGATGAGGTTAAAGAAGACATTCAGAAGACAAGAGTCGAGGAAAGATTAAACCCGGTGGAAAGGCTGGACTCACCTGCACGTCCCAATAGCTTCCGATCTCCAAAGTCCACGACTGGGATCGGACTCTGAGTTTCCACTGACTAGGAGCCCATCAATTTGGGTTAATCATTAGTGACAGGTAAATATTTGACAATGCAAAATTCGACTCAAAGTACAAACACATAGACTTCCCGAACTGGGGAGTGGCTCACTGGAGACACTGGGTGTGGGACACGGAGCTGGTGTGGGGTGGGGGGGGGGGGGGGGGGGGTGGGTGGGGAGGTGCAAGGCTGGGAGGGTTGGTAACCAGGTGTTATAGAGGCTCACTGCTCTGCACAAGTTCAACCTCCTCCTACAAACAGGGGCTTTAGATACAAAGTAAAGCTCCCTCTACACTGTCCCCATCAAACACTCCCAGGACAGGTACAGTACGGGGGTTAGATACAGAGTAAAGCTCCCTCTACACTGTCCCCATCAAACACTCCCAGGACAGGTACAGTACGGGGGTTAGATACAGAGTAAAGCTCCCTTTACACTGTCCACATCAAACACTCCCAGGACAGGTACAGTACGGGGGTTAGATACAGAGTAAAGCTCCCTCTACACTGTCCCCATCAAACACTCCCAGGGCAGGTACAGTACGGGGGTTAGATACAGAGTAAAGCTCCCTCTACACTGTCCCCATCAAACACTCCCAGGACAGGTACAGTACGGGGGTTAGATACAGAGTGAAGTTTGACTTTACGGATGAATGATTGAGTGAGAGGACGCGCTGAGTCTCTCACCTGTTAGATCTCCGGGGGCTGCATCTGTAGCCTAAGAAATGTTGGTGAGGTGGTGACATTCTGAGTCCAGGAACAGTGCTGCACTCCGCTGGAACAATGACGAGACGGAGATTAATATTTTTTCAAAATGCTATCTCCCTCTATCACCCAGTCAAAGTGCAGAGCTGAGTGATGTCGAAACAATGCTCCAGGCTCAGTAAAACAATTAAATTGGGTGTAGTCACTGATTAGAGAGTCAAAGGTTTAACGTGGGTGTACAGATAGGTGAAAGGACATAAATTATCCTCACAGATGTGCACTGTGTCCCCCGACCTGAATCCTCTGACTCACACTGGGGTACGGGTCCCACACACACTGACTCTCACTGGGGTACGGGTCCCACACACACTGACTCTCACTGGGGTGCGGGTCCCACACACACTGACTCTCACTGGGGTACGGGTCCCACACACACTGACTCTCACTGGGGTGCGGGTCCCACACACACTGACTCTCACTGGGGTACGGGTCCCACACACACTGACTCTCACTGGGGTGCGGGTCCCACACACACTGACTCTCACTGGGGTACAGGCTGTATGAGTGCTGACAGAAAGCTGAGAGAAAGAGAGTGAGAGACGGTGAGAGAGATGGCGAGGGGCGAGAGTGTGAGGAAGTGAGCAGGAGAGAGCGTGACTGGAGCTCGTTTAACTGCAGCACAGAACCTTTTTAAAAAAAAAAAGAAGCCTTAAAAGCCTGTAAGCCCTTTAAAGAGCCTTAAACCTCCCCCTCCCTCTCAAAGAAAGCCTGATTTTCCCCATGACGGAACCAGCACTGTGTCACTGCAACAAAGTGAAAGTGTTCTTCACAGCACAGCCCGCAGGTGGCAGCAAATCACCAAATTTAAAACTGACTGCAACAAGACTTTCAGTCAGGACAGGGTTAGATACAGAGTAAAGCTCCCTCTACACTGTCCCCATCAAACACTCCCCAGGACAGGTACAGTACGGGGGTTAGATACTCAAACCTCGTCAGCCGGCCGGACACGCCCTGGCGGTCCGCGTTGCCATCTGGCGGCGAGGGGAAACCCCGATGGAGGTCTCTCTACGCGGGAGTCTTCCCCCTTTACATCGGGGACCTAGGGTGGAGGGTGCTGCACAGAGCAGTCCCGTGCAATAGGCTTTTAAGTAGGTTCACGGACTCCCAGGCCACCTGTACTTTCTGCGGCTTGGACGAGTCCGTGTTCCACGTTTATACGGAGTGTGCGAGGTTGCAGCCCCTATTTGAGTATCTGAAGGGGCTGCTCCTCAAATTCTGGCTGCATTTCAGTCCCACGCTCCTGATCTTTGGGCACCCAGTGCGGAGGGGCTTGGGCCGGGAGGAGGATCTCCTCGTCGGTCTGCTCCTGGGCCTGGCCAAGGTGGCAATTCACAGGTCCAGGTTGCGGGCCGTCGGGGGGTCCGTCCTCCCCGATTGCCTGCCCCTCTTCCGCGGTTACGTTCGCGCCCGGGTGTCCCTGGAAAAGGAGCATGCGGTGTCCGCCGGTACGCTTGAGGCCTTCCGCGACCGGTGGGCACCGCAGGGACTGGAGTGCATTGTCGACACCGAGAATGGCATTTTAATTTGAGTTTTTTGTTTATTTATCTGGTTTTAATAAAGTTATTTTAAAAATATAAGTGTGTATATAAAGGGGGTCTGAGGAATAAAGGCCCCCTCGACATAAAAAATATATAAAAGGGGCCTGGGGTATAAAGGTCACCTTAAAAAAAAAACGGGGTTAGATACAGAGTAAAGCTCCCTCTACACTGTCCCCATCAAACACTCCCAGGACAGGTACAGCACGGGGGTTAGATACAGAGCCTGTAATTTCTGCTGCCTGGATGAGTCCGTGTTCCATGTCTCTTTGGAGTGTGTGAGGTTGCAGCCCCTGTTTGCATATTTGAAGGGGCTGCTCCTCAAGTTCAGGCTGCACTTCAGCCCCACGCTCCTGATCCTTGCGCATCCGGTGAGGAAGGGCATGGGCCGGGAGGGGGATCTCAAAAAACAAAACAAAAAAAAAACGGGGTTAGAAACAGAGTAAAGCTCCCTCTACACTCTCCCCCATCAAACACTCCCAGGACAGGTACAGCATTGGGGTTGGCTGCTGTCTAATTGGTGTGTTGACTGCTGGTTGCAGCAACGAGCCTCAGCTGAGAGTGCTGGTGGCAGTTGGAGGTTGCTGAGGTGGAGAGAGGAGCTACACTGAGCAGTGGAAAGCTTTAACAATCACCATTAAAGAGAGGAAAGAGTCTTTTTGTTGGAAACAAGGCTTTGTCTGGAGGTGGGGGCTGAACACCAGTAATTTGCTTTGCTTTGGATTGTTGGGGGAGGAACAAGTGGCCGGAACAAGGGGTGGGGCTGCCAATTCAGCAGGAATCTGTGCTGCTGCAACAAGCACACAGGGAAGCTCCCTCCCCACCCCAATTGCCAAGCCTGAGTCAGCTGAAGCTGCCCGGCTAAACAGACGGAAGGGGATAGATAGTGCCTGGGCAGCTTCAGCTGACTCAGGTGAAGATACCTCCCTCAACCAGAAGACCAAGTGTGCTGGCATTGACTGTTTTAAGTGTGCTGTGTGCACCACCTCCGGAAAGCAAGTCATCCCTTACAGCCTGTCTTTCCCTCTCCTCCATACCCTCAGCCTCTCCCCTAACATGTTGTTTGTTTGTTTTTTATAGATATTTAATATCTTCTATGAATCTTTTTGTTATTCGGTTTGCAAGCCCACAATTTGGGGTGGGTTTAGCTCTTAGACCCATGGCAAGCCCCTCATCACTGGTGGTGGGGCCCTCTACAACCTATGCAGCTGCAGCCTCTGTGGCTGCCCACGTGGCCCCGTCACCCTTTAAATTGTTAACATCCAGCCATGGGGTGAAGAGCTATCCCCACCCCAACATGTCCATTGAGGCCTGCGTAAAGGCAATGGCCGAGGTTGTCGGCCCCTCGGCCATTGTTGCAGCCTCGAAAATGTACGGGAAGGCTGTGTTCTTCTTGAAGACCGAGCGGGCCGTGTCCCTGGCCCTGAGTAAAGGGATCACTGTCGGGGGGACCTTCCTGCCGGTGGACCCTCTAGGGGCCACTGCGCAGCGGATAATGCTATCAAATGTCCCGCCCTTCATTCCCAATGAGCTCCTCCTCCCCCACCTGCACCATATGGGGGAGGTAAGGTCGGTGATCACCCCAATCCCGCTCGGTCTTTGGGAGCACAGCCTCCAACATGTCTACTCCTTCCACCGCCAGTTATTTATGCAGCTGGTGCGGCAGGAGGTCTTGGAGAGCCACTTCAGTGTGGAGTTCCAGGGGACGGCCTACCGCGTCTTCTGGACCTCGGACGGGGCGCGGTGCCACGTCTGCAAGGGGGTGGGGCATGTTCGCAACCTCCCGGCCGCCAGCTCCACCTCGGCGGCCCAGGGTGGTTCCACAGCACCTCCTCCCACTCCCCCCACACATCCAATAGACACCGCTCAGACTTTTCCGGAGGCTGTGGTTTTCACGGCCTCCGGCGGGGAGGGGAGTGCCCGTCCGAGTGGAAGGAAGGCGTGGAGGAAAAATAAACACCGAGAGGCGCGTCCCCTGGACACCATGACACAACCCGAGCCTGAGCTCAGCCCAGTGCCCAATCTCGGGGAGCCCACTTGCCCCAGGGCAGGGCTCAGGCCCAGGGTGACTATAAAAAAGGAGGATGCGGAGGTGGAGGCCTCTGATACAGTGGAGGGAAAGAAGAGAAGGCGCTCCTCCACAGAGGTAACACAGGGCCCTGAGGTGCAGGACCCATCTGTTAGAGGGGAGCCGTCTCCTTGTTCAGG
Source organism: Heterodontus francisci (assembly GCF_036365525.1). Classification (NCBI taxonomy): domain Eukaryota; kingdom Metazoa; phylum Chordata; class Chondrichthyes; order Heterodontiformes; family Heterodontidae; genus Heterodontus; species Heterodontus francisci. The sequence continues at coordinate 20,872,853 of NC_090414.1, read as the reverse complement.
TCCCCAGGTTTCCCCTACCACCACCATCATCAAGGCTGCAAAGTCTGGGCAGGAGCTCCCTGCCCCTCAGGATTGAGGGGAGGGGGAGGCCCCTGTACATGAGGCCCCTTCTGAAGGGGTAAATGGAGCCCTGCTTGTGGTGGGGGAGCCTGGGGACGCCTCCCATTCTGCCACTGGGTTGGGTGCCCTGAGTAGAGGGGATGGCAAGACCCCAAAGGGTCGGCCCTCCCAGCCAAAATCCACCACCAACCAGGAGACACCCGACCCGGTTATAATTGAAAATTTTGTCCCATCTGCTGGGCCTGTGGGTGCTGGCGGAGCGGGAGATGGCCTCCTCTCTCCGCCTCTGGTCTTGGCTCCAGCTGGATTTCCGGAGTCGGGAACTTCCATCTCCCCTGGACCACTCATTAGCCTGGGGACGGAGGTGGAGGGGGGGTCCTGAACTGCTGGCGCCCACAGGCTCCAGTTCCATCCTACAACCCAGAGAGGACTCCTCCGACATCAATCCTGGGGGTGGGATTGTGACGGAGGTGGGACCAGCTGGCGCAGCCGGGATGTCTGCCCCACAGTGGAGCGTGTGTCGGCCGCTGGTGGTGACGACCCGGAAGAGGATGGGGATTCGGTGTGGGGCACGGAGGACGACCTGTAATTTCTGCGGCCTGGACGAGTCTGTGTTCCATGTATATATGGAGTGTGCGAGGTTGCAGCCCCTCTTTGAGTATCTGAAGGGGCTGCTCCTCAAATTCTGGCTGCACTTCAGTCCCATGCTCCTGATCTTTGGGCTCCCGGTGCGGAGGGGCTTGGGCCGGGAGGAGGATCTCCTCGTCGGTCTGCTCCTGGGCCTGGCCAAGGTGGCAATTCACAGGTCCAGGCTGCGGGAAGTCGGGGGGTCTGTCCTCCCCGATTGCCTGCCCCTCTTCCGCGGTTACGTTCGCGCCCGGGTGTCCCTGGAAAAGGAGCATGCGGTGTCCGCCGGTACGCTTGAGGTCTCACTCCCCACAGGATCCTTCGAGAGAGGGCAGGAAGGAGAGCAGGCTGTCATTCCTGGATGCCAGGGCTGGACTGGAACCGCGGTGGGAGATTGAAAGGTCAGTGGCCTGCCGCAATTTCCTCGAATCTGGATCTTGAAGCGGAACAGCGAGTAAATGTTGAAAGCTGCTAACTGTCGCAAGAAGCAGAACAGCGAGGGGGAGGGAAGCTTCCAGTAGCTGTTCCCCGACAGGGAAAGGGGGAAACAGAAGTGAAATTGTCTTCTCTGAATCAGCGAGGGTTTTCAATGAGTCAGCAGCTGTCCGATCAGACAGTAAATTTGCTCGTCAGAGCTGGCAGTGTGCCACAGGGGTCATCGACCTCTGACCTCAAGGTGGGTGTACCTACCCCACACGGACTGCAGCGGTTCCAAGAAGGAAATTAGGGATGGGCAATAAATGCAGGCCTGGCCAGCGACGCCCACATCCCACGAACGAATTGAAAATAACTAGCAGTGACGTGTGTGTGTGTGTGTGTCAGATCGTGTCCCAGCGACTGCGTGAGCCGTCACTGCGTTAATTCGATCTCCAGCTCCTCAATGTGGGACAGACTCAGTCTGAGCCCCCACAGAGAGAGTCTCTCACCCACTCAACCCGAGCAGACACCAGGCAGACAGGAAGATTAACCAGACAATTCACACATATAAAGAAGCACATTCATTGCACTCTCTGTAGGACAGGGATGTTACACATTGGAGCAAGGAGCGGAAAGCAATAATCAGTCTCTCCATGACTGAATCGTTCCTTTGTTATTCCTACGAATGACAATGCGTGGGAACAGTCCCTCTTATGTTTTACACGCAGTGTTCAGCTTCCAGAGCAGAGTCGGAACTGATGGAGGGGCTGTGTCCCTGAAGAGGGAGCATGAGCTCAGGAATTTGGGAATTGGGCGGGGCGGCATAGGTGGACCTGCTATTAGCACCAGAATGGAGATGGTTGGGAATATCAGTATTGGAGACAGATGCTATCAAACTGGGGTCGGACTGTCAGTACTGGGGTCGGACTGTCAGTACTGGGGTCAAACTGTCAGTACTGGGGTCAAATTGTCAGTACTGGGGTCAAATTGTCAGTGCCGGGGTCGGGCTGTCAGTGCCAGGGTCGGTCTGTCAGTGCCGGGGTCAGGGGCTGTCATTACCGGGGTCAGAGACGGCCAGGGGCTGTCAGTGCCAGGGTCGGACTGTCAGTGCCGGGATCAGGGGCTTTCGGTACCGGGGTCAGGGATGGTCAGGGGCTGTCAGTACCGGGGTCAGGGACGGTCAGTGCCGGGATCAGTCTGTCAGTACCGGGGTCGGTCTGAAGTACTGGGGTCAGGGGCTGTCAGTGCCGGGGTCGGACTGTCAGTGCCAGGGTCAGGGACGGTCAGGGGCTGTCAGTGCCGGGGTCGGACTGTCAGTGCCGGGGTCAGGGACGGTCAGGGGCTGTCAGTGCCGGGGTCGGTCTGTCAGTGCCGGGATCAGGGGCTCTCAGTGCCAGGATCGGTCTGTCAGTACCGGGGTCGGTCTGAAGTACCGGGGGCAGGGGCTGTCAGGGACTGTCAGTGCCGGGGTCGGACTGTCCGTGCCGGGATCAGGAGCTGTCAGTGCCGGGATCAGGAGCTGTCAGTGCCGGGATCAGGAGCTGTCAGTACCGGGGTCAGGAGCTGTCAGTGCCGGGATCAGGAGCTGTCGGTACCGGGGTCAGGGACGGTCAGGGGCTGTCAGTGCCGGGGTCGGACTGTCAGTGCCGGGGTCAGGGGCTGTCAGTGCTGGGGTCGGACAGTGTCTTTGCTCTGTTTCTGTGTGTGAAGTCGGGCCTCCCTCCTGATGTGACCTGCGTTGCGCCCTCACTGGGATCCAGTGTTTTTTTTAATGTCGAGGGGGCCTTTATTTTCCATGCCTCCTTTATAGACATTTTGAAATAACTTTATTAAAAACAGATAAATAAAACAAAAACTCAAATTAAAATGCCATTTTTGGCGTCGACGATGCACTCCAGTCCCTGCGGTGCTCACCAGTCGCAGAAGGCCTCAAGCGTACCGGTGGACACCGCATGCTCCTTTTCCAGGGACACCCGGGCGCGAACGTAACCGCGGAAGAGGGGCAGGCAATCGGGGAGGATGGACCCCTCGACGGACCGCAGCCTGGGCCTGTGAATTGCCACCTTGGCCAGGCACAGAAGCAGACTGACGAGGAGATCCTCCTCCCGGCCCAAGCCCCTCCGCACCGGGTGCCCAAAGATCAGGAGCGTGGGACTGAAGTGCAGCCAGAACTTGAGGAGCAGCCCCTTCAAATACTCAGAGAGGGGCTGCAACCTCGCACACTCTGTATAAACGTGGAACATGGACTTGTCCAGGCCGCAGAAAGTACAGGTGGCCTGGGAGTCCATGAACCTACTTAAAAGCCTATTGCACGGGACTGCCCTGTGCAGCACCCTCCACCATAGGTCCCCAATGTAAAGGGGAAGACTCCCACGTAGAGAGACCTCCATCGGGGTTTCCCCTCACTGCCAGATGGCAACGCGGACCGCCAGGGCGTGTCCGGCCGGCTGACGAGGGCGAGGAAGTGGAGAGTGTGCAGGAGCAGCCCGTACAGGAAACCCCTCCGCGCCGATTGGAATGGCACGGAGGGCATTTCTGAGAGGCTCCGCTCTCCCGAGCCCCTTCGCCACCCGCAGTGAGGGGGCGTCTATGGGGTTTCGGCTACTCCTCCGCCCGCCGGACCGTTTCCAGAGTCGGCCGCCCGGACAGCCGAGGCGCTCTCCTCCGCCGGCGGGGGAGCACCCTCACTGAAGGTGACCACGTTCCAGACTCGGAATAGATCCCGGTAAAAGACAGGCAACTCCCTCAGAGAGGCGCGGCTAACGGACTCCACTGGAGCTGCGTGTCGTCTTGAAGGCAGTGACACTGGCGGAAAAAATACGTCGCCAGCGCACACCATCTGGGAGGACGCTCGACGTACAGGTATCTCTGCAGGGTCCGAAGGCGGAGAGTTGCAGCCTGGGTGCGGACGCACACCAGCGACTGACCGCCCTCCTCGATCGGGAGACTCAGGACCGCGGCAGAGACCCAGTGTTTCCTCTTGCCCCAGAAGAAATTGACGAGTTTCTTCTGGCTCTTGGTGGCGAATGCAGGAGGCAGGGCCAAAGTGACCAAACCGGTACCACAACATGGAGGCCACCATGCTGTACCTGTCCTGGGAGTGTTTTGACAGGTCTCAGAGGCCCCTCCCTTATGCCTCCCACAACCTGTCGACTGCTCCCTCCCCACCTCGACTACCCCTCAACCCCAAAAGCCAAACAATCAGTTGCGTCTGAACGGGGCTCGGGTCCCACGTCCAGTTGTTTATGTGGGAGCCGAGACAACGGGTGATCGTGAGGTTTTGAAGCACAGTGACGGGTGAGACCCACACCACACACACACTCACACACACACTCACACACACACTCCACACACACACTCTACACACACACTCTACACACACACTCTCACACTCCACACACTCCACACACACACTCCACACACACACTCCACACACACACTCCACACACTCACTTCACACACACACCACACACACACTCCCACACACACACTCCACACACACACTCCACACACACACTCCACACACACACTCCACACACACACTCCACACACACACTCCACACACACTCCACACACACACTCCACACACACACTCCACACACACACTCCACACACACACTCCACACACACACTCCACACACACACTCCACACACTCCACACACACACTCCACACACACTCCACACACACACTCACACACACACACACACTCCACACACACACTCCACACACACACTCCACACACACACTCCACACACACACTCCACACACACTCCACACACACACTCCACACACACACCACACACACACTCCACACACACACTCCACACACACACCACACACACACACCACACACACACTCCACACACACACTCCACACACACACTCCACACACACACTCCACACACACACTCACACACACACTCCACACACACACTCCACACACACACTCCACACACACACTCCA